>NW_012148618.1:7845651-7863945 GCF_000956105.1 Propithecus coquereli
AGCCATAACAGAAATACTTATATATATATATATTAATACCCATAATGGACTGATTACTTAAAAATTGAAAAAATTTAAAATAGCCATGCCTTTATATAATCTTATTGTTTTACATTAGATTCCATTCCTAAACTACACAGTGGGACATTGTTACAGTGCAAGAACAGCAAGACAGAACCATCTTCTGCAACATGGGCTAATCCTAGCAGGTTTTTACACTGTGCATTTGGTATATCTGAGTCCAGATGATAAAATGCTATTACATAACAGGTCTCCCTTACCATGATATCAAAAAGTCCTCCTATTCCCTCAAAAAAAATTCATTCTGTTTAGATAATGTCAATATCTTAAGCACACATAGAAGCACTATTTATTCTGTTAAATTGGAAAGGTTATTGGTCATGCAAACCCAGTCAAATCTCGACTCATATCTGATCTCACTAGTCCACTGGGGTTACCTGAATCACATTCAATCAGAACAAATACAAGCTTTTTGACAGCAAAACTATTCCTCAACCAATACTACATAATTGAGTCTTTTTCCACTAAGGTCAATTGGGTTAGGATATTAATTGTCAAATCTCCTGAGAAGTTTCTCTCTCTCTCTCTTTCTCTCTCTCTCTGTCTCTCTCTGTCTCTCTCTGTCTCTCTCTCTCTGTCTCTCTCTCTCTCTCTCTCTCTCTCTCTCTCAATGCTTCACTCTGACCTCCTCTTTTGCCTGTCTTTTCCAACTTTAAGGACCCTTTTTATTACATTGGGTCTATCTGGGTAATACAGAATAATCTTCTTATTTTAAGGTCAGCTGATTAATAACCTTAATTCCATTTCCAACTTTAAGTCTTTTTCACCACTTAAGGTAACATATTAACAGGTTGTGGGGATTACACACATAGACATCCTTGGAGGCCATAATTCTGCCTGCCACACCTCTTGAAGCCTAGTCATATATTCTGATTTGTTCTTTAAAAGGAGGTATAAAAATTTTGCTTAAGCCACATCCCCTAAAAGAACTACATGCTTCTTCACCTCAGACATGATGTCTTATATAAAGAGACATAATTATTTCATTTTCGACCTGATTTTTTATTTCAGAATATTTCATAATCATAAAGTAGCTTTGGAGAAAAGAGAGAAACTGATGATTTAAAAGCACAGTTAGGTAGATTTTCATTAAAAATAAGGCAGACCTAAAGAACATTTCCAAATGTATGAGACCCAAAAGAGCAAGTTAATCTGTTGTAACCTTTCCTTGCTCCTAAACAAATGCATTGGTATTGTGAGGACAAGGAAAGTCATGGTTACTATGGCTTGTATCACATGGCTATGGTGTATATATATACACATGACAAGCATGTGCAGACCCAGGATGGAAGATGTGTTTAGCACCTAGTTTCTTTTAGGTACATAGGCAATCTTTATGAATATTATTTCAGGCAGGGACACTATTTACAGAAGTTTTGCTCTTACCAGTTACAGGCAGTCACTCAGTAAGTGCATTTTTGCTCAAATGCACAGGCCAAGTAAATGTGCTTGAATTTCTATGAAAGTACCTCACCTAACAAAGCAGAGACTATACAAGCAGAAAGTCTGCAAGGCAAAGGCCTGTTAAGGGAATACAATTGCCCCATGAACTATCTTCCCATTATATAATAGTCACAGGTATATTCTGTTGGTAACAAAAATTTGGCTCTTCAATATAATAAAATTATACCTAAGCATGCAGCAAATCTTTTAAAATCACATAGTTAAAGAAAAAATTATACTAAATAATTTCCATTAAACATTAATACCAACACTCAATCATCAACCGCAACAATTTGCTACACTAAAAATAAGGAAATCAAAATGCTGAAAGTGGAAAACATAGTCGCGAATCCTTGGCCACATTATCCATCTGCTTCATCTGTGTTTCCATTAAAGAGAGAGAGTTCCCTAAAGCTTTATCAATTTCTAAATTTTACACAAACCTCAAACCACCTTAATGTTATACCTTTATGTCTGTGGTCTTTTACATTTTTAAAAAATTTTTCTAGTCACTAAGTTTAAGAACCATTTTCCTGATGCATTCATCTGCTAAGATCCATATAGTTAGTATGGGACGACTCCCTTCTTAATACACTTAATTAAATGCATACACACACACATGCACACAGGCACCGTAACTCCCTTCAGCTCTTGCCTTGCAGAAGAAAAAAAAGAACACATGGTCTGGAATGAACTGATATTGGAATTATAAATTATTGAGACAGAATCATTGACATTCAAAATGCTCCACTCTCTGACTTACTGACTAAACTCCTAGAGGGTTCTAAGTGAGAGACAACATTGAGGTTCTTTTTTCTTTTTTTCAATAAATAATTAACTCTCTAGAGAGCTATATAGACTTTCATCTACATATATTTCCATTAATATAATTGTTTGAGCCTATATAGGTATGATATTTTTTAGCAAAAATAAAATTTTAATTATTTGGGGGGACTTTCAATCCCCAGAAAACTTAAAGAACAATTACTGTAACTGCATTTCAGATAATTTTTAATGTGCATAATGACTTCAATAATGGAAGCTTACTCCAAAGTCTGACGAATTGTACCCTTGTTGATTTTGCCATTCCCACAAACCTGTTGATTTATTTATTTGACTGAGAGATTAGCTTAATAACATGTCTTTGTTAAGGATTTTGACCACATCCAAAGGGTGTGAGTTAAGTTTGGAAAGTGCTGATTGTTCACTTGTGCGAGAAGTTTGATTGGGTGTTTGGGCATCTCAACCACAATACAAAGGAAAGATATTTCCCAGAGAGTTTAAGTAACCCCAAATTCTACCTGTTCAATGTTCTTCCTTAGAGTAAATCATTCATTATAAGATTGATCAGAGTCATTGGATATTAACACTGTTCTTTTTCCATGTTGCCCTCCTAATGAGAAAGTGTCATTTGCAGCAACATAACATAAACTGATGGGTTGTTTTCCTGATAGCTAGGTTGAATTTTTCCTTAGCCTAACACACTTTCTAGCATAATTCTCTTTACAAACAAGTGGTATTTTCAAAAGAGCTAGCCATAGATGTAGATAGGACCCTAGAAGAGAGTGAGGCTAATTAGCTTGCATGAGAATTCATATCAAAAAGCATTTTGATTAAGCTCAGAGGATGAAAACTCTTTAACATAAAGGATATATACTTCACCCAAGCTAAAAGTGAAAACTGGCTTTGGGTCACTTTTCTCAAGAATATAGAAGTAAGAACCAATCTGAACAGAGTAAAAGTTCTTTTTCTTACTCAGAGCCCTGCAGTGATGCATTTGTGGCTGGCTGGAAAGCCAGGAGCAGACTAGTGACACAATATTTCTCACACACACACATACACACACAGGAAAGAATACCCGCCCAAGGCAGTGCCATGATCACCACACAAACCATGTGTGAGCAGAAACACACCTTGGAAACAGAACACAATCTATCCAGAGAAATACTCCAATTCAAATGGCCTCGTGGAAAATGTAGAATACAGTTGATCATAAATCAATTTTACAGGATTCACAAATTTATAGCTCAATCTCTACCCTGCCCCTTTCTCCAAAAACATGATTTTAAATGAAATTTCAGTTTGGATTTTAATATTCCTTCTAATAGACTTTTCCCTAATGAAATTTAAATGGTTAAAAGCAAACGGACCCACAGTCATTAGATCTCACCCTTTGGTGGCATTTTGTGTACCAGTTTATTTAATTTTCTAAAATGAATGGAGTAGACACATACCATCTGCTTTTCTCTTTGCCTTTAAAAAAATTAATATATTTTTCTCACACATAATTTAAATGCTGATCTTGGGATATGCAGCTATTAGAAAACTACACATCAACTAAACTAAAGAATTCACAGCAAGGAAAGTGATGAGAGAAAACTTTTTCCTAGATGTGTCTTTAGTACTTCCACAACTAACTAATTTAATCAAAAAGAAAAACTTAATCATAACCAGCTAGAGAAAAAAAGTTTTATTGTAAATTAAGTATGCAATTATTTCAAAATTGTACAGAACTTACAATCTTTGATTTAAAGTTTTGCCCAGAGTCAGTTTTAACTTTGAACATCTGCAATATTGGTCTCTCATTTCATTTTGTTAATTTATCCATTTCTTTTATCATCCACAGGAAATTTCTATTCTTCCTTTGCACATACTGACCCAAATATAATTCTTGCCCTTTCCATCATCTCACATAAATAAATAAAAAAACCTCATCTGGAAACCTATTTAATGGCAACTAAAAGAAGACTGTGGGGAAGAAAAACCCTAAAGCATATATACATAATGGAAAAGATACTATAAATCTAAAGCAAAGTAATAATACCAAAATGTTTGTCTTTTACAACTAATGCATTTTGTTAAATTGAGGACATATCAAAGTATATGGTATTACCTAAAAGGAAGTAAAATATTCTGATATATGGTGCACACATTTCTAAAACATATTTTTCAAAAGAGGAGCAACATGGCTGACCAGACACAACCACTGACAGAGTGTCTCAGTAAGAAAGAGAAGTTTTAGATCAAAGAGAAAAAACGAAAAAACAGACAAACAGAGATCAGGTGTGGATCTGAGGGGAGGGTGCCAGAACCTTCAGAAGACTTCATGGGAAGAAGTTGCAGAGCAGAAAAGGAAGGAGCAAGGTATCAGCAGAGATCAACCCAAGAGAGGCTTAGAGTCCAGTGAGAGGAGTAGGTGGAGCAGTTTGATTCTCCCTCCCTCATATCTCTGACAGAGAGTTGGTGGGTTCTGAAGCTGCTGGAGAGACTTTCTCCTACACAAACCCAGAGGCTGCTGCTGTCAGTGAGCTGGGAGCTTCTTGTGGACAGGGCACCAGGCTCCCAGCACCCCAGAGGCACTTCCCATCCACACAGACCTTAGCCAGGACAGCAAACACCATCTTGCTTCTCTCACTTCATGCACTTTTGTGCTCCCCAGGGGGCTTCAACTCCCCAGGTTTCATCTTGCTTGTTCCCACACAGACATTTCTCAACTCTGGCCCAGACTGCAGGAGCCACAGGGGTCCAGTGGATCCCGGGTGATCATCATGACTCCAGTGCCTGGACATACTGGGCAGGCAACCTCCTGGAGTGAGGGATGGACACCGCCAGAGTGCTAGCTTCCCTCCATTCAGGCTGTTTCTCTCCCCTTCTCCTCTCCCACCCACAGCTGTCAAGAGATACAATTGAGCCATCACACTGAGGCTTCCACAGAGAGTGGGGCTCAGATCTTTCTTCTTGGGGTCCTACAGTAGATTGAGGGGTGCTCAGACTGTGAGCTCCCTGCCCGTGAGGTCTCCCTGGTGCCCAGAGATTCCATCAGTGTGGGGCACACCATGAGGCAAAGGGACATTGAACCTGCATGGGCAACCCGTGGGCAACTCAGGACCAGCATGCATTTCCCTGGCTTAGTCAGGGATTGGTTTTTCAGGATGGGCCTGCAGACTAGATCCCCTACCCACAAGGATCTAGATCACATTGCTTGGGAGCAAGGAGAAGAGATTTGTGAATTGGTCTCAGGAGGAAGGGAGCCCACATGGGCAGATCAAGAAGGAGAGGGCAGTTTGGGTCCAAGCTGCAGCATGCTCGTGGGGCACCGCTTCCCCCACAGGAGGGCTGCACTCTCAGCTCAGGCCAGAATCATGAGCAAGAAAACTCCCAGCCCACATCACAGTCGGGGGAACCTGGCTGGCTAGAGCTCCCACTTGCCAGCAGACAGCAGGCAGGGGAAATCTCAAAGCAGGGGAGTACAGGGAGGAGGGAGGCCTGCTCCAGACTGCCAGGCTGTGAATCTCAGACATCCCCTCCCCCACAAGCAGACTTTCTGGCTGGGTGGGGCCACATCAGCCCCTCTCTGCTGGCTTTACCCAGAAGCTGGGAGCAGACCTTTGACCCCTGCTGAAACAGATACCTTGCTGCTACTGTGGAGCCTGAGTGCAAGCTGACCCAACCCAGCCCCACCCAGCTGCATTCTGCCACATGCCTATGCTGCAGCAGAGAATAAGGACTCTCCTGAAGTTCCAGGGCCCCATCCACCAATGGGGCATTTGAGTGCTTCTCCTGAGAGACTAGAGCCAATCACAGGGCCCAAAACAACATTGCAGCTTGTTTCTTCTGGCAAGCACCACCTACTGACAAGCAGGTCAATTTGTATGCCCTTTACAGCATTTACTGACTCAATCATACAGGATGTGGTTGATTTTCACCCACCAGCACCACCTAACTGTCTCAGAGATGAAATGGCATGCCATGACAACTCACACTGTTAAGAAGACCATCAGGCTGGGGAAAGAGAAAGAATTTCAAAAACCTCCATCCTCCCTCATCAAAGAAAGGTAGGGAATCTGCCCACTCACATAGCTTACCACTCCTATGGCCTACAAACAACTAGCAACTGAGAAAACCACCATACCAAGGATATCTATAACTAAGGTATACACCCAGAACCTAGATAGCCATCAAAGGACCCACAAGCAAAGCCAAAGGTTCTTACCCAACATATGTTACAAACACACTCATATGAGTGAGACAAGGGAAAAAGACCTGTCTATACAAAAGAAAATACAAAAATAAGAGGCAAGAGCTGCTCTAGATGAGAAGAAATCAGCAAAAGAACTCCAGATGCTTGAAGAATCAAAGCTAAAGGACACCCCCAAGAGGGAACACCAGCTCCCTAGCAATGGATACCAACCAAAATTAGCATATTGAAATGACAGATAAAGAATTCCAAATATGGATTATAAGTAAACTCAATGAAATACAAGAGAAAATGGAAAACCAATACAAAGAAACAACAAAAGAAATTCAGGAAATGAATGAAAAATTCACTAAAGTAATCAAATTATTTAAAAAAAATAAAATAGAACTTCAGGAAGTGAAAAATTCATTCAAGGAAATACAAAACGCAGCAGAAAGTCTTAAGAATATACTAGACTAGGCAGAAGAAAGAATCTCAGAGCTTGAAGACAATAGAGAATTAAGAGGAAGTTAGAAAGCCTGCAAGAAATATGGGATTATGTAAAGATGCCAAACTTAAGAACTATAGGCATCCCTGAGGGTGAAGAAGAAATCACACAAGGGTTGGCAAATCTATTTGTGGGAATAATTGAGGAAAACTTCCCTGGTCTTGCTAGAAATTTAGATATCCAGGTACAAGAAGCTCAAAGAACACTTGGGAGATTCATCGCAAAGAGGCAATCACCACAATACATAGCCATCAGACTACCCAAAGTTAACATGAAGGAAGAACTCCTGCAAGCTGTAAGGCAAAAACATTGAGTAACTTACAAAGGAAAACCCATCAGGCTAACCGCAGACTTCTTAACTGAGACCTTATAAGCCAGAAGGGATTAGGGCCCCATTTTCAGTCTTCCTAAACAGAATAATGGCCAGCCTAGAATTTTGTATGTTGTATCCTGCAAAACTAAATTTCTTATATGAGGCAGAAATAAAGACTTTTTCAGCAAACAGTGAAGGAATTTGTCAAGACCAGTCCTGCCCTATAGGAAGTACTCAGATCTGCATTATACATCAATCAGCACAATAGGAACTCACCAGTGTAAAATCGCCCAAAAGCTAAAGTTCAGAGACCATATAAAATAATGGCTATAGTAACCAAAACAGCATGGTGCTAGCACAAAAATAGAGACATAGACCAATGGAACAGAAAAGAGAACCCAGATATAAAACCATCCACATATTGCCATCTGATCTTTGACAAAGTAGACAGCAATATACACTGGGGGAAAAAATCCCCATTCAATATGGTGCTAGGAAAATTGAATAGCTACATGTAGAAGATTGAAACAGGATCCATATCTCAAAAATTAATTGAAGATGGATAACAGACTTAAATTTAAGACATGAAATCATAAGAATTCTAGAAGAAAATGTTGGAGAAACTCTTCTAGATATCGACCTAGGCAAACAATTTATGAAGAAGAACACAAGGGGAATCACAGGAACAACAAAAATAAATAAATGGGACTTGATTAAATTAAAAAGCTTCTGCACAGCCAAGGAAACAATCAACACAGCAAATAGACAATCTACAGAATGGGCAAAAATATTCATATGCTATAGATCCAATAAAGGGCTAATAATCAGAATCTACAAAGAACTCAAGCAAATCAGCAAGAAAAAGATCAAACAACCCCATTAAAAAGTGGGCAAAAACATGAACAGAAGTTTTCAAAAGAAGATAGACTAATGGCCACTAAATATATGAAAAAATGTTCAATATCTCTAATCATCAGAGAAATGAAAACCAAAACCATAATGAGATATCACCTAATCCCAGTGAGAATTGCTTTTATCCAAAGCCCGAGACAATAGATGCTGGTGTGGATGCACAGAGAAAGGAACACTTATATACTGTGGGTGGGACTGCAAACTAGTGCAACCTCTATGAAAAAGAGTATGGAGATTCCTCAAAGAACTAAAAGTAGACCTACCATTTGATCCAGCAATCCCACTACCAGGTATTTACCCAAAGGAAAAAAAGTCATTTTATCAAAAAGACACTTGTACTAGAATGTTTGTTGCAGCACAATTCACAATTGCAAAGATGGGGAATCAACTCAAGTGCCCATCAATTCACGAGTGGATTAATAAATATGGTATATGCACAACATGGTGTACTATTCAGCCATATGAAAATGAATTAATACCTTTTGCAACAATCTGGATGTAACTGGAGACCATCTTTCTAAGTGAAGTATCGCAAGAATGGAAAAAAAAACACCACATGTATTCACTATTATATTGGAATTAACCGACCGGCACTCAAGTGCACAGATGGAAGTAAAACTCAACGGAAATCATGATGCTGGGAGAGAGATGAGGGGATGGGTGAAATCATACCTAACGGGCACAATGTAACTATCTGAGTGATGGGCACACTTATAACTTTGATTCAAGCAATACAAAAGAAATCCATGTAACCAAGACATTTGTACCCCCATAATATTCTGAAATTAAAAAAAAAATAGCAATAAAAAAGAATACAACTACAAAACTTGATTAAGGAAGAGAAAAAGTATAAGCATAGTTATTACAAAAGTACATAACATCTGAATTCAAACATGAAAATTTCTGGGGAAGGGAGATTTATTTCCTAGCTAAATAGTTATAATATCAACAAGTTTTTTAACATTTTATGTATTTTTTTGAATGGTATGAAACATTTCCATGGAACTCAGATTGAGTTTTTACTTATAATAAAATTCACATTCCCTATTTTTTAAAAAAACACTTATTTCTCAAAGAAATTCATGAAAATAAATGTTTAATTTTTCTTGGAGTACATTGTAACCCAAATTTCTTCACAAAAGAAATCTGACATTCTTTCAGAATGGAAAGCAAGAGCTTTTGTTTATTCCAGTTCTCCTCTAACCACAGAAAATATGAAGCATTGACTAAATTGTTACAGTATTATTCCCTGGGGGAAAAAAAAGAAAAAAGAGGGAAATTACACTCCAGCAAGGCAAGAACAATCACACATTTCAGAGATTTTCTGTGACTGACGCTTACAAAGTGGCAGTTAAGTCAGTTTATAGGTGACTTTCCTCTTGATGCCTCTGTAGGACAACAAACTCTTTCCAGCAACACAAGTGAAAACATCATCACTCCTCTTCATAGACTCTCTTCAAGGGACTGCTGAGAGGCCAGACTCCAGTGTAGCTCAGTAGTTCTGCAAACCTAGTTGCACATCAGAACAATTTGGGGAGCTTTTTGAAAATGCAAGTGTCCTGGTCACACTCCCTAGCGATTCATATTCAATATAACTAGATTGAAGGCCCAGTAATCTGAATTTTTTTAAGTACTCCAAGTGATTCTGATCAACCCGGCTTGGAAACCATTGACAATGATAGATGAATACTACTCCATTTATTGACAAACCAGCCATATTTAGGTTGATACAAATTGATTATGTCCACTCCTGCAAACTCTGTCTTTGGTACCTTTCAGTTGATAAAATTTTAATATGCATTGCCTACTTACAGTCATGCCTTCATTAAAAAAATATGTTATGAAGTTAACAAAAACAGAAATCAGATGTTCCATGATATTCTCCATATTTTAAGATAGCATGCACTTATATTTGCCAAAGAGAACTTTTTAACTCCTAAATTATCTCACTTTTAAAAGACCACTGTATAAAAATGAATAGCATGGATCTGATCTTAGTGATACCATTCTCCCCCATCAGCCACCCCATACTCCCTCAGATTCTCCAGAGTTTTATCTGGGCTCTGGCAATTAACCTAAACTTTTCCTATTGGCTTGTCCAGCTTGAATGGTCCATGTCCAGAGATTTTACATGATATTACCTAACATTTGGCTTGATGAATTTGACCATGCCAACCTAAAATCAAATTTAAAAGTAAACAAAATGCTACCTAATTATCCAACAAAGTTGGGTATACCAGGCATCTAACTGATGTAGTAGAAATAACTTAGTTGCCAGAATTAGGCTAACACAGGAATGAATCCCTGCTCTCCTGTTGTATATCTTTCATGCCACTCTTGGCAGGTTTCTTAAATTTCTAAACCGAAATTTCTTTATCTGCATAATAGGAATTATGTATCAACCTGATAGTGTTATTTCAAAGACTAAATGGGCTGATATATGGAAACTTCTGTGGTCATAATAAATGTTCAACAATTATGAACAGGACAGGTTTGGTCTCAGGGAGACCCGGGCTTTTATTCTAGCTCTGCCTTTCAACAACGTGTAGCTTTGGGAAATTTCTTAAATGTTCTATGTTTCAATTTCCTCACCTACGAAATGGACATAGTAATCGTACCTACTCCCTTTAGTGATTGCAATGAGTGATGCATGTAGAGCATTTCAAGCATTACCTGAATGTGTTGACACTTAGTGGGCATCATTCAACGGAAGCTATTCATTACTTTCCTCCCCAACTTACATTCTGAAGATTCAGGAGGAAGTTGTTCGGGTTTGCAGAGAAAGAGAAGATCTCAATCCTCCTATCGCAGATGAGGACATTGAGGCAGAAGAATTAGGTGACTTGCTTAAGGTCACAGAGCTAGTTATTGACGGAGCTTGGTCTCTGCCTATATGGCAATACTTCTCTGACATCCTCAAGAGAGATGAATGCTATTTGTGATGTACCCAGATCACTGAGAAAACTATTATTTAACTATCCTCATGGTTAGGGAATATGTCTTGATTTTTGATTAAAATAAAAGCAACCAGATCACTTGTTTGTTATAAAATGCTACTATCAAAATCACCAACATAAATAACTCTATGGCCCTTCATTGCAGAGTAAAAGCCAAAGAACAACTAAATCTGGTTAAGAATCAGAAAGAGGTATTATGACTTTTTTTTCCCCCAAATGGATATGAACATGGACTCTCTGGAACTCCCTGTTCATTTTTGGGTTATTGGCTACATCTAAACAGAAAACAACTCTCCTTGTCTACCAACAACTGGAAAACAAATCCCCAGGGATACAATGAGCCCTCTCAGGGAAACTGATGACAGAGGTACAGTGAAGAGCTACTTTCTATGTTCCGAAGTGGGCCAAAAAAACAAAAAACAAAAAAACATAACCTGTACATAAAACTTGAAAAAAGGGCAATGCATATTCTGGAGTCCCTTTGGACTTTTTCTTTCACTAACAGAGGATTGCAACCTAAGTGGTTTCTGGCCACAGTGGAAAGCAACAAAAGGCTACATGGCTGATTTTTCTTAAATGAAAAAGGAGAAGTTTACGTGATTTGAATTGCATGGTCCAGATGGTGTTTTCCATCCTTCATGCTATTTCGGTTGTGGCCACATCTTGCCTATGGCTTTTGTGGCAGGACACACTCACCAGTCAGCAATTTCACCACTGCTTGGGTCCAAATGAGCTATGGAGAAAGAAATTAGGGTGACTGGAGAGGCCACAGCTGGGAGAGATCAGCCACACTCGACAGGCCTTCCTCCACATAAACAGAGCAGACGAGGGAAGGAGGGTGTGGAGAAACAAATACTGAGGTTTAGAGGTTAGCACTTGGGGCCTGCAAAGTACACCTAACCGCATGACATGCGCCTACAGATTCTCACCCAATTGCTGAAAATTCCTGAGTGTCTCTGAAAAGGTGGCTATTAAATTTGTCACCCAAAACATTCAAATGCTTTCGGATACCACAAAATAATTTTTTATTCACTTAAACTGTTCCTTAAATACCTTACTGAAAGGAGAGAATCATTGAATGTTTATTCTCATGTAGGAAAGTGTCCCCTTTAATAACTGACTGTGTTAACTGGGTTTTGAGTCCCTGCTCTGGTTTTAAATCTCTCTCTTCACTGCAACTTCTAGGATTCAAAATTCACATGGACCATGATCCTACACTGTTTATTAGAAGAAACATTAAAGAATGTAACATATCTTTCATAGCATATCGCACTTGCACCTGAACTGTAAAAGGAAACTAATGCCTTTAGCAATGGATTACGGCTTTTAAAGTACCACTTTCCTTGTATAATACTGCAATAAAGAAAGAAAACATCCAAATGAGATATCAGTATTTTTTCTAGAGAGTAGAGGAAATTTTTTTAACTCCATAGTTGTGGTTTATGTTCAGCCACCTGCTTTTGAAACACTAAGTTGTTATTTTTTTCTTTTGCCAAAAGTGACATGTCATACTTTCATTTCTCCTTCTCTTTCTTCTGTGCCATGAAGCACGCATGCCAACTCAGCCTCCACCTAGAAGGAACGAACTGTGAATAAGAAAATCTTCACCACTATTCCACCAGCCCACAATGCTTCTGTGATATGTGACCTAATTGGGTCCTCCCCAGGAAAGAATGAAAAATCTAAATTGAGGACTGCATCAATAGCAAAGGCAAATTTAAGTAAGCTCCGAGCAGTGTTCACAGTGGCTGCTTTAGAATATATAGTTCTTGAAAATACTGGGCATAGCTTCTAAAACCCAGTTAATTACAGGTTTCACTTTTCAATTGAATGCTATTAAAATGACAGGAAACAAATAAGAAAAGGAAAGAAAGTCACTCTCATATGCTTCTAGTAGGAATATGCTGACTTTTTTGAAGAAAAAATGTATTGAGAGATTTAAAGTTGCTCCTACCTTTGGAACTAGTAATTCTATGTCTAGGAATTTATTTTAAATGAGAGATCAAGCAAATATTTTTGCAATTTTTTCATATAATGGTGATACATAAGAAACAGCATCAGTGTCGAAAAGTAGAAAAAGGATAAATCAATTATGGCATAGGATGGTTTGAAGAATATTTATTAATATTGGAAAATATTGTGAGACAATGTTGTGTTTTTTCAAATGATATAAAACTATAACTATGATTCAAATGTAAGTATATTTTTATGTATGTATATGTTTATATATGTGTTGATTTATAGCTATATATGCAAATAAAATTTAAGAATAGAAGGAAAAAATATGATTTTTGTTTTCTTCAACATTGCCTGTAATTCCCAAATTTTCCACTATGAACACAGACTGATGTTAAAATTAGAAAAGGAATATAAGAAAAAGTATATTAAAAATATCAAAATTGGATATCCTGAAGAATTTTAACATCATACAACTTGGAGCTAAAAGAAATCCATCTGGCCTAGGTTTTTATTAAAAAGTTAATGTATTTTTCAGATGAGGCCCAGAGATCTTAACTGATTTATCTAAGGGAGTAGCTTATAAGTAGAAAAGATTCCACTTATTTTTTTAATTGAAAAATGACAACTTATATATTGCATAAGAAAATCTGCAAGTACTATTTCAGTTTACTCACCTATCATCACCTTGCAAGTTTCTTCTGATTACCAAGGACAAGTTCGAAGAATTTAAATGAATAATAAAAACCCACAAAATGATAGCAGTTGAATTGGGTTGGGCCCAGGAATCATCCATTCTGGAGATTTGCATACCATGTTCAATTGAAGCCAGTTTAAAAGTAATTCTCCAGGGCCTACTCAGAGGAACAAGATCACTGAGCATGTCAGACTGCTTCTACCATTTTCAACCTGTTTTATATAATGAGTCTTATCCTAGTCTACACTCCTCTAGAAGATCAGTATTTGGGTGCAAGTGTTTTCCTTAAGAGGCAAACCCAGGAAGCACCACGAGGGGAACAGAGAGGAATGGGGAAAAGAAGGAACACCAATAAAGGTATCATTGAGAGGGTTACCGTTGTGGACAAATGGAACACCATCTGGCTGGGACCCTCTGAAGAGAGAGTGAAACATGTCTCACAATTGTTTCACTGCAGGTAAGAAAGCTGAAATATTTGTCTACCAATAGTTGTCCCACACTGACTGAAGGCCCATCGAGGGGTAATTGACCTGCACTGGCTGCGTACCCAGACTAAGCACTCTTTTGGAAACCATCCTGGGCTGGGAGACACAGGGAGCCTTCAACAAGAGTTCACTTTTAAAAGTCATGGCTCCATCCAAATTGCTACAAAAGACATTAATTCATTTCTTTTTATGGCTGAGTAGTACTCCCTGGTATATATACACCACATTTGTTAATCCACTCATAAATTGATGGACACTTGGGTTGATTCCACATCTTTGCAATTGTGAATTGTGCTGCAATAAACATTCTACTGCAAGTGTCTTTTTGATAAAGGGACTTCTTTTCCTGTGGGTAGATATCCAGTAGTAGGCTTGCTGGGGAACTGGAGACCGTTATCCAATGAAATACCTCAAAACAAACACCACATGTAGTCTCTAATAATTTGGGACTAATTGATGGGTACATGTAGGCACAGAGAGAAGTAAAAATCATTGGAAATAAAGAAGGGGGAGAGAGAGGATGGGAAGGGGTAAAAACCTACCTAATAGATACAATGAACACTATTCAGGTAATGGGCACACTTATAGCCCTTATATCCTTATAAAAGCTATCCATGTAACAAAAACATTTATATTTTGAAATGTAATTAATATTTTGAAATAAAAAAGAATTCCTGAATTTGCAAATTCTTCTCTAAGTTTCCCCACTGTTCAATTTATTCAATACCTCTTAAAAGCTACACATAATAACATTTTAAAAATTTCTTCATAGTGTTCATCCCTTTAAAAAATAAAAAAGTCATGGCTAACAAAAGATTTAAACACTACTGTCAAATCCAAGTCTTTGTTTCTAAAAGGAAAGGAAATTGAGGTTCGGGGAAGTCAAATGACTTCACCAAGGTCACATAGCATGTTAGTGGCAGAAGTAGGACTAGATTACTCCTGGTTTCCTGGCCCTTTCCAATTCTTAAACCACACGCCTGAAGACATGGAGAAAACACAGACTTTGACGCAGATTACACTTGTGGGTGAATTCTGGCTCTGCCACCTATAAAATGTTGGGAGGGCTATTCAATCTAACCGAAACTCAGGTTCCTCATTGAAAAAGGAAAGAATACTGTAAATGTTTAATATGAACACTTTCATTAAGTTTTAATTTCCCTTCCAACTGCCTTAGAATATCAAGCAGTTGTCCATTTTGCTAGGTCACTAGCGAAGCTAGTGAGCAAGGACTACAAGCGGTAGTCTACTGTTTCCATCATTTGAATAAAGCACCAAATCTGCATTTTAAGCTATCATCTATCATTTGCCGCTCGTGTCATTCCAGCCTAAACACTCTTACTCTATTATCTTTCATGGCAATTTGGTGGGCTCTTGTACCATGTAGAAACATTTTAGACCAATAATTTTTGTGTTATAATAAAGTAACTAAATGAATATATGACTAAAATAACTAACCGAATATATATAAGTGAATATTATAACTTTTAAATTTCATAATAATAATAATTAATAGTACGCCTTTATACTACTTAATATATGCCAAGCAACATTTACAGCAGACTTCATATGTATTATCTCAATAAATTTCAATAATCATACTATTAAGTGCTAATGCTAGGCCCATTTTGCTAATGAGAATATTGAAACTTATTAAAGATAAGTAACTGCCCATGATCATGTAACTAGAATACAACATAACTTGAGCCCCAACTTAGATCGGAATGACTCCAGGACTAGTGCTTATAATAACTGCACTCTATTCCTTCCCACTTGTTGACAATTGGACAGACTGTATGCATACAAATGTACATGATCTGCCAATCCTCTAATCACCAGTAGGTTAGAGCAGCACTCTAGTCATCAATAGTGGTATAGTAGAAATGGTCAACACTGCCTTAAGAGATCACCACCATACCCCATCATGGGCTTATCATTCCCAGTCTCCTTTATGGGATCTTTGGAGCCAAGCAGATCTAGGTTCAAATTCGGGTCCAGCACTTCATATCAGTATCATGTGGACAAATGGCTTTACTTCCATGTGACCTAGTTCCCAAAAATGCCCAACTTGCAGAAGTATAAAAATTAATGATGTTATATTTCAAGGGTCTGAGATATAGTATGTGCTCACAAAAGCATAGCTATAAATTACTACTTCATAATTGTCAGTAAAGCATTTACTCCACATACATCAACTGATTAGAATGCTCTGGACTCAGGATTGTTGTTGTAGATGTCCTATTGCTCAAAGTATGCGAAAATGGAACTACTGTATTAATTAAACTTCTCTATTGTTCTGAGTAGTTGTCATGGCTAAAATGGGGTGCAAGAATTGCACAAGTAAAATTGGTTCTATATCCTTGAACAAATATCAATTTATAGATTTATTTCTATGTAGAATATATATAGAGAGAATGAATAATGTACACATATACATAATATCCATATATGTTTACCATTTGCATATATGAATAAAACAATTAACTCATTGCTGCTTTACATAGATTGTGAAAGAAAACATGCAATTTTAACTATTCCCTCAGCATAATAAATTCATTGCTTATCTTGGTGAATGGATGATGCAATAGTAGCAAAGGGTTAAGAATCAGAAAAGGGGTAGAAGAAGTAAAATTAAAAAATGAAAATCTATTCTGAAAATCCTGTGATTGCCCATCAGTGAAGTCATTTTGGAAAAATAGCCTGTGGGAGAAATTGTAAACACCATATGTTTTTGAATATTGTAGTGTTGTCTAAGAAAATTACTGAAAAAAACAACTTTAATGCCAAGATTATTTTGAATTGGCAGATATATCCATAATATTAATAACCCTTTTCCTTTAACATCTTGCTGAAATTACAAATGGTTATTTACATAACTAAAATGAAGGCTACAAAGAATGTGTCTTTATTGAACTTTGTCAATATCATATTTATTGGAAAAGAAAAAGTTTCTAGAATAAAAAAGCTTGTCATTAATCTACAGATGTCTTTTTTTGATGTTTCTATCACTAATATGCTCTGACCTTTCTGTGTCTTAGATGTAAACCCAGGCAAAATGATGCTATTTGTCCTCTAAGTTCATTACAAAAATGTTATAAATAGGATTAGATGTTATAAAATAAAAGCCATTGAGCATCTATAAATCATATTTTACAGTTTTGGTTCCCTCAATGACTCTTAAAAGGAAATATAGAAGATGTTATAGACAAAATGCAAGCTTCAGGATCACTTTATAGAGCTAGTATTAAATCACGATAAAAAACATTTAAGAATTCATTTTTTGGTAATAGCTTGTTCTAAAGGCAGTAGAAAGGAGATGGCTGGCATGATCATACCAATGGGTGAGTAGATAGACATAGTATTTGTAATAATGCATGTCCTAATACTACATTCTGAGGAAGCACGAGAAGAAATAATAATGAAATCCAAAAGGCATTTTCACACAATGTTAGTATATATATCAGTCAACCATCATAAGGCTTGAGAGTTGTATAAATTTTTATGCATCAATTTGAACAAGTTTATCAGTCTTAATGCTTTCAGGTGTTGAACAACACCAGATCTATCAAACTTATCCATGTGTAATTTAATGAAGATATGTAAATGTTTAACATAAAGTGGTTTACTGCTAGTTAATACAGACTTGCATGAACAATCATGTTCTGTGAATGCCTATTAGACAAACAGAATGCCAACAAGCAGAATTGCCGTGTCATTTGGGTGAGTCCTTCAACCACTCCAGGCTACAGTAACTTCATCTGTAAAGTGGAGAGTGTGGTTTGGTTCATTGCTAATCCCCTCTTAACAATAAAGCTTTGTGAATCATCATTTTGTGTATTTCCCTTTATAAATTAAGTTCTGTCTGAGAGTAGAACTGTAGTGAACTAGAAAGTTAAAAAATGGTGTAATGTGTTTTGGAAAGTTTTAGAAATGCTTTCTTCCAAATTATTTCCATTCTCCCTCTCATATTTGCCCGCTTACATAT
>NW_012148618.1:7863995-7864648 GCF_000956105.1 Propithecus coquereli
AATTTTTCTTTAGTTTATTATCTAGAATTTAAGGTTTCTTATCAATTTCTCCTACACAGTATATTATGAAAAATATGTTAAAAGGGAAAAAGTAACTTGGCTTGGGTAATCAATGTTAAAGCTACTAATCAATATTAAAGCTCATTTTAAACAGTTTATTAAAATGAGAAATTAGGTGAAAACCACTAGAAAACCATTAGAGACATTATTTACAGACTCTCTTTGGATGACACGAAAGAGTATAAAGTGATGCAAAACAATGGCAGAGGCTTGAACAGTGGCTCATGCCTGTAATCCCAGCACTTTGGAAGGCTGAGGTGGGAGCAACATTTGAGCCCAGGAGTTTGAGGCCAGCCTGGACAACATAGCAAGACCCCATCTCTACAAAAAACTTAAAAATTAGCCTGGCCATGGTGGCACATGCCTGTAGTTCCCAGCTACTCAGAAGGCTGAGGTGAGAGGATCATTCAAGGTTACGGTGACCTATGATCTCCAGCCTGTGCAACAGAGTGAAACCGGGTCTCAAAACAGAAAAAAAAGGCAGATCCTTTATTTGTTAATTTTTTTGAATTGTAATGATGTCCATCTTATCCACAACAGAGTCAGCAAACATTTACACCCAGTGGGAAAAGCTATATGTGAAGAAAAAAAAA
>NW_012148618.1:7868553-7869834 GCF_000956105.1 Propithecus coquereli
GAGATATCAATCTTACACCTAAAAAAAGAAACTAAATTTAGAGTCAATTAAACGTGGCAAGGCCAGCACCAAAATTATATCTGGTGTTTTCACTTAACATTGTTATTAAAATTTTGTCTAATTTCAAGAAGATATAAAGCAGTAATAAGAGATGTTAGTATTAGAAAAGATAAATTTACGATAATTTACAAGTGGTATTTTTGTATACCTAGAACCTTACCACACAAGGAATCAACACAAGAATGTTAGAATTAATGAGAGCTCAATAAAACGACGAAAAATAAGTTCATTTTTTTCCAGCTGTTTATTTTGGAAACTTTTACACCTACAGAAGAGTTGGAAGAATAGTATAATGAACAGCTGCATTTTTTAAAACCAAGATTCATCAATTGTTAAAATTTTGCTACATTTGCTTTTTCTCTCATTTTATCCATATGTCTATATGTTTGTATATTTTTCTCTCTCTTTTTTAAAATTTTTTGACCAAGGCATTTGAGAGAAAGTTGCAGACACTGCGACACTTGTTCCATAAAACTTCAGCACGTATATGAGAGTATTTTAAAAGTTGGTATCTTCTCATAGGTAAGCAGTAACTAGTTAGAAGGTATAATTAAAAAAAGTATCCTTTGCAATAACAACAAAAAAATTAATCTTAGTCCTTAGGGCTGTCTAAAATACCATAAACTGGGAAGCTTATAAACAACAACAATTGATTTCTTACCTACTGGAAGCTGAGAAGTCCAACATGAAGTTTCTAGCAGTTTCAGTGTCTGGTCTTTGGAAGGCTGAGAAGTCCAACATCAAGGTTCCAGCAGATTCAGTGTCTGGTGAGGGCCCATTTCCTTGTTCTAGATGGTGCCTTCTTGCTGTGTCCTTACATGGTGGAAGCACAAAGCAGCTCTCTAAGGCCTCTTTTACAAGGGCACTAATTCCATTGATGAGGGCACTACCTTTCTGATCCAATCACCTCTCACAAAAGGCTCCACCTCCAAACACTATCATGTGGGGCGTTAGAATTTCAACATGTGAATTTGGGGAGGACACAAACATTCGGACCATAGTAATTAACAGCCTAATTAAGAAATACATGAGAGCTAAGTGAGGAAAACTATTAAAAACTTACTGAAATATATTTCCAAAAACTATATTCCTGGATAGAAGATAACATATAATTAAAAAACCATTTTCCCAAACTAATTCACAAATACGTATTATATAGAATCCCATCAGAATTATACTGTGATATTTTTTAAAATAACGAAGTCTTTCTCATATTGATCA
>NW_012148618.1:7871039-7886609 GCF_000956105.1 Propithecus coquereli
TTTTGTACAGCTGTACAGTGTGTTTGTGTTTTAAGCTACCTGTTATTACAAAAGAATCAAAACGTCAAAAAAATTAAGTTTATAAAGTAAAAACGTTATAGTAAGCTACGATCAATTATTGAAAAAAGGAAAGTTGTTAATAAATCTAGCGTGGCCAGTGTACCGTGTCTGTAAAGTCTACAGCAGTGCACAGTAACGTCCTAGGCCTTCACGTTCACTCGCCACTCGCTCACTCACTCACCCGGAGAAATTTCTCAGTCTTGCAAGTTCCATTCGTGGTAAGTGCCCTACACCATTTTTCATCTTTTATAACTTATTTTTACTATGCTGTTTCTATGTTTAGATATATTTAGATACACAAATGCTTACCATTGTGTTACAATTGCCTACAGTATTCAGTACAGTAACGTGCTGTACAGGTTTGTACAGGAGCGACAGGCGGACCATGTAGCCTAGGCGTTTAGTAGGCTACACCAGCTAGGTTGGTGTAAGTGCACTCTGTATCTGTGATGTTTGCACAACAAAATCACCTAGTGGCAGCATTTCTCAGAACATACTCCCATCGTTAAGCGATGCATGACTGTACATTCATTGCCGGGTAAATCTTTGAATGGACAAATGAATTGATTGATTGAAATTAAGGATTTTAAGCTGATGAGAAATCTGATAAGAATGCTGACAGCTGTGGGAAGCATGGACGGGTAGGGAAGATGAAGAAGAGACTTTAGGAGACGGTTGTGCAGGTAAATGGTGAAGCCTGCTTTGTTAAAGAGCGAATAGAATTAGGAGGCTATGCCAACTCATCTGCCACGTGCTTGAAGCCAAATTATAACATCAGTCCTCTAGCTTTTGTGTAGCATCTCCACTGCTACTGTGGATTTTCTCATTACTGCTCATGGAAGCCAGCATGTCGTTTATCTATCCGTCCAGTACCCAGGCAATGCTGGGCATAAGTGAAGAAAAACTGAATACAAAGAAAGAGGTGCAGAGAGGGAGCCAGAAAGAAAAGAAAAGAAGAAAGTCAAAACATGAAAGGACAATGTGGTAAAGAAAGAGAAAAGAGAGAAAAATGAGATAGAAGAAAAGACAGGCAAGGAAGACACAGGTGGGAAAAATACATGAGGACAACTGAAATATTTTTAAGAGTAATGAAAACAGAAGAAGAATTTTTAAGACACCCATTAACTGAAATGGTGTGTATTCATGTGAAGCAAATCATCAGAAATTTTTCATTTATGGTTATTTCAATGATTTGCCGTTAAGTTTCCTCCCGCTGTTCAGCCTTGTCTCAATTTCTTTTGCTTTCACTGAGTGGACCAGTCAGCAGGTGGATTTCCCAAACACAGCCAATGTACCATTGCTGTTAGTGACTCAGGTAGACTCACCGTCCCCTCTAGCCCACAGGTGCATTGCTCACGTTTCCAGGTTGTCCCCAGCCTTGGTGCAGAAGGAACCCACTTCCTAGTCCAGCCAAAATTTTTACGATGCTATTTGAATTCTTACTTTAAATAACACAAGTTAATAAATGTATTGAACAGCCTGGTCAGCATCAAGGGGCTAACACTGCTATTATTTGCTAAAGGCAATATAATTTGATCTGGTACATTTCCATTCACTTAACTATATATCCTGATTCACAGTGCTGAATATAAATATCTCCTTGCCTGCTAGGAACAGTTTTTCGAAAAGATGATATTTTTATCTAATTGAATAACTAGGGAGAAGAATATAGATCATCTCTTCAGATTTAAAGAAAAAAAGAAAAAAAGCTTTATTTTCATGAGCTACATTGACCACATCATTTACTAGTGTTGGCAAAGGTTCAGTGCCTAATGAGTAAAAATAAAACTGGTGTTGCCCCTCAAGAGGTTATTTTTTATATACAGCACATTTGAGGAATGTTGTTTATTACAGCTTGGTAAATATTTTTAAAGACTTGTTTTGATGGAAGCTGTGTTTCTTCTACGAAGAGAGGTTTATAAGGATATTGTAGCAGCCTAGCATATGCAAATCAATAGCATTTATGAGCTGGAAAAAGATAGGCAGGCATGAAGTTGTGCATGACGTACAATGAAAATGTACAACTTTTGCCATTAAAATTGCACAAGGACATCTAAGAGAAGTTATTATTTCTCTTACAACACTTGCCTTGCTGCTGCAGCTGTAAGATAGTTCAGTGTCCCTTGGGCATGCATGCTCTCATTCACAAAAACATTATAGACAGAATCCTAAATCCCCAGAGGATATAAATTGGAGGATAACTATGCACAATCCAAAGGAATTTTTTAACAAAGGTTTTTTTAAAAATAGGTGTTCCCCTTAATTCACTTAAAATATTATTTTATTTACAGAACTGTGGCCTACATGCAATCTATTAAAGTCCTATCTATTGGGTAAAATGAGATATACCAGTAAGTAGAATTTAAAGAATATAATCAGAATGCATTCAACAAACATATGAAAATAAATGAAACTACCTTAAAACTTGTTCATTTTTGAATTTCAGGAAATACCCTTGGCAAGTGTGTAAGAAAGGCAAGTATTAATTTAAATTTGCACATAGAATTTAAGGGAAGAATCAATATTTTTCTCCTGCGTAGTTGAAAGATTACTGTATTACTAGCCAGATTACTGACCATGGGTACACAGGACATTATCTTCCAAACCTACCCCTAAAGGTGTTTATCCTGGAAGACTAAGGTAAGGTTTGGGGCATGATCACTTCAAAGCAAAAATTTTTAATGTACCTGTAGTTCTCTAAGTGTGGTTCCCAAACCAGCAGCATCAGCATCACCTGGGAACTTGTTAGAAATGCAAATGATCAAGCTCCACCCCATACTTAACAAATTAGAAACTCTGGGAGGGTGGTCCAAAAAGACGTGCTTTAACAAGTTTAAGAACCACTGAAGTAAACTCTAAAAAGAATCCTAATACTTGCATACATCTGTTTGCTGCTTCAGACAGTTATTTTCAAACTCTTTTTTGGAATGCTAACATTTTTTCCCAGGGTCCTCTGATGGGGAGTTGTGGGGAGAGAAGGAATACGAGGAGAAAATCTGTTTTAAAAATAGAGTTGAAGGTGCCTGCAGTACTTGCAGGTGGAAATGTGTAGGAGGTACCTGCAATTACAAGTCCTGAATACGGGAGTGGGAACAAGACTAACAGGAGGGACCAGGGAGAAAAGGAAAAAGAGAGCAGGGATAAGGAGAAGAGGCAAAGAGAAAAGAAAAGGGAGATTATTCAGTTAGCTATAAAAAAAAATCTGCAAAATATTATACAGCAATCAAAATGAGTGAATTTACACTATGGATAGTCACAATGCAACAGTATGGATAATCTTAAACATTTTACATTAAATGAAAAAATAAGTCACAAATGACTACATAAAACATGATTCCTTTTAAAAGTTAAAAAGAACCAAAGTAAAATATAGATATGTGCTGTTTTTTTTTTTTTTTGAACAGTTCTCACTCTGTTGCCTAGGCTGGAATGCAGCAACATCATCATAGCTCACTGCAACCTCAAACTCCTGAGTGTAAGTGATCCTCCCACCTCAGCCTCCCAAAGTGCTACGATTACAGGCATGAGCCACCACACTGGCCTAGATATGTGCTTTTCAGAAATATGGTTTAACAGGATAAAATGACATAAGAAACAACACAAGACAACACTGAACACAGGACATGGGTTACTGATTGTGTTAGGTAGGAAAAGACCAGTAAAGGATGGAGAAGACCACACAGCCAGATGGGAATTACTGTCAAGGCCTCAACTTTTGTGTTGAATAGTGGATTCATGCTGACCATCTAGCTCACTGCATGAATGAGTGAATGAGTGAATGAATGTATTTAGAGGTCCATAAGTGGACTAATGATGACCAAGGATTATGGGTAGCCAATTTTGTGCATCAGATATCCTTTAAGATATTATAAATATATGAAAAGTGAAATCATAGAATATGCACTTAAAAACGATAGTCAGAATCATTCCAAAAAATAACATTTCTTCATTATAATAGGTTATTAAGGCAATAGGACCTTACCCTACACAGAAATTTATTACGCAGTTTTTGTTAATTAGTTGTTTATATTTAATAAAAATATTAAAAATGCAACAAATGTCAGTCCTAGGCAAGACTGATAAAAATAAAATGTGCCTTCAAGACCTTGCCATGCCACTTTTTTGGTATCACCTTGCTCCCCTTTATTACCCTATTCCTAGATTTTCAGGGCTCTCATCTATGGGCAGTGTGGGTAGAGGAGTCACTACCTTCATTTACCATAAATACAGTTTGTTAGTTCTAAGCACTGCCCTCAAACCTGATCTAGTCTGTGCACTATTGCCTGAGACCCTTCTGCTGCTGCGTAACAATGGTAGAAATTATTCAAATAGACTAATTAATCCCTAGGAACAAACCAGCCACCAGCTATTGGTTAACTCCTCTTAGAATGATAGCTTAACCTGGTTGAAATGTATAGCTTCTTGAAAAATCCTTAAGGTTTACGTGAATATTTGGAATTTGGAACTCTGTGTCATGCCGTGGAGACAGATATTTCTCATTAGAGAGACTTTTCTTCAAAGTGCACCACCTAAAGAGCACTCTACCTCCCTTACATGTAAGAGTCGCCATGTAATTTTCATTGATAAAGGTAATTTTTAAAGTATGTATAGAGATCCTGGGTGACGATGGAGGCTGAAGTGATTGATTCTAGGAGGCTGGACCATATTACTGCTAAATCGCTTGAATCCTGTTGCATAATCACATGCCAGTGGAACCAAAAGCATTTTCCCATATTTATCTTTTTTTCATTGGCCCTTAATTAAAGGATTTACAAATATCCTGTTTCTCAAGCTACATGGAAAAGGAGAGATCATACTAAATACTAAATAAATATGCTTTATGTAAATTGATCCAAATTTAGATAAAACATTATTTTAAAACATGGATTGATTGGACTTGCATTTTCTTTTTACTCAGTGCAATGAAATGAGAACTGGATGCTGTAAATATATAGACACAGATATGGATATAGAAGGTATTTCTTTGAAAGTGAATATAATTAAATGTTTTACATATTGGCAGGTAGCTATATAACACAATATTATACTTTTAGCTGTCTTGACTCAAATGTCTTTAGGCACTTAAGCCATTAGCATTCCCTTCTCCACTACACATGAGCAAGAATTCCTTAAGGGTAGGTAACAAGTTTTTTTCCCCATTTATATAAAGCAAAAACACTAAATAGATTTAGTTCAAGGCTTTGAAAAAGGGAATTTCTGTGTGTGCTAAAATCAGAGAAATTTATGCACAACCTAAGAATATATTTATAATCGAAATTACTTAGCAAATGGAACCAAGGTTTGAAGTGGGATGATCATGCATTGCTTCCGTAAGAGAAAAAAGAAAGCATGATCATTTATTCACAGACACAGATTTGAGCCAGATACCCATAAAAAGTTAATGGGAGAATTCAGAACCTCATAAAAAGCTGTAGAAGAGCATCCTGGCCCACATAAAATCACCATATATATCCACTGTGTGTGGTACACATTATGTGTCTGAGAAGATGGAAATTACACATATAAAAGGCTACCACTGTGTTAAATTACAGATATTCACTAGCCTGGATATCCACAATATTTAAGGCATTTTCATGAGAACGCTATCAAATGTAACTCAAGAGTTTATTGTCAATGCTTTCTTGTTAGTCCTAATTTATAGAAGATGTAGATAAAATTCTTCTGGATCTTCAAGGAAATTTAGGCTTTCGCTAAGACAATCCTCAAAATCCTTCCAAGCTTGACCCACTATCCAGTCATGGCACCATCTTACATTTAGGTACCAAAATTTGTATTTGTTATCTACGGCTGAGTAAAAATTTATTCCAAAACAAAACTTAGTGGCTTAAAACAACATTATTATGTCACTGGTTCTGGGGTTAGAAATCCAGGCTTGGTGTAGATGGGTTCCCAAGCTGGACATGGTGATGCGTGCCTGTAGTCCCAGCTACTCAGGAGTCTGAGGCAGAATGATAGCTTGAGCCTGGGAGTTTGAGGTTGCTGTGAGCTAGGATCACTCCACTGCACTGTAGCCAGGGCAACAACATAGCAATACCCTGTCTCAGAAAAAAAAAATTGAGGAGAAGTTACATAGAATATGTAAGAGAAGCCCAGTGACTTTAGCTCCTCAAAGATGGAGAAAATGTCTGAGGGTCTTACATATATTTTTATGCACCCGCTTTTTTTAAATTTAGTGTTAATGGTATCTTTGCCTCCATTTGAATGTAGTTCACAGGTGAAATCCTTCCAGCACAGTTCACCTACTTTCTCATAGAGTTCTGAAATACAGAAAGAGATTTCTGTATGGACAGACTACATAGTCTTAACAAATGCACATTATGCTATCAAGCTGACCTGTCTGATTTCATGTGTACCCAGTCATCATGATTTTGTTATATGGTTAAAAACATAGTCTCAGAATATTCTTAATACATTTATTTTTCCCCTCTTGCTTATAGGTGTACTACTTCACATCACCTTACAAGTTGAATATTCATTCACCTGACAAACATTTATTGAGCTTTTGCCTATCATGTGCTAGGGACGTTAGATTCCTTAAACCGAGTTTAAGGAAACTCAGACAATTTCCTCACAGTGGAGGAACCAATAATTTATCGTTTGGGAGCAATTCTTTATCTACCAGTCTCAATGAATATGTGCTGTTGGCCAAAGTGATTAAAATCTCCAATAACCCTGGGATATATGCTTCAAGAACATTGTTCCTACTATAATAGAAGTTTATGGATAGCCATTTAGATTATTTTCATTGCTATTCTTTAATCTATGGAGATAAAGTTTTCTGGTTGGCATATTTTGCAAAAGGTTTCCATGTCCTTTATTATCCCCTGACCATGACTCTATAGACCAGTTGACTAACACCAGTCTTACTATTTATTCTTCAGACACAGCAACAGAAGCACCACCTAATTTAAGATCCCCAATCATGCCATCAAAATTTGTCAGAGAACTTCTCGGAGTCATCTAACTTACTCAGAATATACTACGGCCTCAGTCTACCAAAATGTGAAATACTGGAGAAGTTGTACAGATCGTGATACTATTTCCTATGTTTTCCTTCAATCTTTGTGCATTAAGGATCTATCATCTAAGTTTTAAAGGTTTCCTCCACCCCACCTCTACACCTTGCAACAGACAGCACATCATAAAGGACCTCAAGTACTCTCTTGCAGTTTGACTCTAAATAATTGGCCTACTCCTGTTTCTCACACTTAATTCTATGTTCTCTTCAATATTTCTAATTTTTTCACATTATTTACTCTCCCATTCTGGCCATCATCTAATGCTACAGATCTCACAATCAGCACTGATATACAAGCTGTGGCCCTGGGTTTTCCCTGGTTACTCTGCATCAAGCTGGCTTGATCGGGCATACTTCCTAATAATTCCCATCTCCTGCTGGGCTGCTCTTGGACCAACTGGTGGAGCAAAAAAATATCTACTGCCATGTCACTTGGCGTGTGTTCCATGGAGCAGAATTTCCAAGGGATATTAATGTTTTACTGGGCAGAAATAATTTTCAAAGTCAAAAATGTTTATTTACAATAGGAGTATTTAATAAGTCAATGCACATTGTTAGTCTCAAAGAGAAAAATATAAATGCATTATTTTTCAAAGACGCTTACTTGGTGCCTGTTGGTGTTGGGAGGATTCTTCTTTTGGCAATGTTGATTGCATGTGGCTTTATACTCCATAAGTACATTGTGGGTTTGGTGATGCTTGGTTGACAATATAGGACCATAGTAATCCTGAAGGTTACCAGGATATTTTGGCCAGCAGTTGAAAAGATAGAAATGCTATGATAATTACTTAACTAGCTTTCTCTGACATCACAATAGAAGCTTCACTATCTTAGAGAAGGTTTTTCATAATTATGTTGAAGAGGAATTTTTGTGGTCACCTGAGCAACATTTTCTACTCCTTACTTGAATATGTGGGCAATCCTGGCTTTTGATCACTACAGTGTATTTATATAAAACTTAGGAACACATACACATTTCTGGTGTCTTGAATTATAATGTCAATGGATCTAACATACAGTTCCACATATCATCATTCACATTGAAAAATAATAACAGAAGACTAGATTTATGTATAACATCTAATCCCTTGATAAACTTCTTTTGGTCCGCGATGTTTTGATAAATCTTTTTCTTCATGCTATGCCATTATGGTGAATAGATAAAAGCACATTAGCCATTTAATTTCAGAACATGAATGAAGTCTATACATGGAGAGATCCCTAATTTTAGTCAGAGAAAGGATTTTGTCACTACAAGGATCATGATAACAAAGAAGGAAATTTCAAATCCATAAAATGTCATAGACCAGAGGAAAAGCAGATCTTCTCTGTAGAGTCTTCTTCAGTGCACTTAATGCTATTAAAAATCTTTCAGTGTTTATATTATTGACTATACTGCTTTCTGGAAAACAACCAACTCAGAAAGTAGTTCAAAGGTTAGTTATAAGATAAACTAATAGCTATGCTAAGCTATTACTTTGTAGAGCCAATAAAAAAAAAGAAATAAACTATATTATTTCCACAATCTATATGGTCAGCCCCAACAATGCCAAATCAATAATAAAACATTTTTATTTAAACTTCTCCCTCTTTTTCCCTCTCTGCTTGTGAAATTTTATCCCAACAGGGAAATCTCTTTGGAATATACCGTAAATATAAAAAAGCGAGAGTGGACAATGTAATAAATGTTTTATTTTCATTTGTTAATAGATGGTGAAGTTCAGCTCACTTGTGGTTTGACCTTATTCTAGTACATGAACAATTTTTCTTAAAAACAGCTTTCATATAACACCAGCCATCTCAAACTTCTGCACTCACCCCAGGGAAATAGATCTGTACATATACACACATATACACACAAACGGTAATTGCAATATAACATTATTTGACAGATTTTTAGATACCACAATTCATATCTTATGGCCTCAAAGATTACAATCACACATATAAGGACCTCATAAAATTCATGATCCCACATATATAGCCTCTAGGCTATGGCATCAGATTAAAAATGTTTTAGATGTTTCACCGCAATATTAAAGTTAACAATAATTCCTAATAATAAATGATAAATATTTAATCTTTATTGCAGAGATTTTCGTTTAGGCTACACATTGAGATTATACCCAGGTATTCAGATTCAATAGGTTTGGAGTATGGCCCAGGCAGCTGTATTTTCTGAAGTTCCATGGGTGTTCCTAATACAAATTTAAGGCTGAAAACCACTGACTTATTAAACCCTTACTGTGTACTGAGTCCTGTGCTCGGTAATTTACATTCATTATTTCATTTAATCTTCATGAATATAGTGGGTAAGTTTTATTATCTCCATGTCACAGATGAAGATACTGACACATCAAAGTGGTTAAATAACTTCTTCAGGTTTTCCCAGAGCTGGGATTTAAACCTGGATTGCACATATGTGTGTGAGAACAAATATGTAATTCTGTATTTTTATTATACAATTTCTCAACTAAATAAAAATAAGGCCAGGAAAAAACCAAAATAAAAATCCAAATTAAAATAGCAAGTGGTCTCCTCTAAATGGGCTCCTTCTACGCAGCCTTCTATAATTCCCCTCTATTTTCCATCGCACAGTACAGAAGGGAAGCTAACTGAGCTACCAAGGCTCTGAGCACTGAATTCCATGTGATCACGTCTGATTTTGCTCCCCAGTGTATCCCTACCCTTGTCGTGATACCTAGTGCATGATGAAAAATGGACAAATATCTGTTAAATAAATAAGTGTCACAGATTTAGTCCACCACTTTCTCAACAATTTCCATCTTTCTTTCTCCTGACTCTTTCAAAGTACTTCCTGGTCCCTGGCTCTAGCTCCTGTCTTGACTGGGCTCTCAGAACCTCTGCTACTAGGCTCTCAGGTTCTTGGTGAGCACTGCTATCAGGCTTGGTTTTCCAATCATAGACTGAACCGACCACTCTGATTTCCCCCGGCAGCTGCAGATTGTTCTCTGAACAGACCCCGACTCACCATACTGCACAGTGACTGGGCAAGAAAGGGAAGCAGAGGCCCAGCCCTCCTGTTTCTACATGGCCTTTTAGACCATGAGACCACACTTCAGTGCTTTTAGACCCATGTGTATTGTGCCGATGTAATTCTTACATGAGGTTATTCTGTCCCTCCTCACTGAATGAATTCCAGAAATGGGATGAGAGAAAGCAAAAGCCTTTTATGTACACGGCTATTAGTGAGGAATAGGTGGAGAAAATATAATGACATAAGAGAACTTTGTATTGGTCTGATTTAAATACAACCACCCAAATCACCTAAAATGGTGTCATAGGGATATTAAATATGAACCCAAGTTCATAGAGCATGGTAAAGAATTAATGCTATGTGACTTTGCCTACCTTTCAAGAGAAACAGTAGCCTATCCTCAGAACTTGGAGAGACGCCTCAAAATAAGTCTCACAATTAATACATCAAGGCCTAATGTTTTAAGCAAAACAAATATTTAATTTAAGCAAGATATTTAAAAGTTAGGAATTAATCTAGTGAAGAGGGTTTTGATAATGATGGACAATATTAGTGTGGTGCCTCAACGAAGACTTTTGCTTCTTGCATACTATTAAGATTGCATGGTAATCTTACCCAGCTAGTGTTTTCTTAATGTCCTGGGGAGCCTGATCATTGTAAATTACCTGTGACATCTCATTAATCCTCTTTTTCCTCACAATCGCATAATTAATGGTAACATTGACAATAATACACAAATTAGCTAAGTGACGCTTTATGGTGTTGGTTTTGATTAACGTCAGGAACCCAAAAATGACATTAATGTAATGCAGATCCCAAAAGGCAGTCTGCACTTTGACCTCAGACATACATTTTGTTTGCAGCATCACCAAGATTAATCCTCCTCTGGATGAAGACGAGACAAAACTCTGGCCACTGGCAGTGTGTGCTGGGCTGTCGGAAAACAAACCGCCTCAATTGCATTTGTTTAAGAAGGAAATCTTAATGCATAGAAAACAAGAGCATAGTGTCATTTCCTATTGTCTAGTTAGGACAGAGATAAATGAGCAACTGTCATGATTTAGATCAACTGCTTCTCTGCTAACTTCTATTATTTGCTTATTTATAGACCAGTGTTTAATTAAAAGTATACCTAGATATATAAACTACATGATGAAATGATTGAAATTCCTTCTACTTTAACTGTAAATAGTTTTTGGAAATCAAAAATGATTTTTATATGCATTTCAACCTGAAGGACCTCTAAATGATAAATTCTTATTAACCACAAGAAGGTAAAAAAAAATCAATGCTTAAGAAAAATTTGTTTATCTCTGACTTGAGAAACAAAGTAAAAACAGTACAAGAAATTTGGATAAAGTAAACTTTACTTCAGAAGCGAGGCATCTTTGCAGACATGGAGGAAGCTGATACATAAACACTTTTTCAAATTATAAAAGAGAGAGACAAACACTTTAAGTCACTGTACTGTCTATTTTGCATCATCATCTTCTAAATTGAGGGTTAATCATGTGACTTTATTATAATCACGAACAGTTTCTTAATCACGATCTTCATAAATCCAAGTTGAGTACTGAATCTTCTTAACAATCTGAAGAGGTAGAGTGTGCTAATTTTTTAAAGATGCAACCTTCTATTTTCTTCATAACAGTTATTCACAGCTGAAAAATCCTAATGGTATATATTTTTTTGAAAATGATAATAGTTCCATTCTTGATTAATTTGACATTGACTTATTTAGGCTGTTTTTCAAAATGTTGCTACTAAACCACAGCCCTGGCTAATGATCATATCCTACTTCAATAGTAGAGTAAGGAGAAAAGCCATATTTTCGTGCTTTGTTCTATTATTCACATAAATAACTACCATTTGGAGAATGCTTTGGAGACAAAAATATATAACACATAAAGTGATATCATAAAAATTTGAAATAAATCCACCAAAGTTGGAAAGTAAAGATCACCTAAATGATAAAGCATTGTGTGTTTATTTGTTAAAACAGAAGATTTTAGTTGCTGTGGGTATGCATTTCAATTATAATACCCCTAATTACCCCCTCCAAATAAGAAAACAGACTGCCTTACAACTGCTTGTCATAGCAGTTTAATTTTGAAAAATGCCTCATCTGTCTCTGCTTGCAATATATTTATCTTATCTTTTTTTTTTTTTTTGGTTATTTAAAGTTACAAGGAGCAAAATCATCTATTTGTAGAGGATTTTATTTTGCTTCTCTCGTTTAAATATTATTTTAAAATCAAAAGCAGCTCATTTTTAAATCGACATATTAAGTGTTAGCTGCACCAACTTTCACCAGCACACAAACCCATTGTAAAGCAAACTGGAATTTAGGGGGCAATGGGGATTCCTACAGAGGTCATATTTTCACTCTGCCTAACTAAACCATAAATCGAGATTACAACAATAAATTATTTTTTATTATTTTGGCAGGAATAAGTACAGCATTGAATTTTGAAAGATATTTGAGCTTAATTCATATGTTAAATAGGCCAGGACAAACCACTGCTAGAAGAAATTGAAACTGGCCCGATATTATATAGAAAGCCAAATTAGGCACTCACCACCAAACTAATTAGTAATTGATAAATTTACTATAGAAAAGCAATTCCTTTACGCTGCAAAGCCAAAGAAACGGCATGATTGAAAGCTTAGAATTAAAAAAAGAAAATCTCTGACAATCTTTTAATCAGAGGCTTTGTTTACAACGTGGCTTTAAGGTAGCTGTAGTAACATCTTTAACTAGTTAAAAACACTCATCAAGCTATAAAACTACTTTCTTAGATGTCTGTAGCAAACTATTTGAAACCTCCCAAAGTGCCTTAATTTATATTTTTTCAGTGGTTACAATGAATATTATTCTTTATTAGCCCAAATGTATCATTTTCACTTTTCAACTTATCATAGAGAGCGATCTGCGAAGCCATAATTTTATAGAAATCTCTTGTTCAGTTTAAACGTGGCACATTGACTTTTAATAGCTCCAATAGTTTGTGCCAAGTTACTTTTTTTGTTGTTCAAAAGAATTATTTCATACAAATAAAGAGGCTGCTCTGTGGGAAAGCATGTTTTCTTGAGTGTTTAATCATACATTTCCACACCACGACACTTTGTAGACATGTTTTTGCTTTGAAAACATAGTCTTATCAGGGGTGGTTGGTGTAAAATTCTTGTCTGTTTTCTTACCTTTGAATTTGAGCTCTACAAGGCTCAGCTAAATGATGTCTACAGCTAAGGCATTTCCTTACTAGGGAGTTTTACATGAACACGATTAATATAAAAGCACACAACACATTGAACAGGGTGTCAATTTAGGCTTCCTGTACAGTCTAACCTTATCAAAGTGTTCCCCTTTACACAGAAGAAAAAAATGTGATAAAGTGGTTAGCTATATATCTGGTTTTAGCTTTCTGATATTTTCCTCTTAATATATCTTTTCAGAATTAAAAAAAAAGAAGATGAATTCTTCATTTCTTATTTGTATATGCAAGTAAAATTGGGTCCCCTTTACAATGGAAGGCACTGGCCTTTCTCCTCACGTGGAACAAACTGCTAGAGAAACTTGGTTTAGACAAAATGCAAACATTCAATCCTCGCATCTATATTTCAAAATATAACATGTTTTATCCATAAATCTATGTGTGATGACATATTTCATAACATTACATAAGATTTTCCATGCATTTTTTATTCATAGACGAACGGCTTGCAGAAAATCACAACATTGTACTAGACTTCTCCAGCAAGTTAATTTCCACTTTAATGTGAATATGCAATTTATGGAAAAATAATAGTTATTTAGGCATAGCATTACTTACCTGTTGCTGTGAGAAAATTCCTACCATCAAAAATGTGCTTTCACTTCAGTTATTATTAGTAGACAATACCAATGCCTAATGATTTTTATAAACAGAACCTCTAAATCTGTAATTTGGTTCAGGACTTTACTATTTAGACAAGTGAAAATGAAGCGGCATCACATAAAGTCCAAAATAACAGTCTTATACGTACCTCAACTTTGGTTTTTGGGTAACTGCCCTATGGAGACTGTCCTTTATTAAGGATCTTAATGAGTGTTCTGCCTGTATTTTTCTACCAAGAATGTCAAATAAGGTTCGAAAGCAAATGTAAACTGTAATGCAAGTGACACACACTAAAAATAGCCCTATAAATCTGTTCATTTTGTTTAGATAGTCTCCAGAGTTGTAAAAAGTAGGACTGCTCAGCTTTATTATTTGTTTTGGAAAAACTAATTCTGTAGAGAATAGGCCACTGATAATGCTATATTACTTTACAGAAGATTTATTAAGACTGTCTCTGGATTTAATTTTTTTTTTTTAATGGAAACTCTTTTCTGTCCTGATTGTCCAAATAATCTCCAAGATAATTAACTGAACAGAATATATAATGTCAAAAAAATTTCCCATTTAGTCATTAGAACTAAGATTTTGAAAGAGTCACATTTATCTAAAATAAAATTAATTAAAATCTCAAATGGAATCCTCATTCCTATTAACTTGTCAGATATGTTGTTTTCAATGTTTCCAGTAACAGAGCAACAATATTTATTATCCAACATACCATGAGGTTTTAAAAATAACTCCAGGAGAACATTTTTAGAACATTTACGATCTGAATAGACAACTTTAAAAATCAGACATTTCTGTGTGAAAAATAGCTATTGTAAATTACAATGTTTGATGGAGGATGTATTTTTAGAAAACCACGTAATTTGAATTTGAGAAATTGGGTGGCAGCGCAAAATTGAAGGAGAGGGTATGAGTTCTATCATTTGTTAAGGAGGTTTGGAAAAGTAGTTTATCTTTTCTCTTGAGAAAAAGTTTAGGAGGTTTAAACTCTTCCTTTTCCCTTTCCTCATGATAGTCACTAGGACTTCTTGGATTGGTTGGATGACTTTGCACTTAAGCCAAGATTGATTGCAATCTAGGGCTTTGTTTTTTGATATCTTATCCCAACGGAGACATGTATAAACAGACAAAATGACTAAATTGGGCAGCAATCTGACCTTTCAGATGAGAGAGGCAGTTCAAAAACCACATCAACTTTTCTTTGAAGAAACAAGAATATTGTCATTTAACAGAACCTTACAGCTTAGTTCTTTTTCTTCCACATGGCCAAACTGTACACATGAATTACGAAGAAATAGGAGTTTCCTGGGCTTTGGGCTTCCTTCCCACCCCTACCCGCCCCAAACCCCTTTCTCCCTGAGTTCAGAAAGAAAAAAGTGTTGCTATTCATGTGATAATTGTCAAAACCATGACAAGGGCCAAAAAAGACAGTGCCAAGAAATCATTAGTTCAGTATACATCTCAGATTTCTGTAATGTTCAGCTAATAGGCTAGATTTCATCAGTGCTTTTTTTCTTGTAAATTCTTCTTGGTTTACTTTTAGCCATCCTTTAAAAGAATCATGTAAGCCAGATTTATAGTAATTCTTT
>NW_012148618.1:7887649-7889757 GCF_000956105.1 Propithecus coquereli
TTCAAGAATTTATTTTTAAGTTGCTAAGCTCTATGTACCAGAATGTTATAAAATATACATAACTATCATCTTGGCAAAATAAACTCAAATATGGACTATTCTATTTTCTGCTTTTTAGAGTGAAGAAAAGTTTCAAACATCAGGGGGAAAAATAGTGCATTGCAAAACACATTAGACTGAATTTATCAATGACAAAATACAGCTGTGAAATATTGAGAATTTGTTCAACAAAGCTAAACATAAGCAGGATCCATTCCGTTTTCAAAGAGGTAGAGGGACTGTCTGAAGAAATAAAAGTAACCAGCAAACTGATAAAACTGACCAAGTAATCTAGGAATCAAGTTGCTTACACAGACCTACAGTCTATTTGTGAACTTTAAGCACAATTTTGATTGTTGGTTGGAGTTTCAATCATAGTTCAAGGGGGTTGGAAATTTTAACCTCTGTAATTATTTTAAAAGCAAATGCATACCCTTTAACAATTCAGTTTGCTGAAATGGTCATTTGCGCTTCTGTATTTACACACCTAAGCATCATTTTAAGTGCAATAGATTTTGCAATCCCAGTTGATTCACCTAGAATGCAACATTCTTACCAAATGACAACCAATCTTAGACTCTAAGTTTCTTAAATTCATGAGTCACAGTCCTTTGTTTGAGCTGCAGAAAACCTAGATCACTGAACACTCAGTTAATATCTCTCATGATAAGGATGTCAATGACGTTTGCAATCATTTTTCTGAGTTATTCTTACTATTATAATATTGTTTCTTCAATTCTATATATGCTTTATTCTTGTAGTATATCAGTATCATTTTCTTACCACACAAACACAATTTTCCCCTATATCATAAAATCGAAGGTTGGAAAAGATTTTAGAAGATATTTAGTTCATTTTCCCGTTATTTTATGTTTTATACAAAACTGGGAATAAAAATGGCAAATCTGTTTCTTGATCTTATTTTTAATATTTAAGGATGTCAATCCCATGGAACTTTTTAAAATTACTAGTGATTGGTATACGTTATACACATGGATATTTAAAATTCTTTTCCCACCACTGAAATAAAATTTTGATTTAAATTATATATTTATCCTAAATTCATGCCATACTCTCAAATTTTTATTATTTTGTCTTTACCTGTTTAACCCTTTTCTGTTTTCTATATTTTCTTTTCTGGTCAAATATTCTGACTCTTAACATACTTCTAGAATTTATTGTTTCTTTCATCCCAGATAGACCTTATCCCTAGGTCACAATTATTCGTTCTTTGTTTCATTTCCTGCATAGATTCCTGTTTTATAGATTTCATTCTCTCTTTTTTATTCTGCAATTTGGACTAGCTGACTACAAAAATAATAACAATGGTAATTCAACACATGCTAAATCCTGAAGATCTTCTCCCTGCACTTCCCCTGAGGTAGAGAAGATCTTCTTAACATCTTGCCTAAAACCCCATCTACTACATTTAAGACCCTGCTGTCTTGTACTATTCTCAGAGGAAACAGAGACCAGCTGTTCACCTCTACCTGCAAAGGACTGTATTCCTTCATGAACTTGAAGGCTGCTATTAATTCCCTCCAATTCTTTTCCTCTCCAGACTAAACAAGGCCAGTTTCTTTACCCTTGTTTCATTGAGTCTATTTCCCAACCCTTCGGTTATTTTGCTGTCTTCTCTGTACGTACTCCAAATTCTGCACATTTGGCATGAGTATTAGGAGCCTAAAGGACACGATAGAGTAACGAAGCAGATTGATAATGTACATAATGTGAATGATTATTTATATTTCCTAAATTCTCAGTGACTGTCAATATTTTGTTTTCGAACAATAGGGCTATGTTTTTAATCCATAATTAACTTGTGATCCACTGTGGCTCCTTGTGTCTTTTTTGTTACTTTCAATTGAACAAATCTTTCCTTTTTTATATTTAAAGTTTGTATTTCCTCCCTACCCGCTAATCGCTTTTACTTTTTCTCATAACTCTCACTGTCATTTTTTTCTACTTGCTCCTCTAACTTCTCCTTTTTACCTTGGTTGCCCTCTCTTGCTTAAATTCAGATCACAGTATCTTGGAAAGTTATCAAGACCTCAATAATTTCTTTAGAA
>NW_012148618.1:7891093-7919625 GCF_000956105.1 Propithecus coquereli
TGGAAATAATTAGAGCTTTAGAAAAAACTGAATGTAAAAAAAAAAAAAATCTCCATAATGAACTAGAGTATTTGAAAATAAAAAGCACAAGAACACTATAGATTCACCACAATGAATATGGCACGTGTCTTTCTAAATAGGTTCATTTATATGTGGCATATGTAGAAGAAAGGGAACATTAAGCCTCTGACTTATTGTCCCTTGAATGGACAGACCCCCCTGGCTAGAAAACATCAGAGACCCTTTGCTATTTCTGTTTCTTTCCTTCTGTCTAGGACTTTCTGTTCTGATCAGCCCTCTGAATATTTTCCCTTTCTCTCTCAATGTCTGCAGTCCACCTTTCTTCTTTCTCTCTCTCTGGCTTCAGTAAATCTCACTTTTCCTATGTAACAAATACATTCATGGTGTTAAATTACATTTACATTTTACCTTTGTGATGCCCCTTCTTTATTTTCCCCTCCCTAAATCGTTGTTATCTTTCTTCCCATCTCTTTGCTCCTTCAGGCCCTCTCTGTCCCCTCCAGCCTTTTCCTTATTCTGTCACCTCAGGGTGCTGTTGAGGTTACTGCTCTTTCTCCTGTCACTCTGTGCAATCTTCAGCAGCAAATCTCTTTTTCACTTCTCTTTCCATGTGGCATTTGGGGAGGATGACTTATACGTTGGGTCAGGCCTAGGGAAGGGGGTCTTAATATGCAAGAAAATGCAGAATGTCTCAGGAAGAGTTGATTTTCCTAAATATTTTATTTTAATGTAAAGGACTGGCAGACACAAAATTTAAAAAGTAATATCCGTTAAATACGATCCCTCTGTATTTCAAACACACTGTCTTTATATGCTGCAGGTGTTCTTCAGGACCAAGTTGAAGCACATTCATTTAAAAGATCTCTTATGATTTTATTTTTACTTTTCATTTCCCAAGAGGTTTTTCAATGATTTCTTTAGTACAATTTACTAAAGGAAGACAGATGCGTTTTTCTACCGAATCTGAATGCTTTGGTTGGGCTTTAAGAAAAGGTATTTTAATAAGTCAGTTCTTAGTGGAGACACAGTTTAAGTAAACTATTGTGCATTTCATTTGTAAATAATTTATTATTGTATATAAATGACCATACTTTCTAACATGTCAAAATCAACAGGAGGCAGGACGTGGTATAAGGGTTCGCCATTAGCCCGACTAAATTTTTGTCAAGACTGTATGAAAGGCATAGTTAATATTTAATTTAGCTTATAACACTGAAAGGCTCTGGCATCTTCCTCATTGCAATGATATACAAGGTGGAATTGTGTGTCTTCCTCATTTCGGTCAGAAGAAAAATGTTGACATTTCCTACCAGTGAAGTAATCAGAGAAACTGGATAACATTTCATGTTTTTTTAAAATCCCACCTTTTGAAAGAAATAATGAGCATTTATATGCGTATTCAGCAATGACTACAATATCGCTGTCCCCCCTCAAAAAAAAAAATTCTCTGAATGGTTTTCATTCTTTCGATCATCCCCTTACATTCTAGGAGACTGGAGAACAATAGGTGGGTTTCATATAGCACCTGATTGATATTTCCAGGGTGTGAAAGCCTCTACTGGCAGATTAGGTTGATATTGCATATTCAAACACATACAATGATATATTTGTCATTGCTATTGACCTTTATCTCTCCAGTTTCCTGACAACCTTCTACAGTTATTGACATTACAAATACCAGCAACAACGTGCAGGGCAAAGTATAACCTTTCATTTACCTTCATGTCCCTCAAATGACTTGTGTAGGTAGTTTCAACAAAAGCAGCAAACAATGATACTGTTGATTTTTTTTTCCTTAACTTGCTAAAATGTTTTCCATTTTCCTCTTGTTCTCAGAAAATCATGCCAATAACTCTCTACAAAGGAAACGATTTCAGATGAATACAGGTAATTAGAAGTGTCAAGAAATCAGCAAAGTGGGGTGTCTGCCATCATTTCTGTGGAAAGAGTGCCAGATTCTCTTTCAAAAAGGTCTTTGTCATTTTTTAATAGAAGGTAATTAATGTAGACTACAGTAAAATGTGCAGGATTCCAGTTGCTTGTCTTTCTTGCCATAGAAATGGGACCATAAAGATGTTTTGATATCTAGAAACAATCTTCTGAGGTTATTTAAAAATGACTTTTAATTACAAAAATAGTCCTTTTAGTCTTTTCATTTCAAAAGAAAAAGGATTTAGAAAGGGCATATTTATTAGGAGACAAAGGAAAGAAAGTTTTATAAGGAAAAATTATCTGGAAAGTGAAACAACAGGATTTTATACAGCTGACAAGATTTGAGAATGCTATAAATTAGCCTATATCTCAAATGTTTCCAACAGTAAGAGAAATAATGTACAATGTTCTAGTGAAGGTAATTACACATTTCTAACACAATGATACCATAGGTAATATGAGATTATTTTTTTCCTCTAAGGCCAAAACCAAAGTGACCCTTTGGCTCTCTTGAAGCTACCCCTCCATGAAATTAGTAAGAACAACTGGCCCACACATATTTATTAAAAAAGGGAATTTTTAGGACCATCTCTGCTCTTTTGGGGATGAAGGTGAAATTTAAGCCAATTCTGCTATTATTTGAGGGTCATAATTTTCTACTATGTGCTATACAAATGGGATAATCCTTCCAAGATTAAGTTTTACATGTATTTACATAGGAAATTATTCTCACTTCATATCTTGGTTCTCAAGAAGCAGTGTATTTTCTTATTTAAAGTTTTGTTATCTTGGGAGAGCAAAAGAAAGCCTCAGTCATAACAAATACATTGTCAAACCTTGAAGTTTGAAATTAAAATTATGAAATAATTTTAATATTGACTCTCACACTGAAACATTGATGAATTGGGGATCATGATGAAAGTGCACCTAGCACGGTAACCACGGGGTGACCAAAGTATACCACCACCTCCCAAACAGTATTTTGAGACATGTTTTTATTTTTAAATACAAATATGCATATAAGCACTCAATAAGTATGATCATAATTACCTATTATTGGAAATAAGATGGACTGGAGAAAAAATATAGCCAAATTCCTCTAATAAATCTTTTTCAATGCAACAAGTAAAATGATATCCTGTTTTTTCTTAATCCTCTATCCTGAGTTTGTCATTCTTCATGGATTCCAAACCACTCATCAAACAAAAGACAAACAGTAAACTACAAGTGATAATCATATGCTATGCCACTTACCAATATATACTCTGAGAATCAGAATTTAGTGTATTTTTATTTATGAACCAGTCAAACCAAGTTTTCAGAATGAATGAATTTGGCCATTTTTGAGAAGAAAAGACTCTACTTTCTATAAGCATAATTTTTAAAGTCTAGTGTTAAATTAATGCTTTAAAAGGTGATGCAAAATGTCATTAAATCACTTATAATAGATATTCTTCCAAAGGTGAGAGAAGTAGAAAAGTAGTAATGAAGACAGAATCTAGGAAAAGTGGCTTGGTTAATACGGTCAGATAGATCAGGGCACAGGCAAGGTGCAGAGTGACAGATCCAGGCTTAAACCATCTCATGAACAAAATAATCAGAGACTGCTTTAATCAAAGATAAATAAATTGCAGTTCAGAATTTGAGGTGATTCACAATGTTACATAAGAAACATAGTCAAGAACACAGAACATTGTCATAAAAAAGGATGGAGATGGTAGAAAAGGGTGTGGAGTTCCAGAAGCACATCAGTGTAAAAGAAGAGATAGCTGGACTTTCTCAAGTACTTGAATTCAGCTGATAGTGCTTTCTGGATTTTTTGACTCTTGTTCTATTAGCCCCAGGACTGTGGATGCTCAGGAAAGTAAAGCCTATGGCAGGATCATTTCAAGCTGTGCTGCCTCACCCTGCAAATAATATTATTATCTCAGCTAAGATTTCCAACTTAATGCTGTCCCAGAACCTGTATCATAAAACTCTTCCCAGAATCAAAAGAGGTTGGAACAGTCATTTGCAGACCATATTCCAAGTATAATGATGTGCAACTGGTCTGTATTTTACCCCTGCCCCTCCTTTCTTACTTGTGAATGAATAATTCCATTAGGATGCATGGCTTTAGTACCCTCCTGTGAAAGACAATGAAGATGAGTCATTTCTTCTATCACTGATTCCGTAGTTTATTATGTATGATCTTAAAAAGCAGATGAACCTATTGGTTAATTGCTGTAAAAAATAATAGCAAAATATTAACCATTCCCAAATCAAAGATTACTGGGTTTATCATTTCTTATTGTTCAAATGTATAATTCTAACAGGGCTAGTATTCAGCCAGTAGATCATAGAACAGCCATGTTGGTTATTAAAATAATGAAATACTGCTATTCATTATAATTGATCAGTAACCATTAACCAATGCTCTTACCTTTCCCCCAAGGACTACCGATGCTCCTACCACCCTGGTACCTTTTTCTCAAAATACTCCTATCTAAGCTTATTCAAGTAGTGCCTTTTATAGCAGCAGGTTCTCTAGGACATGCCTTCAGCAACGTGACTGATGTCTTTTCTTACTGATTTGTGCCCATACCATACGAGTTGTTAAATATTTTTATAATTACTCCTGATTTCAGCTCCTTCCTCCACCGAGTGGGTTAATGTATTCAACCTCTTGAGAGTATATTTGCACTGCTAGACTTATTCTATAAGAGCTACATTTACAGTTTATGGCTAATATAGTCGATGGATAAAATCTACACTTAAATTTCCTAGTCAAATTATGTCTCCACACTACAGATGTGTAAACATGTCTTTATCCATTTATTTGATCGGAATCAAAAATATGTTAAAGATAAGCTTTAGCACAGCTCAGATGCACCTCTACAGCTCATCTCTGCACAGAGGAAGGATGACACTATGTTTGAGAGAAAAGTTTTCTCATGTTTATTAATTTTCATAATAGAATATCAGTTTTGCCACCTTCAAATTTGATATCTAAAACATACAGCTCTCTCTTCAATAAACAGAAATTCAAATATTACTGTGGGCTAGGCAATTGGCAACATATAATAGGCATGCTAAGGCACATGGAATTCAGTTTCTAAATGAGTTCCATCCAGCTTCTGCCAAAGCATGGTCAAGACCATTAACATCCAAGAAAGACTAAAAAACATGTTGGCTATCTATTCTCTCAGATTCTGTAAACTCTATGCCTGAATCTACTTTAAACAATAGAAAATAATGCAGTTGAACTATATTAATTTGGCAGTCTATAAAAATGCTTTCATTAAATTATCAAGCATTATTGGAATTCAATACAAGAGATGGTACTATGAAAACTGTCTTTTGCGTCTTCCCTAAATTAATTGCTCAATGTGTCACCTAATCTCTTTCCCAAATTTATATCAGTCTTAATTCACTCTTCTAACAACTTCTTCGATACTTCCCTTCCCTCAAAAGAATCTAAAATCAACATGTCTAGGACCCAATTGTTTATTTGTTCCTCCAAATCTGATTGCCAGGGATTCCCCATCTCAGCAGCTTCAACCATTCAGAAAGGGCAAGTTTGAAATTCAGGAATAATCCTTGACCCATCGCTCTACTTCACTGGCAAATTAATGTAAACCCTTAAGTATCTCTCAAATCTTTCTATTCCACACTACCGTCTTTCACCTAGACACCAGAATAGCCACCTAAATGGCCCTCTGCTCCTACTGTGAATACTCTCTATTTGGCCTCCATACTGCAAGAGCAAAGTTTTCCAAATAAAAATCTGACGATGTTCTTCCTCATCCCCAAAGATCCTCACATCTTCCAGGCCCACAGCCCTGCAGAAGTGTCCCCAGTGTGCACAGATCTCTATCACCTTCTCATGCCATCTTCCCCCTTCCTTTCACTCAACTCCAGTCACCTTGCTTGTATTTCAGTCCTTCAATACTTCTTCCTGCCACAGAGCCTTTGAACACACTATTCCCTTTGTCCCATTTCACTTCTTCCTCTAGATCAGTGCCTCTCAAACTTTAATGTTCAAAGGAATTAAATAAGGATCTTGCTAAAATGCAGGCTCTGATTCAGTAGGTCCAGACTGGAGCCTGAGACGCTGTATCTCTAAAAAGCTCCCTGCTGGTGCCAGTGCTGTTGGTCTATGGACAGCACTTTGAAAGAAAAGACCTAGATAACTTCTGCTTAAGACTTCAGCTCTAATATCACTTCCTTGGGGAAGCTCTCCTGAACTCCAAGTCTAGGTCATATCCTTTCGTTATGTGCTCTTATAGAACTATGCTCCTTTCCACATAATCCCAATTTGCAATCACAAAGAAAAGGATTAATGGCTATTTCTTCCACTACCTCACTCTCCGTACAGGCAGAGAACTATTTTGCTCAACGTGGAGTCCCCAGTGACTAGCACAATTCTAGGGCCATAGAAGGCATTCATTAAAGAGCCATTGAATGAATGAACAAAGGAGAGAAGGAAAGATTCATGTTATCATCTTTGGAATTTAGTAGTAGAACAGTTTGAAGTTTGTCCCTCCTGAGGAATATGTATACATTTCACTTTATTAAGTGAGAGCCGTATAACCCATCCCCTTTTCTTTTTTTACCTTGTCTGTGGGAAGTTTTTCTAAATTTACTGTTCTAGTACAGTAATCAGTTTAGCACTATTATAATTACAGTTTTAATTATAATGATCTCACCTTCATTTTTCTATGTTTATGATGCCTTGTTTTATCTTATTATTAACTGTCCTATATGTTAATGTTTTGTGATAAGCTGCATCAAATCCTTTTTGAAAATAGTAAATTACTTTACTTTAAAGCTTGCAAATGAATAGCTATACTTAATACATTAGTAGTTATACACTGTAGATAAAGAACTTGGACTCTAGAGATCCACAGTTGGTATCTGAATTATGACTTCGTGACTTAACAGCAGTGTGACCTTGGATAAGTTATTTGCATGCTCTGTTTTATAGAGTTGCGAGGCTCAAATGAAATGATATGTTTAGAAACAATACTGTGTATACACATTGTGAGCTCTCAAAATTTTTAATTATTTATCAGTTTTTGTTTGTTTGAGACAGGATCTTGCTCTATTGCCCAGGCTGGCCTTGAACTCTGGGCTCCAGTGATCCTCCCACCTCAGCTTTCCAAGTAGCTGGGACTATAGGCATATGCCACCATGCCTGGTTGTTAGTTATTATTTCCATTGCTGTTGAGAGGCACACCGGTAAATGAAAAGTGTTCCCAAATTGAGTTGTCATTAATTTTAGACCATGAGATCAAAGTATTCCATAAGCTAAAACTTCTAAAACACTGTATACTATGGCTTAAAACTGGGGCAAGCGTCAGTGAGAATCTAGAAAAATGGTTATGATCCTAAGGAAAGTCTTGAGTTTTCTATAAAAATATAATAATATTGCCTTATATTCAAATAATATTAGATACAGTGCAATTAATTGATTTGAGCAAAGTCATAAAACCAGCCAATGGTAAAAGTATACATCTCCCAACATAGAACCCATAACTAATTCCTATTCCATAAGTTTTGGTTCCTCAATGATTGCATGATATTCAATATTAAATACCTAGATATCAAGAACAGCACTTTAAATGTTGAAAGTAAACTTTATAGCGTAATAAAGTTATACAAATTATATTGAATATACTTGTCCACAAACTAAAGATGCCATAAAAGGCTCACATGATATATTGTAACTGAATAGAAATGTTGCCCTTGGGGAAACTTCTATTTAAAAAAATTTAGTGCGTGCTGTATTCCCTATGTGTAAAAAGTCCTTAAGCTTAACAGCAACTTATAAGTTAATTGATAATCAATATAAAATGTAATATCAGGGCAAAATTCAGCTTCTAAATGGATATATAGAGAGGTCTTATTATCTTCAAATAGGGGCCAGGTGAATGCTGCTGAGAATAAAAGTGACTTTGAGTATAAGGATAGTATTTTATAAAGGCCCCATGTGATGTTGTAAGTGGATCTATTTTAAAGAGCCCATCGTTGGTTCACGAGGGGAAGTTTAAAAGGATGAAAGAAGGAAAATAAAAAATATATTTTTCCTATTAACAAGTGTTAATTTAGCTCCATGACATCAGGTTTTGTGTACATTTTCATTTCAGTGATACCAAATGAAAAAGAAACAAATTCTTTACAGTAAAATCTCAAAGTAGTCAAAAATTCTCATGGGGTATTAAGAAGCCTGTCTCACCTTTTATTTTTCAGTTTTACATCTGTAATTCATAAGTCTTCAAATAGTATGCAAAAAAAACTCTTTAGGGGAGGGAAAATATTTATTTTAGCCTTAGAATGTATCAAACCCTAAACCTGAAATTAAAATTCAGAGTAATTTATGCTCAGAAATGAAGAGGTAATAAAGCCCCCTATGGAATGAAATCAACTGAGTTTTGCTTACCTTCAATAAAAGCAGGACAGCTCAATAAATAGTTAGGTGAGTTCAAATGTTCTTTCATTCCCCAGTTGAGCCTCTCCAGCAAGCATTTGATGGGATAAGCAGAACTTTCATTACATTCAGTGTTTTGAGAGTTCCAGTTTGTGCATGGACCTGTTCTTTTAAAGTTCAATTCCATTCAACTCAGTAGAAGAGACAAGTTCTTTCTTGTGTGATGAAACTTTTAAAAACATGCACATTGTTTTTACAAACACATACATTACTGCAAACCAGAAGAATCCAATATAAAGGAAAAATTTCCCATGGAAAGAGAAAAAAATGGTTGATTTCTGGTTTAAAGAAAATAACATGCCACCTTCCAAAAAAGTGCATAGCTGTGAAAAAATAAAATGTAACATTTTAAGGGCTGAAGTGTAAGAAAACCCTCTGTCATGAAGACATCCAAATATCTTTTGAACTATTTACACCATATGCGTCCCAATAAGGCTCTTTTCTGGTTAAATAATGACAAGTAAGTGGAACCAAAGATGGCTTCAAAGACCCTTGAATCTTTACACAGCTTTTTGTAATTTTGCAAGTGTGAAATTTAGCTATCATTATACAAATGTTCTAAAGCGTAATTGTCTTGGTCTGTGAAATATGTCTAGGAATAAGATGCTATGCCCGTAGTAGGCACTCAAAAAATATAAACAAATAAATTAACAACAAATGAATGCTTAGGAAAACAATTCTTATAAAATACACATATCATTTTTTAAAATTCTGAACACAAATTTAATTACTAAAAAGAGTAATTGTGAACCTACAGTGGACAGACACCTCTTAAACAGAGCTAGTTGAGAGCTAACCGAGTGTGTTAAGTAATGTACACAGTAAGATAATGGCCAAACACATGTGGAACACATGAAAGGGAGGGAAATTGTACAGTCATTAAAATTTTGAATAACTTGTAATGATACGGAAAAATATTTATAATAAAATGTTATGTGTAAAAACAGGAAAAACTGCACATACAGTAAAGTAGGAATGCTTTCATAGTCACAGAAAATAAGATGATTAAAATGTACAAAAATTTCAGTGGTGGATATCCCTTGGTAATTGGATTACAAATGTTTCATTTTAACTTTTATGAAAATGTCCTTCAATGAGCATGTATGACTTTTAAATTCAGAATAAAAAGTTGCTCTTAATTGGTAAAAGGGTGCTATAATGTTATAATACATTATAAAATTTAAAATTCCTTGTAAGAAGAGGTGGCTTTTAAGCAGTGTCTAAAAAACCCCAGAATTCTTCATGGATTCAATTGTACCACTTTTAGATCTTCAAGAAAGCCCAAAAATGGTACTAGTAAACATCTGAATGAGATCTTGATGACTAAAATTGCCCAAGCAAAGAGGAAGAAGTAGACCACCAAAAGAACTTCTTGTTGAAATGAAACTAGAGCAAACAAATCCAAAATTCCTGGACTTTTTAGATACCATAAACTTTAGGTTTCTACTCTATAGCAACATCCTAAAGCCAGTCATCCACATACTTCACTCTAATATACAAGAATATAACAGTTCAACCCTTGGTATCATAGATTCTCGGGAATTCAAGGGAACTTAAAAGAGCCATGTGGCATGACACTTGATCTGATGCTCGCCATCCTAGGGTCAGCATCACTGTCAAACAAATGCCGAGGTCTAGTCAATCTTTAGAACGCTTACTGACTCCTGTGGCAAATTTGCCAGCTAGAGTGTATTTTCTCCCCCAGTATCCCTAAGGAAGCAACCACCTTAGCTTGCAAGAGGAAAGAAGAGGAGGCGGAGACAGCAGAGAAGAAAGAGAAGAATCTATTAGCCACAGCTCTGCTGATCACAATGGAGCAGAAAAATTCAAATTGACTTAATCAAAAAATAAAACAGAGACATATATTGAAAAGCTAGAGGTAAAGCTAGCTCAGGTGCCACTGGATCTTCATGCGACAAAGTCAGGACATGACTTCACACCACCTCTTGGCTCTGCCTTTTTCTGTCTTGGCTCCATCCTCAGGCACACTCTTCAATTGTGGTGACAAGATAGTTTTGGCAGCTGCAAGCCCAAATTCCCTCCTTTTAGCAATCTTCTTAAAACATACATACATACCCACACACCCCCCATCTATTCCACAACAATTTTTTAAGAATAAAAATTCTAGAACCAACCATTACTGTCCTGAATTGAGTTTTGTAATCTGCTTGAGCCAATCTCTGTGGTAAAGGGCATGAATCTCACTGACTGATTCTTTTGGACCATGCAGCACCCACCCTGAGCACTGAGAACCTTTGGACAATGCCCCCACCCTTAGGGCTGAACACAGGGTCAATTCCAGACAAATGAGGAGTAAGAAACAGGGAGTGGGGTTATCCTAAATGAATGACTGAGGAGACACTAGATGATGATGACTGGGGGAGGGAAGGAGGGAAAGAGAGAGCGAGAGAGATAAAGGGACTCGTATATTACAAGGTATTTTCTTTGCAGCTATGCTCTCCAAGGCCTTGACAGGAAAATTAAAAAGGATGGCACAGGAATTATCCTGTGAAGGTTGATATAATGTCAATTTGACTAGACTGAGGGATGCCTAGAGAGTTGGTCTGTTGCTGGGTGTGTCTGTGAGGGTGTTTCCAGAGAAGATTGACATGTGAGTCAGTGAACTGGGAGAGGAAGACTTGCTTTCAATGTGGGTGGCTGCCATCCAATTGGCTGCCCACACAGTTAGGACAGAGCAGGCAGAAGAAGAGGAATATTTAGCTTGCTGAGGTTCCTCTCTCTCCCTCTCTCTCTCTGGGATGCTTTTTTTCCACCTGACCTTGGACATCAGACTCCAGGTTCTTTGGCCTTTGGACTCTGGGATGTGGACCAGTGACCTCCCAGGGCCTCTCAGGCCTTCATCCCCAGACTGAGGTCTGTACTGTCAGCTCCCCTGGTTTGGAGACTTTTGGGCCACACTACCAGCTTTTCCCATTCCCTGACTTGGAGACCACCTATCATGGGACTTAGCCTTTGTAATTGTGTGAGCCAATTCTCCCTAATAAACGCCCTTTCACGTGTGTGTGTGTGTGTGTGTGTGTGAGTGTGCGTGTGTGTGTGTTTCCCATTAGTTCTGTCCCTCTGGAGCACCCTGACTACTACGTGTACCAATGAAAATGAGGAAAAAGAATTGCTGCTGTGTGTGAGCATCATAGAGCTTTGCAGGTTTTATAATAAGGAAACAGAAAAATGAGCATAATGGTGAACCATTTCACAAATATTACGGTAATATTAGCAAACAATGAAACAGAATCAAAGATAAATCTTGTGATGACCCATGCCATCTGCTGCCTGGCATGGTCTAATATAAAACTGAAAATTCTGTCACCAAACACCACATGCCTCAGCCTTTCAATAAGAGGAGCATCCAGTCACTCAAGGTGTTGGGCACAAAATGACTAGTTGGAAACATACTTGCTTGAGTGACTATCTGTGATAATCCCACACAGCTTGCAGTAGGAGTAGATGTGTTAGAAGCAGTGAAGCGAATTTAAGAAGGGTGCCATGGGGTGAAAGATGTGTTTTGTGATGACTGACTTAGACAGAACTTCTGTTGGAAGATGTTTCAGAAAGCTGCGAAATAATAACTGAGGGAAAAACCTTGGTAAGAGAGCTAAAATTTAAGGGACAATGCTGAATGAAGATACCAAGCATATGCATATTCATATACCAACTGAAAGGAAAAAGATCAAGATACAGAAACAATCAAAAGAAAATATAAGAAAGACGATCCAGGAGAAAAATAAGTAAAAGAGGGCCAGGTGCGGTGGTTCAGGCTTGTAATCCTAGCACTCTGGGAGGCCGAGGCGGGTGGATTGTTCAAGGTCAAGAGTTCGAGACCAGCCTGAGCAAGAGCGAGACCCCGTCTCTACTAAAAATAGAAAGAAATTATTTGGACAACTAAAAATCTATATAGAAAAAATTAGCCGAGCATGGTGGCGCATGTCTGTAGTCCCAGCTACTCGGGAGGCTGAGGCAGTAGGATTGCTTGAGCCCAGGAGTGTGAGGTTGTTGTGAGCTAGGCTGACGCCACGGCATTCACTCAAGCCAGGGCAACAGAGTGAGACTCTGTCTCAAAAAAAAAATAAATAAATAAGTAAAAGATATAAATCTTTTGAAGACAAAAATAATTTTTTCGATCTATAGGATTGAAGCAACAATGACAGACAAATATAATCCTAGGCAAAGCTCTTTCATCCTCTCAGTAGGTATTTATTGAACAACTGCTTTGTGCCAGTCACCCTACTCTATCCTTCCTAGAAATATAATATGTGAGCCAAATAGATATGCTATCATCAAAGAACTTACAATCTAGAGACTGTATTTAGACTAGAGTATCACAAAGACTTCCATGAGAACGTGTTATTTAAGCTGGGATGTTAAGAGTAAGTAGGAGATAATTAGGCAAAATATGAACTGGAGGAAGAGGGAATCCTATGTTCGAGAACATTCTGAGACAGGTGGAAAAATGGAACTTCTTAAGTATAAAAAAGTGTGTGTTGTGTGTAGCAAGCCTGGAGGCAAGTGCTACAGACGTGGCTCGAGGCAGGAGCCGGTGCCCTTGTAATCTCTGTTTAGGTTGTTGCTCTTCATCTCAAAAGCAGTGAAAAGCCATCGAATGGTTTTGAGCAGGTGGAGTCTTGAGAAGCTGCGTGCTTTAAAAAGGCCATTGTTAAGTGCTATATGGAAAAATAATTATCATCACATGAGATTTCGGGGTGGAAGTGCAGACTGACAGAGTATGTACCAGAAATACTGGGAGGTTGACAATAGAGAGAGAAAGAAATAAGGGATCTAAGAAACACATTTAGGAGGTCTAATTGACAGAATTCAAATATGAATTGGATAATGAAGGAGAAGGAAAGTGAGGTGTCCAGGATGACCTCTGGCTTTTTATGCCCACTGTTTATGGGTCCACTGAGATAGGGAACACTGGAAAAGGAACAGTCCAGGGGGAGGGCTGGATTCTGAATTGTGTTGGGTACCTTCAGTTTGAGGTGCTCTTGATAAAGCCACTGGAGAACGCAGAGTAGACAGTTTGATATATGGATATTAAGCCTGGGAAAGAGGTCTGGGCTGGAGATACAAATGTAGGAGACATTTGGTTATAAAAAAGCAATCGGTGATATGGGGGTAGACCAGCTCACCAGGAAGGAACACGGAGAAATTTTAATTTCTGCAATACTGCAATACCTAATGCTAAGAAGAGCATGTGCTTAAAAACAAATCCAAGATAGAATCTCCTGCACAGTAAAAAGGAAATCAGGATTTTGGAAGTTAAAAAAAGAAAGCTGTAAGAGGGAAGGACTGCTCATCATGAAGCAACCTGTTACTGACAAGCATTTGCAAATTTGGAACAACTAATTCAAAAGAACTACCTCCCCTACATAAACCAAAAAAAAAAAAAAAAAAAAAAATTATTGCTTCTAGCTACAAATATATTTTCTTATTTGTAAATAACAAGATTGCTTTAGTCTCGTACCAAAGGCCAGCCAACGTTGTGGAAAAGTTTAAATAGGCCTGGAAATAGGAGCTCCTTACTTAAATTGTCCCTTACAAAGCAATGGCTAACATAGAAGTGGCTACTGCAAAGTCGTCAGGGCTACTTCTTTTACTGTCTTTTCCTCATGGGCGAGAGGAAGTGGGAGCGGAATCCTCCCTTAACGACGGGAAAATCAAGGTGTGGGAAAACGCTCCTCCCCACATCCAACCTGAGCTATATACAGGGAGTTGTTATTTTCTAGAGGCTGGTGGGGAAGGGACATGGGTTCATTTGTCGCTGCTGCCCCACATTGGTGGTAAGGAACTCAGGACAGAAACATGGAAAACGATCATTAAACTGGATTATAGGTCAAATAGGTTTTATCTAGATTTACTGGTACTGAAACCACCATGTAAATCCTTTTCCCTTTGGGAACATGTGTACTAAATTTGCCTCCATCTAGAGCAAAATTCTCCTGTAAGCTTCCGACCCTCTCTCCAGTTAATATTTTTGGGCCCACATGCTCCAAAAAGCATAAAATAAGGAAGAGAGAAAAATAATCTTGTTTGTCGATGCTTACGTTGCTGGGATCCCTGATGGTATTTTGGGAAGATACTGGAGCAAAGAAAACACAGTGCCAGGAATCATTTGTCACAGAGTTCATAAGGGGTTCAAATGCCGTCTAAGCTCAAATCCACAGAGACAATGTGACCTTGATATCAGATAGGGCTTAAGTGCTCCTAAATTAATGAAAACGGCTGTCTTTTTCTTCTTCTATCAGGAATTTCTCTAACAGACCTCAGCACTTAAACAACTAAAAAGTTTGTGCCTCAAGGGTGAACCTAACCAGAGAAGACCAGAGTGCCCGAGGGTTAAAGGGAAAGTACTTGTTTCCTTCCTTCCGCAGAGTGGGAAAACCATGGGAGCTCTCCCTGGTGCTGCTAATATCATGACCCTGCCCTGTTTGTTTAATGCTATCTTTGCCCTTACTTCTAAGTGCAAAATCTCTTGCCAGAAATCATGACCCCGAGGGACTCTGATTCCTGCCTCTGGTCATCAGCGATGGACTACTACCATGTCCACCATCACGCCCATCTCCACGCAATTTGTCCTTGTTCCACTTGAAACAGAGAATTGTCCTAGGATGCAACTTTGATGATGCTTCTGTCTAGCATTCCCCCTTAGAATTCACAAACCTCACTGTAAATTCTTAATAGTCTTATATCAAAAAAAATTATAGAACATGAAGGATAATTAAAGATTATTTAATAAATGCTAAGCATTATTGTCCACAGTGCTGAATTCATTTAACCTTTACAATATCTGTTAGAGGTAGACAGTCCTATTATCCCAACTTACGAATGAGGACTCTGAGACCCAGAGAGGTTAAGTAACTTCCTGTGTTTCTGCCTGGATCCCAGTCTAACTACATTTCTGTTGCTCTCTATTGCCTGATTGGGCCTGTGGCCACTACTGGACTTGATCACGTGCCCAGCTAGTCTTACAACATCTGCCAGATTCTGTCTGCTTCTGTGGGCAGCCATTCCTGGCCTCATGCGAGTCAATATTCATTCACCAACCCACATAGTGTAGTAGTTACAAGTCCAGACTTTGGATTCTGAGTGACAGAATTTTAATCCTGGCTCTGCTGCTCCATAGCGCTGGCACCTTGTGCAGTTTACTGAATATTTCAGCTTATTTCTTTGTCTGTAAAATGAGATCACTCATATTTACTTCATCAGGTTGTTTAGAGGCTTACATGGAAGAACCTATCTGAAGTAATTTGTGTGCCATAGCTGTTCGATAAAAGAGAGTTATTATTTTTGAGCACTTCCCATGTGTTGAGCATGGTACAAGTGTCTATTACCCTTCATGCTCTGGAGTACCAAGAACTAACTTTTAAAAATGGGCTCCCTTATAAATCGGGGACCAATTTTCCACAGTTTTCTATGTAGTCTTACATATACACACACCACAAATTATAAAATATTGCTTAAATCATATTTTAGAAATCTTATATGTGACTGAAAACCATCATTGCAAATAATCTGTTAACATTTTGTATTTTTGCAGTTCCTTCATGGTTTCTAAGGGTAACATGTATTCCCAACACTTACTTGTGTATGGATTCAAATGATGTTAATGTATATTAGTACTCCCAGTTACAAGACCCCTGAGCCCAGCTTCCCATTCACTCTATAGCAAGAGGTCCACAGGATGACTAAATCTAGGCAATATATGCCTGATACCAAAATGACCCAGCCCCAGCCCCAGCCCACTGGTGCCACGGCCGTGCCAGGAGGACAAGGACTGCACACGTGGAAATGGAAAGAGCTGCTCCAGTGAGGACCTGTAAGACCGATTCCCACAGCGAGAGCTTCTGGCTTCTGGATCTGCGCTCCTCACAGAGGTTTCTCTGAGGCAGTCCATCGTCTTCTCTAAAATAGTCTTGATCTGAGCCTCCACAGTTCATCAAATGTGTTTTAATAATCTGTGAGCTTATTTGGGGATTGAGAATGGCAAGCTCAGATCCAAGATCCATTTTCATTCAAAAGACTACTCTACCCCTATGTAAATTTATAAATGCAGGTATGCTAAGTAGCAAAAGGGGCATTCCTTGGTGCAGGAACCACTGCTATTCATTAAAATCTATTTAATTTTTCTTCAAGCATTTAGCCAGAAAACATTTCTCAGTCTCCCATGAAGTTAGGGCTTGATCTCATGGCCAAGTTCTCGTCCGTGGAATTTGAGCAGAAGTAATAAAGTCCTAGTCCATAGCAGCCTCCCCTGTGTGATTCTTCGTGCTATTTCCCTTTCTGCTGACCAGTTTCAGATGCTAGTGAGGATGGTGGAGATGACAGAGCCACAAAATAAAAGCAATTAGAGTCCCTAAATGTTCGTGTGGAAAAGAGCTTCCCTGAACACATACCCAGGCCTGACAAACTCCCCTAGTGTTCAGCTGTTACTTGCTTATCTCTGTTGGTCACCACAGATGTCTTACCCTCACTAATATACTGCTCAGCTACTCTTGGAAGCTGCTCTTGGAAGCATTCAAGCTCTAAACGCAATAGACATGTTGGGGGAGAAGTGATGCTCCTCAAGCACATGCAGCTTCTAAGTCTCGGGCTCTGAGTCCAACTAAAATGCCTTGTCCAAATATCTGGTTTAGACTCGGTCTTATCATTCCTTCATGAGGGATAAGAAAATATGACAGTTGCCTAAAATCACATATCTTATACACAGCAAAGCTAATGTTTGAAACCCAGTTTTCGACTTAGTCCAAGGCACCTTCTGCCATACATCACCAAAGACACATTAAGAGATTCTATTCAAAGATCATTAACTAAGAATGCTACTTTTCCATTGAACACTAGCCTCTAGAAATGTATTTCCATCCTCGTATGCATATATCTAAATTCTTTTGAAGTAATATTAAGGGGCAGGAAAGTTTAAGGAGCTATAGACATCATAAGTGGGAAAAAAAGTGAATTTCAGAACAATTGTTTTCTGGATTTTATCTAAAAATGTGATCTCTTTTACAAACAAACCCACCTGTTTACAATGAATGAATTCTATGGGCTTATCTCTTTTTCTCAGTATCTTAAATAGGAGTTTTACAGTACAGATACCTCAATAGCTTTAATTGTGTCTGCATTTTTTAAGTCTCCATAATAATGGTCTTAATGTAAATGCACACTCCTATTTTTTTAAAATAAATTTTTTCTTCCAAATGTCTGGATTCTATGTGTAACCTTCTTTGGAGGTTTAATTTCAGAAGCGTCTCATGGATGGTAAAGACAACAATTTATAAGATTTAAGTCAATAATAGTTACATTGCTGTATAAATTTTAAAGCAGAATGTTGCAATATGTACAAAAAGATACCGAATGCTCTAAGGGAAGTCAGATTCTGCAACCTCGCAGCATCAATCACGATTCCTCTCAAGACTGACACAGCAATTAATGGCATATCTGGCATGTATAGGTTCTTCTAATCACGTCCTGGACTGCATACCAAAATAATACCAGGCAAAGACTTTCTGTAAATTACTTTCATTTACTCTGTGCAACTGAGTAGAAATTCTTCTCTTCTAGTACTCTGGACAAATTACTTCTGCCACACATGCATTTTTGACTTGGACAAGAAAGCACATAGAAATGACAGTGATCACTCTGATAATACACTGACTGAGTCATGTGATGATCAGTTACAATGCCCAGTTGAGGATCCACCAGTTTACATCCTTTTTAGAACAATAATTCTGCCAGGATTGGAAATATTGCCTTTTGATCTATTAAAGCAAATTGTCCTCCAGTGACGATAATATTCATAGAAAGAAGAGTGAACTACATAGGCAACATTTTCCTTCCCTCATCCCAATGCCGAGTCAGTCTGGAACAATAAGCATGACTATAATATTAAACTATTTGTGTATTTCTTCTCATTTCAAGAGATTTGTCTAATATTTGAATTTTACAATGTCCTTTATCATTTTAACTATAGCTGTGCTGCCATACTAGTTTTTGCATTAACATGATCCTTTCTAGGCATTGGATTAAATGATTCATTTTAATGCTATATCGATATGCCTGTCCTCATATTAGATACTGCTGTCTTAAGTCTTTAAATGTTGAAAAGGGGTGTATAGGTCAATGGCATATTAATAGGAGTCAGTTATGCTCATAAATTTTTAATTATTTTGTTGTTTTAAATGTTCTTGAAATAAGAATGTAAAATGAGGTATTTTCTCACATGCACACACAAACACACCACATATGCACACAAAACATACCACTGTGCCTACCTAGACGTGAGAAAGAAAGGGAAAAAAGAGAGAGAGAGAGAGACTAAGTTTCTGTGGTCCAGCAAATTTTATTCAAAACTATATATTCACTAAAGCAAGGAAAGTCTTCTTTTGCTGAGGGTAAAGCTCACTAAAGTTTATGGCTTTATTTGAATTTTAGAAGAATAAGCTATGTAATTTTTGAAAAAATAGAAGGAAACTAATATCAAAATATAACATGTGCAAAAGAAAAGACTGTATAAAATTCAGCCTAAAATTTACTGGGAAATGTAATTCTTTGATTAACAAATATTCTCTTCATGCTTTAGAGTTGATGCACCTCTTTGTGCATAAGCCTTCTTCTCAAATATTTAAATATAGCTTGTGTGTAATCACTGCATTTGCAAAGACAATATAGCTTTATGTGCTGCCCTCAAAATTATTTGGCTGCATTATAGGTAATTTTGAAAGCAACTTTATCTCTATCAGAAGAAAAAGAACACAATGGCCTGGGCCAACTGCTCATAAATGTCAGATACACTCGTGCAAGCTAAGATTAGCATGTCCGTTAGGTCACGAGGGCATGGTCATTTCGGTTCAAAACTCCTCAAATTCATTTACCTTTTATTTGTCATCTGTTATGACATTTGAAGCTCAATTTGTGTGCTTTTCTTAGAATGTCTTATCTAATAGTTTCTGTAATTCAGAGTCGCATTCTACATCTTACCATGAAAAAGGAAAATATTTGCGTTTGCTATCCACGTTTCCAAGAGCTTATTTCCAAATGATATTTTCATCATAAGTGGAGTTTGAAGATATTCTATAATACAATTCAAAAGTGCCTCTCCTGAAAGGGTTAGGTTCCTCAAGCAATGAATCAATGTATATCAGATATAGAAAAAGGAAAAAAAAACAAGTCAAACTTCTTCTACTGGTATCCCACTATCCGGCCACAATATATCTGCTATTTTTCCCTATCTTGACAGGGATCACAGATGTCTTTTTAACATCCATAAAACAGAAATGTTCAATATGAAAACAAAGGAACACGTATATTGCCAGTAATAATTCGGGTAATCTACAACTCCTTCCATTAACACTGTTGTTTTTATCCATTTCCACATACGAACTTCTTTCTGCTTATAAATCAGGAGACTAAAGGGGAATAAATACATATGTATCATAGTGATCTAACACCCATCCCGAGCAAGCCTCATCCTGTGTCACTGTCTAAGTCATGCAAATTACACAGAGCTGCCAGTTGACTAAGATTAATGACACTGCGCCAGCTTCTTTGTTTCTCTCTGCGGCCGTTTAGTGTGAAATACTATCCAAAAACATTATCTATCCTCGATTAATCCCACAAATTTGTTCACACGATGCACATTGTTTAGGGCAATTTACAACAGGAACATACTGAGCACAATTGCATTTAATTACTTGGGTTCTAATTACATTCATTAAAGGCTAATAAAATAAATGAAACAGCTTTAAAAGCTTCTGAAAAACACATGGGTCTTGTCTCTCTAGTGAAACATACAGTAGATGTTTGATGTGAAACACAGATTTGACCATATATGTGTGTTTATAGATGTATATATATATACATATTCCATATGTTATATAAGGTAGATTTTAAATCATAAACAATAAAACCTCAAACGTTCTACTAATGCATTTATTTAATGAGTGGGTGAGAGATTTTAGGAACCTTAGCACTACTTTTTATGTGGAGAATAAAGAGAAAAGCAAATTTGTTTTCAAAATCGCTTTTGGATCTTAATTGTTTCCACCTGCATGGCCCGGATGCCCAACTCTGTCTTTCCCATGTCCACATTATAAGGCCACTGACCAACAGTGAAGATGCATTTCATGTAAGCTGGTCTCTGGATAACATTCCCATCAGGTTCAATCCCAAAACTCAGTCAGGACTTTTGGATTATTCATCTCTAACACTGGAAGCTTGTTGAAAGACCATATAACCTATTGTATAAAAATTCACATTTTAAGATATGCTGGGCATTCTGAATAACTTCCCTATGAAGGTTTTAAAAAACGAAGGTGCTAACACCTGATTTTCCTAATATTTGCATATGTATTTAATGCACAGGGTGTTTGGGAAACCATTTGAGAAACACAGAATGTAAAATATCGTTGTTAACAACTATGCCAGGAAAAAAAAACAAGTCTTGGATACTCGAAATAAGGGCTTTCATTTCATCCAGCGTTTCTGTTGCTCAGATGGAGCTCTGAATAATCTATATTACCCAAAGAGAAATGCCTACCCAACTAATTGTCTTATGTACCTTTGAAGTTCATGCTCTACTTTATCAAGTCCATGCGTGATTTTATGTGGTAAAGCTGCACTGTGCCTTGTAAAGCCATCTTTAGTGCTCAGCACCAGAAAACAGAGTGGCAGCACCTATATCTAAATGCCTGTAACTGGCATATCTCATCACAAACAGAATTTTGCTTCTGGAGTGGATTTTGAGCACAATGTGAAAAAAATCAAGAACTTTGGGAATGATTTTGATAGGTGCCTGGAATTAGGATTTCAATGGGAACAGATCTTTGCCAAAGAATAAGGATTTTTTTGAAAAAAATCTTACATAAATGCATTGGAAATATCCTATTATTGTCTTTTTTTTTAGTGTGGATACTCTTTGACCCAACACATCCTCTTCTAGGTATTCGTCTTGAGAAAATATTCTCACGTAATACACAAAGGGAGTTAGGAAGATGATTATTACAGCACAGCATCGTTTTTAATAGTGAAAAAACTGGAAACATCCTAAATGCCCATCAATAAAGGAATGGTTAATAAGCTATACAAATGCATATTGTGTGGACCTATGTAGCAAGTAAAAGAATAAGGTAAATCCATGTGTGCAATTGAAATAGTCTCCAAAAGCAAGTTGGGCAACAATATATAGTATATGAATCAACGAGGTAAAACAGTATGTAGGGGTGTGTGTGTGCGTAAATGCATAGAAAAAGGCCAGGAAGAATCCAAAAACTAATAGCAGTGGTAACTTCTTAGGAGAGTAGACAAGAGGAGAATAGGGTAGGAAGAGAGTCTTCAGGGTGGGAAAGGACTTCCACTTTTTACTCTACAGTCTGCGGTATCAAGTGGACTTTTATGAGAAAAATGTATTCATGTTTTATATGTAACGTTTTGAAATTAATATATGTGCAAGTTAAATATTTAGAGCCATAATGTGTGTATTAACCACTCCCTGATATACATACTCACAGTAGTTTTCCAAATATTTCCCATCTGATAGCTCTTTAGAACATAATCTGGAAGAGGGTTCCTTAGAAAGTTATAAAAAGGGTTGGAATTTCACCATCTAGAAGTTTTCTCACTTAGACACCCTCTCTCTGCTCCTATTTTACTATTTTCATTTCCTCTCGTTACGCGTAAGTGCTGGGAATTTGGGGGAGTTCCGTTCTCATAACACAGCTGCAAGGGGGCACTCAGTGTCTGCACAGAATTCCTGTAACAGGAACGCTGACTCACTTCAGTGCCACTCACCATTACAATCCTACGAGTTCAGAGTCACATCCAATATGGTTGAAGATTACCTCTTGGAATGCAATGGTGCAGGCTAGGTGCAAAGCAAACACAACTGTTGGCTTTGGCAAAAGCTTTAAGAGGATGATGCTGCGCTATCATCCACTTGTTAAGGTGAATGCTTTAACAGAATTTCAGCACTATTCTAAAAAACTTAGAATCATAATAGTTTGGAAAAGGACTTGGTACAGAAAGAGGTGGGTAAAATGAGAAGCAAAGCAAGAGCTATAAAGCCTTGGAAGTATATTTTCTGCTACAAGCCTACTTTTCTCTTCATCACAGGATCCCCAGCACGTGCAAGATGAAAGATGTCCAAAAGTGGAGACCCACCATTTCATCATGTGTTATCTCCGACAATGCCTACAACATGCAGTCCAAATTCTTCAGCCTTGCATTCAAGGCCTTTCAACTATGGGGTTTTGTGTATCAGTACTTTATCTCGTATGCCATACGTACCATTTGGACTTGGTGATGTCTTTTTGATAGTCTCTCCTCCTAGAATCTCTCTGTTGATCTCCATTACTCTCCACCTGTTAGGATCCCTCAAGGTCTAACTTAAATGTCATTTCCTCTGGCAATTTTCCCTGGTGTCGTACATGATGCCTTTCCTGTTGAAAGTCATCTTTGCTATTACTGTACCTCCATTGCAGTTTATGTGTCTCTGTGGCATTTGCCACATGCACTCTCATATTATAGATATTGATGTCTGTCTCATATCCTCCTAATAAAAGGTAAGCTCCTTAAGGGTTTGGACTGATATCAATGTGCCCATGAGACTGGGTAGAGTGCTTATCATATAACAAGAAAATTTTTTTTAAGAAACTAATAATTAAACACAGAGAAAATAATGACTAAACTGTTTAAATAATTGCTCAACTCCTTGTATTAATATGTAGCTGTCAGTAGACAGAGCATCTCCGGTGTTTAACAGAATACCTGGCATATAGCAGGTGCTCAATAAATATTTGTTGAATGCCTATGAATAAGTAAATGAACAAGCAAACACAGAGGAAAATAAATGAAGTCCATTTTTTCTATCTTCCTTTTTCCCATTTGTCCATCCCAGGAGGGAAAATGTTTATTACAGTGTCTCATGAATAATGTCAAAAACCCCTTCATGACATTTCATGAAACATAGCAGTATTCACATATTATAGTCTTAAACCATAACAACAGCTTTATACCGGGTCTGTAATTCAACATATAGTTTCCATTAAGATTTTCAGGACTGACTCTTAACATACTGACAGTTTAAATTCGTTCTATTTACAATAAAGGTGATAGAATAATTACAAATATTTTTAATGAGTCCTGAATTAGTACTACGATATCTCTAGAATAGAATTCTGTCTATATACTTGCAGAGATTTAAAGATAGGGTGTTTTTAATGCTATGTACGTCTGAGGGGATAGGCAGAAGAAATGCCTTTAACACGAGCAGGAGCTGCAACCATTCTTTAGTCAGTAGGAAACTCCCCTGTACTTTGATACTTCTGGGCAAAATACCACAGTTTCTTCTACATAGCCAAGTGGCAGCATTCATTGTATGCACTCAGATACATTTCTTTATATGACTAACAAAAACTTCTCCTGCCCTTTACTAACGATGCGCAACGTGGCAGGAAAACACACACACAAACAATATCAATACGCTTTCAAGGAATTCAGCAATTTCTTTTCTTTTCTCCTTTCTTTCTTTCTTTTTTTAACTCACTTCTAGGAAACTAAGAGGAGCTGTCCCACATAAGCACCACCGAAATATATAACTGCAAACTGAAAGCCCATGACCTCAGTCCTCAGCCGCCCCTTGCCCCTCATTACTGCAGCAGTTGGTGTAGGGAAGGATTAAAGAGGGCTAGAAATCATTGGGCGAGCATACAAGGGCTCAGAAATTTGACCTTCATTACTTAAAGCACACAGTTTCCACTAAAAGCTGGTATATGAGGAGAATTAAAAACAGAACCAAAAAAGGTCAGGTGGAGTGCAGATGCACTAACAAAGATGAGGTTGAAATGGGAAAAAAAATCCTCCAAAATATTCATCTTTTCTTCTATCAGGCATGAGTTGACATCACAAGGAGACATTTTGGCTTTGCCACTAACCAAAAATGCAAAAGAACCTCCACACCAAGGTAAGAGCTTAAAACTTAGCATTGCTGGAACCAGAGAGGACTTCAAACTCCCCATGCAGGAGACTTTCTTAGGGTACTTTGTAATGAAATGGAATCAGATTGTGCCTCCTCTATCTGATAGCTTTTATTATCTGGATCTATGAATTACCCAAGTTTAATGGGAAATACAAGAAGAGATTACAAAGGCACTGACTAGTAGAATATTTTTACAATTGTGAAACTTGCAGCAATGCTCTCTCTTTTCTGGGAAGGCAAAGGGGCTCGGGGCTAACGCCGCCGTAAAGCATACAACCACGGCAACAGCCGCCATGGGGGCGTGAACTCAAAAGCATTTCAAAAAACATAAGCTGAGAAGTGAATGATTCCCATCTGTCAGCAACAATGGGGCCACATTATTCATTGTCCTGGCAGTCCTGTGTTTCACTGGTGTTGGGAGTGGGAATGGGCGTCCTTTTTCAGAGATTCCTGGTTGCAGATGAGGAAACTGAGACATTTAATTCGACTCAGCCTAAATGACTTGCCCCAAAGAGGTAAGCAGCCTGAGATCAGTAAATGTTTGATGAGTTCTGAAAAGAAAATCCAATAGCCAGCTATATAAAGATACATTATATTTCCAAAATGGTTTGCATTTTCCAAAACAGTTTCATAAATTTTCAGTAAAACAAATAAATGAGTTCAATACTACTACAGGTTGACGGAAAAATGTATGTATGTATATGTGTAACCTAATCTCTTTTTTTCCCGGTTAACTAGTGAATCTTCTGCCATAGTGATGTTCAAAAGAAATATAATCTGATACACTTATGTAACTTAAATTTTTCTAGCAGTCTTAGTAAAAATGTAAAAACAGGTAAAGTTTATTTTAATGATATATTTTATATAACCCAAAATATCAAAAGTGTTTAAAAATGCAAGTATTATAAAAAATTATGATATTTTACCATACTTTTTTTGTACTAAGTCTTTGAAATTTAGTATGTAATTTATATTTACAGCATATCTCAGTTAGGACTAGCCACCTGTCACATGCTCAATAACCATGTGTGGCTAGTGGCAACCGTTTTGCATAGCACAGCTCTACAGATCCTTCTTTCCTCTAATTTAGATATTACGCAGCCTTAGTTTTTCTATTAGCTACTATAGACTTCAGGAACATCAAAAATTGGTTGACTTGAGTTAGTTTCATATTTGCCAAAGACATTTAATAATGTACTTGAAAGATATCAACATATCCTCTCAAGGCCTAAGGATGAATGTGTGTGTGCGTTTATGGTTATACTAGTGCACATGTGTGTGACACATGTCATTGTCAACAGGCATTAGTACCAGTGCCTATTCCACGTAAAGCATTGTACCAAGCAAAAGATCAATATCGAACAATCATTTTGACCAAAATATGTATTAAATCCCTATAATGCGTGAGACTACCATGCTTCTTTCACCAGCAAACCTCAGGTCCATTCTAATGTTTTCATCTGCTCTGAGTGTGTTGGATTCAACATTAAACAAGGACAATGGAGCCCTGACTTCAAGTCTTGTCTCTGTCCTTTATAAGCACTATGACTTTGTATAAACCATTTCTCCACCCTAATTTTTAGTATATTCATTGCTAAAATGAGGACTAGATGACCTCTAAGCAACTTTCCAGTTCTAACAGACTATTCCTTGATAATAAGAGTTTACCTCCTTTTAGCCTCAAAGAGCACAGTCCTTACCCTTGAGCAGTTGTCTACATGATGCAATTTATAGGGTACTAGTAGGGTTGCCATATTTAGAAGAGAAAAAGACACAATGCCCAGTGAAATTTAAATTTCAGGTTAACAATGAATAATAAAGTGTAAGCATGTCCCATGTGATACCTGGTACAAACTTATACTAAAAAAATTATTTATCGTTTACCTGAAATTCCAACTTAACTGACATCTGTATTTTATCTGGCGACTCTAGATACCCAGAAAGTCTCATGCCTCTTACCCCACAACCAGATCTTGAAATCTTCATGCTGCAGCACAGTCGAGGGAGATAAGTACGAACTGCTGTCAGACCCTGTGAGTTCGAACCCTGGCTCAGGACACTTTCATTGTGTGTTGACCTAAGTTTCTGAGCCTCTGTTTCCTTCTTTGTCATCTTGAAATTGACCTATAAGGTAAACACTTCTGCTTATTCTATAAATGAGGAAATTGGTGGTCAGAAAAGCTGGACTAGTCACTTTACATTCTATGAGCTGATGTTTCCTTTACATGAAATAATGTACATGCTGGGTATATCTTAAGTATTCAATAAATGGCATACATTAATACCATTATTGAGACAGTAGGACTTGTGGATGGGGTAGGTGGAAAGGGAAAACGTTGAATTAGAATGCTTTTTTGGGAGGGAAAGACATGAGTGAGACTCTATAACAGAATCTTGAGTAGCTGAGCAAGGGGTGAGCCAGAGGCAAATCAGAAAGAGGCATAGAAATCAAGAAGAGAGGCACGAACACCTTTACTATTTCACATTTTATCTGGTTCACTAAGCACACACATGACACGACACTTCCAGAGCTCCTCTGTGTTTCCAAAACCCAATTTCAAGCACTGGATTTAGTTCATAACATTAAGCAGTTTGCTTCTCAGCTAGCTCAGAAAGGACTCTCTCTCCTTCCTTCCTTCCTCTTATTTTCTCTCTTCTCTCTCATTTCATGCTCATAGTACTGAATTCGAGATTTGATTTTTTTCTCGTTAGGGAAAGTGCAGACACCATACCCAGGAAAAATCCTTTTCCCCATTTTTCTAACATTTCTCTACAGTAGATACAAAATGCAATTGCAATGTACAAGAGTAGCCTTGTTGGGGAAAGCAAGCCTCCCAGAGAAGTTCGGAGTTTTGAGTGGAAGTGGAAAAGGGTCAGTCTTTGCGTTTATAGAATTATGTACTAAATTGAAAGCATCCCATCTCAGGCTTCTTTTTGGTACCTCTGGTAGAACCAACTCTTTCTCCCAATGATGGCTGCCACTAATATGGCATGTGGCTCCCAAAGCTTGGAGGCCAGAAAGCTTTCCAATTTTACGGTCACCTTGAGGAAGTCCTATCCCTTCCAAATGAGATTCATAAAAAATACAAGAAATATTTCCTCACAATTCCCTTTCTAGATACTCAGTTCCAATAATGCTGGCCTGCCTTCAGGCTTGGGCTCCTGTTTCTCCAACCCTTGCTATCTGTTTTTTCTCCCTATACAACTGTCTCTGCTTTTTTTTCAATACTCAGACCCCCACCTCCTCCTGCATGAAGCCTTCCTTGTCCACCCCAGAATTGTTATTATCTTTCTCTTTTCTGAGCCTCTGTGGTACTTCTTGTTGGTTTAGTTAGCATTTGTATTGCCTTGTGCTGTGTATGTGTGTGTGTGTGTGTGTGTGTTTGTGTGTATCCAAGTGAAATGCAAACACTTTGAGGACAGAACCAAGGTCTTACAGTTCTCTGTTTCCTCATACTGAGTAAGACAATATCTTTATTTGTTCAATAAATATTATTTTGAGGTGATAGTAATTAGCCCATTAGACACATTTAAATTAATTCATGACTTTATCTCATTAAGGCTGATCTATCCTGTTGAAACCAGAAAAAATAATCAAATTTGTGTAATTTGGTCTATGACACACACTAAGAATTTAGTGGGTGGTAGGTAAAGAGGAGGCAGCAGGAGCAGATTAATACTGAAGCTAGAAAAATAACCCAATGAGAGAGCTGGCCACTACCATCTAGCAGTAGTACAAATTAGCATGTGTATTCATAGGAGTTCATCAGGTCCATAAGGACTGCTGCTGGAGTCCTTTGTGATCTCAAACTTAGTGTGCAACAGTGCCACATTTTTGGGTTTCAGTCTATTTGAGGATCGGGACCCTATTTAGGAGCTAGAGGTACCTGAGAAAAGTTCTAGCACCTGGGAATGTTGGCAGGCAAGAGATAGACAAGGTATCTGCCAGTGGTCTAGAATGTAGAGCAGAAAGCCAGTGCCTACAGGATCTTGGAATGTTTCTCTGCAAATCCAAGGATATGTCCATGGTCTTTTCTTTTAAGTTAAAAAAAAACAAAACAAGAAAGCCCAATGATATGCCTATTTGCACTCACTGGACTTGTATAGAAAGATGTAGAGAAACCT
>NW_012148618.1:7921345-7958386 GCF_000956105.1 Propithecus coquereli
AATTTATCATTGCATTCATCTGTCCATGCATGCTATATGTTAGCATAGGACTTTTTCAACATTTTAAATTCCATTAATCTAAAATATAAAGCCCTATACCTGTGATGTATTACTAATGCTAATAGATAAGATCACCCAATTATAAACTTGAGTTTACTCTTATTAATGTAGCAAATGAAGTCACAGAAGTGAGTGAGATCTCATTTTGGATAAGGTTCCATTTCTTGTTAAATGTTGTTATTTCAGAGTTGGGCATATATCATCATTGATATAACAATAACAGATGTCTTATTTGTGGATTCCTCTCCTGTCTGCCTCACAGCAATTATTTTACTACTTGTGAAGGATTACAAAAAATTACTGGAGGATTTACAAGAGGTCTCTGCAGTATTTATCTAGAAGCCAAGTATAATATTGTTTTTCCATACCCATCAACCAACACAACTTAATCCTGACTCAAAAGAGCTGCATTATTCTTTCCTTAGCCTGTGTGATTACGGCTTCAGAATCCTTTTCGTCAATAAAAGTTGGATTAGTTGCAATAGCAGATGTTAGATGGGGGTACCAAGAAGATTCCATCCTTCTATTCTCCTTTTGCAAGAGGTGCTAGCACAAGGTTTTACAGTGTATACTTACAGAGCTTGTCCCTTTTTAAATTACGGTTATACTTTTTATTTCAGCAGTCCTCAAAGGATTTGGAACTGGCTTGTCTTCAGGTTTAGTTGACATATTTTAGTTGTTTCTTATGAATTGGTTGAGAATAAAGGCAACAGAAATTTTGGAATTCGCAGGACATTTCATTCGCTTCTGCTGTTAATTTTCTACTTAAAAGAAAACCAGGAAAATTAGCCTTTTAAACATCATAGACCAGGACTGTGTCCTCAAGTATCAGCAGCAGCACAGCTCTACAGCTTCTTCTGTAGATGAGAGGAAGGTCCAAGCTCAAATTCGTGATTGAGGGGCTGTGCCTAATTCTTAGCAAAGAATTTATGGGCTTTCTTACTATTTTCAGAATTATTCACAAGACCTCATTAACATTCACAATGCCCTATTAGGGCAATAGACTGGCATTGTCTTCTTATAGGGTGGACACAGACATAGCAATTTTTACTTTTTCCTACAAGTTGGGCAATGGGAACCTGCAGTATATCTAATTTACTCTAGGTTGTTTTCAATAGCATATCAGTTAGGATGGAGTCAAAAAAACACACTTTAGATCTTTCACGCAGAGGCAATTTATTACAAGGAAACAGTAACACAGTGGTGGAAGAGCTAAGAAGCCAGACAAGAAATAACGGAGCAGAAATTAGCAATAGCAGGAAACTCTACCACATCCAAGGGACAGGAGAAGAGCCGTTGCTCCTAGGGCTCAGAAGCCAGGGCTCTTGAGTGGGAGCAAAAACCCCAGCAGAGGATCACCCAGTGGAAACTGGGACCATGAAGGAGCTAGAGCCACAGAAGGAAGGTAGCCACTGCCAGAAAGGCAGCTTGCTAAAGAGACCTGAGGATTGTGGCAGGTTGCACCACCCCCATGCCCACCTTAACAACCACCCTATTGGCTCTGACTCCATTTTCATCTACGTTATCTCCACAACCCCTCTCCCCAACTAATCAAAGTGCTATCAGCATCTCTACTCTATTAATACTGTTTGCTATTAATATCTACTATGGCAGTCTCCAGCTACAGTGAGGAGACTTCTGGGGAGATATAATACCTCAGACACCAAGTACAGTTTTTCTTAGGGCTCTTATTACAAATTGTGTGAGGTTTTGAGTGGTCTGCCCCATGAGCTCTTTTTATTGTTTGTGTTTGCTTTGTTTTGTTTTTGCAGAATATTGAATTTTTCAGGAAAACATATATCCTGTTATAGTAGAAGCACTCATAAGTAAAAATATCATTTGGTGTGGTTGCAAAGCATTGTAGTATGTGGATAAGATCAACATAAATCATTCATTCATTCATGCAGCATTTATTAAATGTCCTTGTACTTAGCAAATTCAAACATGAATCAGATATTGGGAGAGTCCTCTCCCCCCGAGAGTTTACAACCAGATCTGTTAACAGGTAATCAGAAACAAAGCATGAATGTTATAATAGAAGTATCACCAACATGGTGAGAAAGTCCAGAACAGGGTAAGAATAACTTTGCCTATTATAGGTGTCAGGAAAGACTTCAAGAGAAGGCGATATTAGCATGGTCTTAAAGGTAAGAGTTTGTGGAGTAATGAAGGAGAAAAGAAGCATCCAGGCAGTAGGAAAGCATGTGCAAAGACATTAATTAACATAATTAATTATCATAAGGGTTTGATGCGTGTGTTTAGGAATGGATCCAGAGAGGAGATCCACCTAGAAAATAACAAAAACTGTAACTGAAGAAGTAATTGATCGATCAGTTGCAAAAGCCTTGTAGGCCCAGCCTAGGAGTTTAGAGTTCATCCTGTGAACAATTGGACTCCAGCCGAGGTCTTGAAGGAGAGAAGTAACTTGATGAGAATTGTTTTCTGAAAGATCATTCCAGTGTCTATGTGAAGAATGGACTAGAGAAGAGGAAGATAGATGCCAGGGAGATCAGATAGGAGGCTGTATTAATACTCCAAACAAAAATGATGAGGGTCTAAGCCAGTGGCCATGGGGATGATGAAAAGGGACTTTAGCCAGAGGACACTTCTGAGGGAGAAATGACAGGTCTGATGATCAATTGGACATGGAAAATAAGGGACATAAGTCAAATATGACTGTAAGAGTTGTAGCTGAGACAACAGGGTATATTGAAATGCCATTAGCTGAGGTATGGAATCCACTAAGGAAATGCAGGTTTGAGGATGAAGATAATTGAGGATGGGTTTAGCACCTCTATTATCAAAATGTTGAGATTATTTCAGAAGTGGACGCGGGTCTTTAGTTTCTGTTAAGATAGTTATATCCGTTGGGGGGGAATCCACCGTTGAAAGATATTTAACCATTTGGTTTGCATATTATAGCCAGATCATAGGCGGCCTAATTTCCGGATCTGTTAAATGGGATTTACTTAGCCATGTTTGTAAAGAGATCAAGTTAAAATCTCAACATGTTAAAATATGATTAAAACATGAATGCATTTCTAATCTAAAAAGCATCCATACAGTTTGGCAAGCGTAGAATATGGAGATTGGGAAAGAAACAGTAAAATTCAGGGTGGGAGCACTGCATGTTGTAACTGAGGACAGATGCAGTTTCACGGAAATACTTGTAGTGTACATAAAGAAGGCATCACATATTCTTGAATTAATAGGAATATATATTCTAATTAATTGACAGCAAGAGCTGTTGATAGAATGGAAGAATAGATCTCTAGCTCCCTAAGCAAGCACCCAGACACAGCCAAATAAATTGCTGAGACTCTGTCTTTATGTAATATATGATGCAGTCTTGCAATAATCAGCCTATGTTTTCCTGCCGTCCATCTATTATTTTGGATTTGAGGTTCTTTTTTACACTTAAATTTAGCATACATAAAAGAGAAAATCTAGGGATGGAAATTAGAACAAAGCAAAAAATAAAAACTCAGAAAGAACACTTTAATTCAGACAAAATGGCCACCACATTGCACATTTAAGGAGTCTGTGACTTTTGTAAAAATGAAAATTATACCAGGGACCCTCCTTCATTGTGGTGCTTTTTCCAGAAGAAGTAATGGGTTATACTGGGCCATCAACATTTTTTGTTATGTCCTTGTAACCAAAACATATTGTCATACTGGGGATTAGGATTAAACATACAATTTTCTCTGTATTAAGTTAACACATCACCTTGCTTTATTAGTAGTACCTTCAAAAAACAAACACACAAACAAAACCCCCTAGATTAACCATGTCAGGAAAATTCATCTACATACATGTCAAATACCTAGGAGGGGTTTAAACAAATCAAGTTAAAAAGGCAGAGGGAAGGGGTTTCCTGAAACCTGAACACTGATCTAGACTCTAAACTTCTAGTACTGTCTGTCTTACGATGTAAAGAATTACTTCAGGCTGTTTGCTAAAAATGCTACTAAAAATGATGCTCATGTGTTTGTATTGTACTGACTTTTGCAACACAAATATTTTAAGCCATAGTATTCATATAAACTCTTTATTTTAATACACAATTGATTAGCTCATATTGCACATAAAGAGAGAATAATTGTAAGTGGCCCAAGTAGTCTATAAATATTCCCCTTAGGAGTGCCAAAATTGCAAACCATAATACTACAATACTGATGGAAACTTAAATAAACTTTTATAAATTAATATTTATTTCCTAATGATATCTCTACCAAACCAATATTGTCGTTGCCATTTATTGAACAATTTATTTGGTGCCAGGCTCTGAGTTTAGGGGGAAGGACATAAAGATAAATAAGATTCAAGCCCCTCTCTCTAAAATTAGTAGTTTAGAAAAGTTAAAAGTATTAACGGATATCCATAACAACAATGATAAATGCTATTGTACATACAGAATCACACATCTGTACACAACATCAAAAGCACCCAGTACAGTGCCTGGCCCACAGGAAGTGTTCAATAAATAGTAACTATTACTATTGGGAAAGGCTTCATATAAACAGCAGTTAAATAGAAAAATGATGTTGGTCACTGAACATTGTACAGTTTGCAACTGCCTCCAGGGATTGACCAGGATTTACCCCAGAGTAATCATCACTGGTTGTGGTCCAAAAGAGCAGGCCATGCTAGTAAGAATCAAGTGTGTAAATAAAATGATGCAGAGTAAGAGAATTCAGGAAATCCAAAAGGTATGAAACTGGGTCAGGAACTATGGAAAGCTCCAGGTAAAACGAGCGGGTAACAAAATTCCCCAGCAGGATGAAGAGTGTGCCATTGGGAGTAGCTGTGTTCTTTTGGCTCTGCAGCCTGTGTGGATGCCTTTCTCAAGAGACACAGGAATGATCCATGCAACTGCTATCAGGCATCACAAGAGGGACACGTGGAAGGAAGGCCAGGCATTCAGAACATTTGTAATGAGGATGGAGTGGTATTACCAGAGCATGGCATTACTTTTCTCACAACTTACCCAGAATGGCATATGTTTTAACCCAACAGAAGAATTGCTCATAAATCTCTTGAATTCATAAGCATTTCAATCCCATTATGGGAATTGGGAACTCGGAGGCTTTGCGCTCCAGAAGACTCAAACCACTTCTTAAAACTCTGCTTGCAATTTTTAGCTCACTACATAACAAAAGACACCAGATTCCTCAGAATCCAAGACAGACATTCCCTGCTGGGTGGGATGCAGCTAGTTCATCCATTAATGTTACCCTGTTGTAGGTTTTCTAAAATTGCAGTAAAAAAGTCATTGTTTAGTAGAGAATGCCAGGCAAAACAGAAAAGCTTTGGGAGCCTGGGCCCAAGGAAGAAACACCTCAGAAGTATTCTATGCTCCTTTAATGCTTCGCAAAATGTTCACATTGTGGTGCACATAGAAATGAATTCTGAATGTGAGTCAAACAGTGGGAGGGCACTGTTGGCAGCTGGATCTGTTGGAAAGCTGCTCACTTATGAAAAATGCTGCAAGGAAAATTGTGAATTTCCTGCTTGGCATTCACTTTAATTCAGCAATACTCTCCTTTAAAAATGTAAAGTAGCAAAAATATGGTAAATGAAGTGCATTTTTATTTGTTTATGACTGGAGAGTTTCTGCCTTGTGAAAAAACTAAAAGACCTAAAGGCAAAGGAATCTTTCTTCTCAAAGGAAAAATGTTATGGAAGAAAATAAAGATTGGTTAGGTATTCAGCAACATTCAGAGTCTCTCTCAGGGGAAATGGCCTTCATTTGGGGAGACTCTTAAACTCATTCAGGCCACCAGGGTACCAGTTCGCACATGACAGTTGTAATTCACTAAATGGAACCCTGGTGGCCTAAAAGAATCAATGCTATCAAAGAGACAAACGTACCTACAGGGAGCAAATTAGGTGCTAGCAGAATGCCTGATTATTTTGCCATTTATATTTATAGAGTCAGTGAGTCAACAAGTATTTATTGACACCCCCTACTCTAGAGGTGACACTGCTCTCTAATAAATGTGTGGGTACTTATTAGTAGTTAGATACAGTCTCCTGCCCTCAAGGAGATTTACAATAGTGATAACTATTCTTTAAAATAGACATTTATTAATAAATACAACAAAAGTGAAATTAGGAAGGTTGGGTTGGAGAATTTCTGACACATTAGAAAGCGAGAATAATAAATAAATAAATAAATAAATCAGTACAAACCTTCTAGAACTTGAACTTTGAGAGTTTTTTTTAAATATATTACTTGGTTTGGATTGTTTGGGATTTTTTTTGTTTTCGTTTTTTGTTTTGTTTTATTTTTAAAGACAGACATGTATGATAACAGGAAGAAGAGAATTATTTGAAACCTTTTGAAAAGCATCAGTTAGGAATTTTTGATATCAAACAAAGGAGAAAAATAGTGTTAGAACCAAATGAATCCTGTCTTGTGTGGCAGGCTAAAAGATATCACATGACCTGAGTTACATAAGAAAGAGAACAGGCTTCGTGGGTAAAACTGGCTAATAGGGAAGTTTTCAAGAAAAAGGGTATGGACTGGAAAGGCATATTACCTTCCCTCACTCATCCTAAGGGTCATAGCTGACATTCCTACAACAAAAGATGGGTTAACAAGAGAAAAGCATTACAAATTTATTTAATCAAAGTTTTGCGTGACATGGGAGTCTTCAGAAATGAAGACCCAAAGACACAAGGGAAAATTGTTCATTTTTATGCTTATATTCAATAGAAGAATGGACAGCCATGCTGAAACATGATTGGGCAAAAAAAGAATGATCCAATAGTAATAGAATGAAACAGTAAGCCCAGCAAGGCATATCTGTTTGGATTCTTCTTGGCCTCCCTGTGTGGCATTCCTTCCTCCCGGGTATAGTTCAGGACCCCTTCTGGAATAAGGGTCTAGTGATCTACTTTCAGATAAGGCAGGCCAGAGCATTTTCTGTATGGCCAGCTCTTATACAGAAAGGAGGGGGAAGGTTAGAGTAACAGTCGTAAGTTTTATGGCTGGCTTTGGGTGAGAGGGGTTCTAGTTTCTATGATCTGCCTTGGGAAAGAGGAATTCTAGTTTCTATAGCCTACCTTGGGGGAGAAAGAAGAACGAGAGAAAGAAGGACAGGAGAAGGCAAGAAAGAGGCTTTGCTTTTGAGCCTCTTCCAATGTCCTTCAGTTCAAAGCATCCAGCATACCAAAGAGCCATACTTTGGAGTATCATTTTCTGAGCTTCAACAAAGGTTAATATCTAGTAAAGAAATCATTGGAGGTTATTAGTAATAGAAATACATGATCTGAATAGTGAACAGTACTAAGGAATGAACAACACTTTTCAGCCTGTGCAGTAGAATCTGAGTAAAGAATTTGGGGACTAAGAAGTCAACAAAAAAAGGTGAATCATCTTGTAACCAGGTCTATATAAAAGCTCTGTGGTTGGGCTAGAGAAGAGCAGACAGCAAGGAACAAAGTGGCCTTTGGGCCCATCTTTTGAAGGGGCAAAAGTATAGCTAATGATCTTAGTTTGAATTATATTGAGTTTGATAATGACAACAGGAAATCGAGTACATGTACCGAAGGCCAGGAGAAATGTGGGGCCAAAAAAGGGAAATTTGTTTAAGAGAAGAATGAATGTAGGATTTTAATCCATAGGCAAATTGTGTTATTGGAACAAAACTCTAAGATATCCCACATTAAGGAAATGATAGTGAGGAGGGATGAATTACAGTTGCATTTGAGATGTGCTTCCAAAGATCGTCGTGAAAAGAAATAATTTCATTACACTTGTTTCCTATTCTCTGAGCTTAAGAAGTTTTATCCAGGTTCCTGGTTGAAGTGGCAGGGATGAAAAGCTTGAACTAGGGGTAATAGGGGACTTAAGGACATTTACTAAATGATGCTGGAGCCTCGCTGAAACCCTTCTTACCGCAGGGTGGCTGTCCATGCTAAGCAGGGCCCCTTGCTACCTTAAATACTACTGTCTTACCCACAATGTAGACACTGATCCACGGAGCTGACCTACGTCCCGTAGAATAATCTTTTCAAGTAGGGAACTATTAAGCGTAAGTGACCGCATGCTGGAAAAACTATCTAGTAAGTGTACTGATGCCTTCCCATGTGTTAAATCATCTTTGAGGGCAACGACGGAGTTTGAAATTTTTGACCAAAGGAATTATGTGATTTCTTGGTTCAAACTTGTTACCTCATCCCTGGTTGCAACACAGTGATTAACCTTTCATCCATGGCTTTCACAACCCTTAAATCAGGCATACTTACACAGAGGCTCTTGAGCTATATGGTTGACATACAATCTTCCAAGCACGGAATTTCTGAGTTAGCACATCATGTTACAAAGAGCTCTAAAAGGGCTTAAACTAGCCTTCTGGTTAATAATGGTACAATTGGAGCTTTAGAGTCAAATATATGAAAGCATGAGGAGAAATCAAGAAAGCAATATTTAAGCAGATTTGAAGTCCTAGGAGTAACAACTTCTCCCCAAACCGCCCGTTTATCCCAAAAGCCTCCGTCTCTGGACCAGCGTTTGTGTGCTCTAAAACTATTCCATGTCTCCCAGCCCACCTTCTCATCCCCTCTCACTGAAATCCAGCTCTGAATCTCTTTCTCTCTGTCATATACTTCCTTCATGGGTAATCAATCAATTGAACTGCTATCATTGGCATGTGAGAAAGAAAGGGCTTTAAAAAGCAAAAGACGTCAACTTCAAAGATAATATTAATAATAGGAAATAGTATAAAGCCAAACCAGCTTGTTCTTACCTTGAAACCAAATTCAGGCCCATTAAAAAAGAATAATAATAATAGTCACACATTCAAAAGTAAATCACAAGCAATTTAAATAAATACCTAATTATCTCAAAGCTCACCATTCCTCATGCCTGATAATACATCTTAAAGTCAGCTTTCTCTCTCTCTGTATGAACCATACCTCGACTCCTCTCCTTCCTCTCTCTAAATGTCCCCGTCCTCTGTCCCAACCCAGCCTGTGTTGACAAGCTGGCTCTTGTTCTATCCTGCACTTCTTATCCTCTGAAGTCTATTCTTTTCCAACTACTGATGCTCTCTCTCCTTTCCTATTTGAATTAATGTTTTCTTTCCATTTTCTCCAGCTCTCTCCTTAGCCCATGGACACCCCAATAATCACAGACAAGTAGGAGAAAGGGTAGGGGAAAGGAAAAGGTTGTGAACATTCAGATTTAATAGGTCTGCCTGTCACAAAAATTAAGATTTAAAACTTGAAAAATTCCCCGAGTTTTAAACACTGTCTGAACTTGATGGCACATAAGTAATGAGCAAAAACATTTGAAACCCTCCTAAATATTTTGTACACCTGGATATGCCCTCCAGGAAATTCCTAGCAGTGACTGCTGCTTTAATTTTCCCCAAGTATGGCAGACAAAAGTGAAGAATTCCTATCGGTCCTCTCCCATGAATTCAGTTTCAAAGCTGTTAGCACAACACTAGTATTTCAACATTCCTTCGGCTTTACCATCTTTATGTTCATTTTAAATTAAGAAGTCTGAAGCAGATCTTATCAAATCCATGATATTGTTAAGAGCACTTCAAGGTCCTTTTAAAAACAAGAATTACTTACATCAACCTACTTTATTGCTTCATTTTCTGACTCTAAAGGACACAAAGTATACTAAAGCAATTTAACGTGGCTGTAACCTACAATTTTAACTTACCCTGAGGGGCCATTTCACCTCTTGTTTTACTTTTCCAGACCAAATCAATAGAGGGAAGAATCAAGTCAAGACACATGTCATAACTGTATTAAAGGTCAATGAGGTTTAAACAAATTGGGTTCCACTCATAAATAATTGACTCACAATTTGTACCAAGGTACAGGGTGAAATGCTGTTCACCTGAAACATCTTTAAAGTTTATTCTACCTATTGTTGGCACCTGAGGGAACTATAACGAAGCGTGCACTTGGGTCTGAAAGTCAGCTGTCAACAAAGACTTTCTCTCAAGAAACTAACAGGTAATAATTCAGCAAGAGACATGCACAATCCACCTTGTTCATCACAAAAGAGGTCAAAGTAGACCCTTGGTGTTCGCAGGCTTCACAGTTGAGGGACTGACTAATTGCAAGCCATCCTGAAGACCTGCACCATCATGCAATTTGTATCTTTGCTGAGGCATGAGTTTAAATTCCGGGAGCTATAAAGTTGGTGTATGAAAATGGGCACAACTCCTTGGAAAGGACCCTCAAACAGCTGTGCAACAACCAAGTGTGCCCTCAGCTTTCTGGTCCCCTACTTAATATCACATAGATTATAACTGTCATTAAGGCTCTAAAAGAGTCTCTAACATCCTCAGTTATAATTCATTCCATTTGGGGAAAATTTTGAACTATGGTAGTATTTCTGTACTTGAATCACAAAGGAACTCAGTACTGGAATGGGATGTAAGGAAAAGCTAATCAGGGAGCTCCTGGGAGGATTTTTCTGGTCTTACAAGGTACAGGCATGAATAGATGGCTCAGGGGGTACTGCTCTTCCCTTCTCTTCTTATCCTGAACAATAACCAGATGCCTGGATCTGTGACAGCTATCTTAGAACTGTGAAGTGACAGCCGAGAAAATAAAAATCTAATACACTAAGTATGGTGGAGAGGAAACAGAAAGAGCTTGGGCCCTTTAAGAAACTACTGAACTGCCATCTATTTCCAGGCTTGTTGTTTTGTGAGGTAATTAAATGTCCCAATTGTGGAAAGCTGAAAGCACTCCTGATTGATACAACGATAAATCATATCAATATTTTCCCTCTCCTAAAGGAATTTGTTATTGATTCAGGGATATAATACAAGAAAACAAACAACTTTAATGCCTAATATTAAATAGAAAAGTATGGCTGGGTACGGTGGCTCACACCTTTAATCCTAGCATTCTGGGATGCTGAGGCGGGAGGATCGCTTGAGGTCAGGAGGTCGAGACCAGCCTGAGCAAGAGCGAGATCCCGTCTCTACTAAAAATATAAAATTTAGCTGGGTGTGGTGGCGCACGCCTGTAGTCCCAGCTACTGAGGAGGCTGAGACAAAAGGATCCGTTGAGCCCAGGAGTTTGAGGTTGCTGTGAGCTAGGCTGATGCCACGGCACTCTAGTCCAGGCGACAGAGTGAGACTCTGTCTAAATAAATAAATAAATAAGCCATGTGAAAGTGAAAAAAAGTGCTACAAAGGTTTACAGTAGTGAAGGACCTTATCTAGCTGGGGTAGAGTGAGAAGTTAAAGACCTGGTAGGAAATGGAGAGAACAAGTTGGGGTAGGAGGGGAGATTTCAGAGATGTGCATTTGTCTTCTGGCTCTGCTACTTAATGGGCTGTGCAATCTTGAACATACGATTTGAACTCCTTAGACTTTCAATTCCTTTGAAGGGTTCCAAAGGCTATTAGCTAAACTTTGGGTAAAGAACCTAGAACAAAGTAAGCAGTCATGAATTAGTAGCTATTATTTTTGAAGAAATAGCATAGTGTTTCATAGCCTATTTTAACCAGAGAAATTGCACCACTGATTCAAATCTGCCCTAACCATCAATATAATCCAACTGAAATGGCACCCATTACACAAGTCAATAAAAACAGATAGTGCCTATTTAATGACTGCAGTGAACAAAAAAGGAAGCATCAATATCCTTCCCACCTTACTCTTTCAGTTTTGGTCCCAAGAACAGATAAACCCAGTCTAGAAATCATCTCCCTCTGAATGGAATAGATGTTACTGCTCCTCCAGATAAAAATTTAGAATTCGTGTTTTCTCCAGGCACAATGTCAAGAAGCTTTACCTCATCTAATTCTCACCTTAAGTCCAGGTAGTATATATTATTATCTAAATTTTACAGATGATAAAGCTGAAGTTCTTATAAAATTAAATAATGGCTTAAAATTATTTTCCTCCTCTGCTTTCCCTCTTACTATTACATCATACTGCTTCCAATTAGAATCAAATCCATTCCATTCTCCATGCTCTGAATGGATTTGAATGTTTATGCATGCGGCAAGGATATGTCTTCCCTCCTTCTTTCAAACACTGCCACCACCAGAGTTGGCTGTCTGTGGTTACATTCATGGAAGTGGTGTTGTCTAAGAGATCAGAACTGAAATTCATTAGGCTATGTGCTATGAATGGTGTTGGACAGATTAAAATACATTTATTCCTCCGAACAGTGTAAGAGGTAAATATTAATGCCCCCATTTACTCCAAGAGGAAACTCAGAGCTCAAGAGATTAAATACAGAATTTCTTGTATAAAGTGATAGGTAATAAGTGACAGAGTCAGAATCCAAGCTCAGGTCTGCCTAAACCTGAAGTTCAAGTCTTTTCTCTACACCAGATTCCCACTCCACTACTACTTCACCCTCCCACTTCCCATCTTACTCACCTCCGTTCTCTAGCTCAGCTGTAGTCTTAAGAATAATATCTTGCAGCCCTGCGCAGTGACTCACACCTGTAATCCTAGCACTCTGGGAGGTCGAGGTGGGAGGATTGCTTGAGCTCAGGAGTTCAAGACCAGCCTGAAGGCCGGGCGTGGTGGCTCATGCCTATAATCCTAGCACTCTGGGAGGCTGAGGCGGGCGGATTGTTTGAGCTCAGGAGTTCGCAAACCAGCCTGAGCAAGAGCGAGACCCCCGTCTCTACTAAAAATAGAAAGAAATTAATCGGACAACTAAAAATATATAGAAAAAATTATCCGGGCATGGTGGCGCATGCCTGTAGTCCCAGCTATTCGGGAGACTGAGGCAGAAGGATTGCTTGAGCCCAGGAGTTTGAGGTTGCTGTGAGCTAGGCTGATGCCACGGCACTCACTCTAGCCTGGGCAAAAGAGTGAGACTCTGTCTCAAAAAAAAAAGACCAGCCTAAGCAAGAGTAAGACCCTGTCTCTACTAAAAATAGAAAAATTATCCAGGCATCTTGGCATTCATCTTTAGTCCCAGTTACTTGGGAGGCTGAGGCAGGAGGATAGTTTGAGCCTCAGAGTCTGAGGTTGCAATGAGCTATGATGCTGCCAGTGCACTCTAGCCTGAGCAACAGGGCAAGACCCCGTCTCAAAAACTAAAAACAAAACCAAAAACCCAATAGCATAAAAAGGAATAAGATAATTAGAAATAAATTTAACCAAGGAAGTGAAGGAAACTTCAAAATATTTTTGAATGTTCATGAACTGAAAGACTTAATATTGTTAAGATGGCAATACCACTCAATTCTATGGATTCAGTGCAATCTATATCTAATATTAATGCAATCTATACACCTATTATCAATTGATTTTTGACAAGGGTGCCAAGACTATTCAATGGGAAAAAAATAGCCTTTTCAACAAATGGCAGTGGGACAACTGGATGTCCACATGCAAATAAGTGAACCCGCACTTCACACTATATACAAAAATTAATGCCAAATTGATCAAAGACACAAATATAAGAACTAAAGGTATAAAATTTTAGGAAACATAGATGTAAATCTTCATAACCTTGGATTAGGCAATGTTTTCTTAACTATGACACCAAAAGTACAAGCAATAAAAAAATATATAAGTTGGACTTCATCAAAATTAAAATCTTTTTGTGCATCAAAGGACACTTAAGAAAGTGCAAAGATAACCCACAGAACAGAAGAAAACTTTTAGAAGTCATATATCTAATATTCAGAATATACAAAGAGCAATAAAAAGATAAATAATCTAATTTGAAAATGGACAAAAAATTTGAATAGATATTTTTCCAAAGAAGACCTACAAATGGAAAATAAATACATGAACAGATTCTCCACATCATTAGTCATTAGAGAAATACAAATCAAAACCACAGTGAAAGACTATTAAAAATTCACTAGGATGGCTATAATTTTTAAAATTGGAAATAATAACTGTTGGTGAAGATGTGGAAAAACTGAAAACTTCATACACTGCTGGTGAGAAATTCTACTCCTACGTATGTAGCCAAAAGAATTGAAAGCATGTGTTTGCACGAAAACTGGCACATGAATATTTATAGCAGTATTATTCATAAGAACCAAAAAATGGAAACAAACCAAAATGTCCATCAATTGATAAATGGATTTTTAAAATCTGATATATCCATACAGTAGAATATTATTCATTCATGAAGAGGAATGAATTACTGATACATGCTACAACATAGATGTACCTTGAAAACATTGTGCTAAATGAAATGAAGCCAGGCACAAAAGGCCACATATCATACAATTCCATTTATATGAAATGCTCAGAGTAGGTAAATGTAGAGACCGAGAGTAGATTAGTGGTTGCCAAGAGGTGGAGGAGTGGGTAACTGGGAAGTATGAAATTTTGGGGGTGGGGGTTGACAAAAATATTCAAAAATTAGTATGATGATTGCACAACATTTTGAATGTAATAAAAATACTTAATAGCCAGGTGCAGTGTGGTATGCGCCTGTAGTCCCAGCTACTCAGAGGCTGAGGCAGGAGGATCACCTGAGTCCAGAAGTTCATGTCTGTAGTGCACCATGGTCACACTATGAATAGCCAGTGCAGTTCTGGGCAGCACAGCCAGAACCTGTCTCTAAAAAAATAAAAATTAAAAACAATTAAACCTGAATTTTATACTTTAAAACAGTTAAAATAGTGAGTTTTATGTTATATGAATTTTATCTAAATTAGAAAACAAGACTACAAAGAGAATAGAGATAGCAAGAGAAAAATGCTTAAAAAATATAAGTAGAGCTACTATCAGGTAGTCACAAGCATTTCCTATTTTTATACCTGATAAAATTGAAGCATAAAAAGATTAAGTAAATTGATACGGCTAGTATGTAGCAGAATTAGAAAGTAAGCTCAGGCTTTGCTAGCTTTGAGCCTCGGCTCTCGGTAGTGGTATGCAGGAGCTGAATCCTACTGGCTTGCAAGCTGATTGCATGCATCGCTTCCCAACTTCAAGTTCAGTGACTTCATCTTGGCAGCCAGAAATTGGCCATGATGGAAATATTTACAACATGGAAATTGGCAAATACTATGAATCAGGGTTATTTTTTCTGGACAGCCGGTTTACCAGCTCTCAATCACTCAGCCTCGGTAGGCACTAAGACAAATGCAATGGCTTATTTAAAAAAACACCCAATTAACATATTTAAAAAGTCTTATATATTATGTTGAGGAAAAAATTCATTTAAATTATGGGGCTACAATCTATCCTCTTTATACCTATCATATTCTGATATAAACAGCTTTCCTAATTTTGAATTTTTGAGACATTCTATTGCAAAGTTTATATGTCATAGCAAAAGATTTTTAAAAAGGGAAAGGTGATGTCTTTAAAGCCAGTTATAATCAGACTCGAATATCAGAAACTATAATCAACATTGCTATGTATGTTTTGCCTACTCTGGAGTAGGCTACTAGCTAGAAACCTGGAAAATGATTTACAAATATTAAACACACAATTTTTACCTGAAGTATTTTTCTTTTACAAAGTGAAATGTGAAGGAAAAGGTACTGTAGCTACTTCTTCATAATAAGCAATAGATGCAACGAAATTTTTATGACATGTAATATGACTTATGAGAAGGCGAATTTCTTTTAAAGGAAAGTCGCATTAGAGATATGGAGAAATGGGAACATCAAGGGTTTTTTTTCCCTCCCTTTATTAAGCATGAGCAAACTAATTACTGTTTACATTTTCTAAATCTAGTGGCTGACTGAATTGAAAATTTCCACCTGGAGGAAGTGTTTATGACCCCCTTGTAAATCTCTACTTTCAAAAATTAATTCATGTATATTAAATCAGTAGGTGTTTTTCATTCACAGAAAAAAAATAAAAGATCAGGTTTGTAACTGGGTCTTTCAAAGGTTCAGGTGGCTGTGTGCATTCTGAAGTGACGACTGAGAAATATTTCTCCAAACATCCAAATCCTAAATCATGTCAAGCTGATAAAGTATGCTAATATTCCTCAGAAAGATAAAATATAACAATTCTGAGAAAAGCAGTCCTGTTCTGTAGTGGTTTCCACTAAGAATGTTGTTAGGTTTGTTTATAAGTTTTCACGAAGCCTATCTTGACTAATATTTTTGCTCAATGAGGGAAAGTGTCATTTTGACACTTCTTGCTTTATTTTTATTGTGAAGGTACATCCCCAGTCTTTCAAAAGCATGTTTTGGCTTGTGATTATCTTTCAAATTTCTTTTAGAGCAAATTTTATGAAACCATGGATAAGTGAAAAATCCGTGTTATTTTTAAATGTGAGTTCCATCGTGGAACCAAGGCAGCACAGACAGCTCGAAATATCAACAAAGTGTTTGGGAAGGATGTGGCTAATGAATACACAGTACATCAATGGTTTGAGTAGTTCCTTTCTGGTGATTTTTACCTTGAAAATGAGCCACATAGGTGACCTGACACTAAGGTGGATAATGATGAGCTAAAAGCTATAGTGGAAGTGAATCCATCTCAACCTACACATGAATTAGCAGCAAGATTTGGCATTACTATTTCAACAATATTGGACCATTTGAAACAATTTGGCAAGGTAAAGAAGCTGGATAGATGGGTTCCACATGAATTAAACGAATGTCAGAGGAGAAATTGTCTCAAAACTTGCCTTTCTTTGCTGTCACGACATAAAGGTGAACCATTTCTGCACCATATTGTCACGTGTGATGAAAAACGGATTCTTTTTGACAATCACAAGCATTTGGCACAATAGTTGGATAAAGTTCAAGTGCCAAAACACAGTCCAAAACCGAATATTCATCAAAAAAAGCTAACAGTGTCTGGTGGTCCAGCGCTGGTATTATCCACTACAGCTTCATGAAACCTGGTCAGTCGATTATAGCTGATGTTTACTGCAACCAATTGGACGAAATAATGAGGATGCTTGTGATTAAGCAGCTGAGATTGGTCAAGAGAGACAGACCAATTCTCTTGCAAGACAATGCTCAATCACACGTCACACAAACAAGGCTGCTCAAACTACAGCAGTAGACTTGGAAGCTGTCATCCACCGTATTCACCAGACCTTGCACTGACTACCACTTCTTCCAGGCTTTGGACAACTTCTTGCAAGGAAAAATGTTCAATTCTCAATAAGCTGTGGAAAATGACTTTCATGATTTCATTGCCACTTGCTCTTCAAACTTCTTCACAGGTGGCATAAACAAACTACCGTTAATAGCAGTTAATACTACTGTGTCAATAGTTTAGGTGCATACTTTGATTAACTTTACTGTTTCTTGTTTGAGATATAATAAACTACACTTTTGATTCAAAATTGGACATTTCTTATATAATGACCTAATAGTTATGTGAAGAAGAAAAGGTAATGTAGTTTTGTGGTTAATCATGTAGATTTGCAGCCAAACTACCTGGTTCAAATCTCACTTAGCTAACTTTTTGATTTTGGACAAGTCGATAACATTCTCTCAACCTTTGTTTCTTCTGTGAAATTTTCTAATAATAACATATACAAAGCACTTAGCATAGCCTAGCAGGCAAAGTACTTTATATGTATTATTATTAAATGGGTACATTGAGTCATTGAATAATCTAATGATATTTTTGTAGGCCATTTTGTGGCACTTTATTATAATTAAATGTATTAAAAGTATTTTTTCCTTACAATAAGTTAGTTATTATAGAGAAAGAGTAAGACAATAATAATTTCTGCATGTAGCCACATTCCAATTGCTAGTTGAAATAACTTCCATATTCTGACTCTTGATCCTCATGATAATCTATAGAGTAGATACTATTATCTCATTTTAGGGCTGGCGTTGGACACTGTAGCACAGAGAACTTAAGTAACTTACCAAGAAGCACATACAGCTCTTTAATGGTAGAGCCAGGATCTGCATGGATACAAAATTTAAATGAGATCCAACATCTGTGTTCCTTACCACTATCTATATTATTATACATCGCCTCTCCTTGGTGCAGCTTCAAAGGACTCAAAAGATCTAATTTCTGCCCATACAAAAAAAAGAGACAGGTAAAATGAAATAGAATAATCACCTCCAATTCTCTTTGGAAGCAACTAAGAAATAAATTGCACTTATCTTATACATAAACACACACACACACACACACACATACACCATGTTAAAATTCTATCCTCCCCTCTGGCAATAGAAAAGGTGATTTTTATAAGATTTCACTACTATGAAAAGGGACTGATTCAATTGGCCACATATGAAAATTGATCTTATTGTCATACTGTGTATGTACTACCTAGAGACCTAAACCAAACTGATGTCCACAGTGCTGCAAGTGGAGGGGAGTGCTCTGAAGAGAGGTCTCAAGCTGTCAGGGCAAGGGTCCGAGCAGCAGGACCTTCTAGTGTGTCTCTGACTCAGGAACTGGTTTTGGAAATTAGAATGTGATTTTAACAACCACCAAAATTGATAAGGCTTAGAGAGTCTTATTCATCTTAATCAAAATTAAAAGATCACAGGCAAGAAAACAAACAACCAGAATTGTCATGTCAGTTCATTAATCCATTTTCTTCTTTGTAGACAAGACATGGGAAATGAAATTAATATCCAAAGTTTGCTTGTCAAGTAAAAATCAGAACATTCTTGACTGCAGCAGTTTTAAAGCATCTCTTCTCTCAAGCTTTTTATCTTTCTTTATGTTCTCCTATTTCAGGCAGACCAAACCTCTTATTTAACAGAGAAAATAAAACCATCTGTTAGGACATTTATCAATTACTTAGCCTTTAAAGTTAAGATGTCAATTCTTCGACTTTTCAAAAAAAATTAAGTATCTCCCATATGCTAGGCACTGAGGATACAGAGAAGATTAAGATAAAGACCCTGTCCTCAAGGATCAAACAGTGTAGAGAAGAAGACAAAAATGAAAACAGGTAATTGCAGTGTCAGTGGCAAGCCCTATGCCAGTGATGTGTACAGGGTGTCACAGGGAAAGATAGAAGCCTCATCTAATTTTTACATCCTTCATTGATATTTGAGGGAACGACCATCCCTTCTATGAAAAGCTTATCCTCTCATCATTCCTCCTCCATGAACTTGTCCTTCCGTTGGAGACCGAATTTTCCCCCACCAAATTCGTATGTTGAAATCCAAAGCCCCGTGTGATGGTGTTAGGAGGCGGGGTCATTTGGAGGTAATTGGGTCATGAGAACAGAGCCCTCATGAATGAGATTAGTGCCCTCATAGAAAGAAACACGAGAGTTTGCTTCCTCTCTCTGCTCTTTTGCCCTATGAGGATACAATGAGAAGATGGCCAGGACGTATTCCTTCACCAGACATGGGATCTGCCAACAACTGGATTTTGGACTTCCCAGCCTCAAAAACTGTGAGAAATAAATGCCTGCTGTTTATGCTGCCCAGTCTAGAGTAATTTGTTATATCAGCCCTAGCTGACTGATACACCATCCACGTCCCCTCTGTCCTACACCTTCAATCTCACTTTCTACACTGACTCTTTCTCAATAGCCTTTAGACAAGCACATTTTCTGCTGATCTTAAAAGAAGCTTTTTCTACAGTATTCTCCATTACAGTACTACTCTGTCTTGCTTCTTCTTTCCACTCTAAACTCTTGAATAAATAGTCTACACTTACATCTACACTTTTTCAACTCTGATTCCTGCCACAGCACGATTGCTGCCAAGCCTCTTGCCCCACCATCATTATACCAAAACTCCTCTTGATAAAAGACATGAATGGCATCCTAACGGTCAATGCCAAGGATCTACTTCAATTCTCATTTTGAAGCTTTCCTGCAGCATCTGAAACTGTTGACTCCTCCTGAAACCCTTTCCTTTCTTGGCTCTGTTCCTTCTGCTTCTTCTCAAATTAATTTCTCTGCAAATGTCTTGAGTAAGAAATTTAAACTCATTTTTGGTTTCCTGCATGGAGTCTTCCTACTCTACCTGCTTTCCTTGGGTGATTTTGTCTCCAAGGACTTCAGGTACCATCTGTATATGTCAATCAGGGTCCCAGCAGGAAACAGATGGCACTCTCAAATGGGGTAATTGAAAAGATTTTAATAAAGGGACTATTTACAATTTCCAAGGGAAACCAGAAAGGAATGTTCAGTACTCCAGGCCTTATCGCTCCCAGGCCTGAAAGGATAAGGGGACAAAGCTGATACTGGAACCTAGAGAATGGCTGCCTGGAGAGCATGACTGGGCAAGAGCTGTACCTTTCCGAAGAGGGATGGTGCTAGCCTATGGAGACCTGAAAGGGAGGGACTCACAAAATAAATATCCAAAACTCACTCTCTTCTTGCACTTTGTACTCTTGCTGGTGCCTCCCATTGTCTAAACCCAACTGGAAGCCAATATACAGTGATGACATTAAATGTGGTGAGGTTGCTAGGGCACAGAGAAGGTCGGAAATTGTATGTAGAGGGGCAAATGGAAAATATCCAGCACAGATGCTACATCTCTAGTCTTGACTGCTCTTCTGAGATCTTGGCCAGTATCTCCATTTTCATCTCCAATCTATTTATATTATACCTATATGCATTAAAATTAATTTGCCTAATTCTTCTGTTTTCCTTGTAGAATATTTCTCAGTGACACAACTATCTATTATATTACTATTTTTCTCTGAACACAAAGGAATATCCTTGACACTTCCTTCTGCTTTAGCTCTCCCATTGAGATCTGGCAAGTATTTCTTAGAAATGTTTTTTTGAATTCTGGACTCTCCTTTCCAATTCTATTCTTCTAATCGATATTCTTATGGTCCCTTTCCTAGACTTCTACAATGATTTCTCAACTCAATTCCCTGTAACTATTCCTCTCACCACTTTTTTATAGCCTTTGCATTGGTATTAGTTATCTTCCTAAAACACAGATCTAATCACGGCATTCCTTTGTGTAAAATCTCTAATAGATCTTTGTTGCCTCAGCATATAATGTGAACTTCAGACATGATCTGCAAGGCACTAACCTATGCCTTCGGTATCATGCACTTGTTTATTCAACAAATATGTCTTGAGCACTAACTGTGTGCCTAGTAAGAGACTAGATGCTAAGTAAGGAAAAGAAACAAGAGGTTTTGCGCACACTCTACTCACCAGACTGCAATGAGAATGGTAAATGGATTAAAAAAAGCCAAAATAAAGTGGCAATCACTAAGATATTAGCGAAAAGTAAACTAATGGTGGAGCCTTGGGTATGAGAGAGGCATGGAAAAGGGAATATGGTTAAAACTGAAACTTGGAAAGTGAGCAGATGTTATCAGAAGGAAAAAGGGCATCTTAGCAGGGGAAAATGCATGTTCCCATGTATAACAGCATAAAATGACAATGTGGATTCAGTGAACTAAAAATAAAAGGTGAAAACAATGGTCTTCAAGAAGTGCATATTTAAAATTTATGTTTCCACTGAATGTAAATTACAGATCAATTTTTTTTAATTAAAGGGAAATTTTAGAGTTTGACGAAAAAGTTCTATGTCATGGTTAGGATGCATATGTTTGTTAAAACTTATCAAACTGTACATTTAAAATCTATACTTTTTATGGTATCTATTAATTACGTCTAAATTAAAAAATGACCTTGGAACAAAAAAGACTTAGTTTTTCTCTGTCCCTTGTCAGTTGTATGAAATTGAACAGGTTACTTACCTTCTTTAATTTTTTTGACCAGAAATGATAACACCTCTCTCATAAGACTGCAAAGGGCTCTTTCTAGTGCTTAGCATGTAGTAGGTAATTAATGAATGAGATTTGTCAACTGGCACTTGAATGTACGGAGGGTTTATCAGGTTATACAGAAAGAAATGAGCCTGCAAAGTAGGCAAGGACATCTCAAAGTGACAATGTTTGTATTTTTAGAAAAATCACCTTGGTTTCCAGTGTGGAGGACTAGAGTTGAGACAGACTATAGCAGGACTCTCATTAGGAGACTAGTAGAATAAAGGAAGGAGGCACCCAAATAGTGACAGTAGCATATTTCTTGAGTGACAGGAAGAATATGGCTGTTGGCTGTGGAGGAAAGGATGGGTGGTAGTGCCATTTTCCAAGAAGGGAAGCAGACTTAAAGGAGCATAAAAATGAGCTCAATTTTGAAAAAGTTGCATTTGAAGTGCCTGCAGGGCTCAGAGATGGATGTGTGTGGTACACAAGTGGATACATGACTCTGGACTCCTAAGTTCAGACAAGACTTGTTATTATGTATTGAGCTAACAGCATGACCAAAATAAGAGTTACTCTTTGAGAGGGAACCAGGCTGAGATTAGTCATTTGTAGAAATGATGAAATCCAAAAGAATACTTGTGAATGTAAGCCTGGAGAATTACAGGAATAGATAACGTCTAATTCAGGTCATCCAAGTATGTATGTAAGTCTTCTTGGGGAAGCAAATAGAGATTCTGATTGCAACCAAGGGAGTTTACGTGCAGTTATTAAATACTTTGCTGTCTGTCTTCAGAAACAAGGAAAGTCTGCAGGGTACCTGTAAAAAAGGAGTCTAGAAAAAAAAAAAGAAAAATCTGTTTCTATTACTGTCTAATATGTATTTCACTATGGTAGAGATTTGATTCTATTAAATATTAAGATCATCCAACTAATCCTTCTACCTGAGTTCTTCCGACTTCAAAGTCTAGTCTCAAGTATTATATTAGACTGCCTTCTTAGGAGATAATTTTTGATGTATTGCTGATAAAGTTTCGTGAAATACTCATATCTAATAAGGTGATTAGGTGTAACCTCTAGTTCCCTATGTATGCTTTTGAAGATAGGAGGCCATGTTAGCCTAGATTCCCTGGGAAGCAGATGCCAAGACAGTATTTGACATGCAAGCATTTTATTGTGGCAAACACATGTGAGGGAACTAGGGGAGAGAGTGGGAGGAGGCTGGAAGAGCTGTCTGCCCCCTGTGAAGAAGGAAAGGAAGGAAGGAGGGAGGGAGGAAGACAGGAAGGAAGGAAAGGAGGGGGGAAGGAGATAAAGAATTAGACTGCAATGCAGTTCTAAGATAGGAATGTGTTCAAAGGGATTATTTGGTGGCATTTCCTGTTTCTATTATATAGCTGAAATCTTCAGGGTGCTTATAAGCCCAGAAAGAGTGAATTATAATTAGTGAATGGCATAATCAAATATTAATAGCATATTTCACATAGATATGAATGAAAATTGTTAGACACTTGAAGGAAACAGAAAGCTTCTATGGTCCATGTTGAGGAGAGGTATATAAAGAGATTTTGAAAGTTTTTGCCTCTATTATGTCATGGGTCTCAATTAAGCAATATAAGCCCATCTTTGAGGTCCTGAGAAAATCAGCATGTTAATCAAATGTCTACAAATCATATATGACTGAGGGGAGCGTGCCACATGATTTAAGGACATTGGGTTTGCCCTCATTTTACAAAGTAAAATAGGTTTTTAAAAACTTTTTATTAGGAAATAATTTCAAATTTACCAAAATGTCACAAAATAAAAAGAGTGCAAAATGCCCATATACCCTTTATCTAGGTTCACCTATTGTTGGCATTTTACTACATTTGATTTATCATTTACTGTCTCACTGTTCTTGATTCATTTTTTTGTGGACCATTAAGGGTAACTTATATATATATATCATGGATCTTTACCTCTAAATATGTTTGTGTGTACTTCTTAATAATAGGGAGATTACATAATATACATCTTAAATAGCGTTTTATAATCTGATCTCTCATTTTCATTCCAATTGTCAGTTCATCCAATAATGTACTTTATAGCACTTTTCCTTTTTCAGTACAGAATCCAGTCTAGGTCCAAGTATTGTACTTTGTTGCCATGTCTCTTTAGCCTGCTTTACACTGGAACATGAAATAATCTTTTGATAAAGCAAATCTAATTTATTGAAGAATGTAAACTTTGAGAACAGGGACTTTGACAGCCTTGTACACTGCTTATACATGACCTAGAGCAGTGTCTGGTACATGACAGCACCCAGTAACTGTCTAATGAATGAATGAGTTTCCGTGGATATCCGTATTTTTTTAAGAGGAGTTGGCATAAGTGAGTTACATTGGTCTTTGCATTTTAAGAGTATGCATATTATGTTTTTAAAATTTCTATCTATGCAAATAATTCACATTGTTTTATAAAACTAGATTTGTGTGTGTGTGTTCATGCGTGTATGTAGAGCTTAAGTGTTCCCTAAGCCACCGCCTCTGTTTCTCCCCGCCCACACCATTACCTTAAATCCCTTTCACCCTTGTATCAACTCAAACCTTTTAGTGTTTGAAAGTGAAATGGAAACCCAAGCTCTTTTGGCATGAAGATTGGCATCCAGTGTGACTGTCCTCTGGGCAATGCAAAACATTTGCTCCCTGCATCGAGGGCTGTAATGAATCTAAATGTTCGGATATAACTGGTAGTCACGCTAAAAAAAAATACATGCTGGCTCCTCTGTCAACATGTTGACTGACAGAATGTACATGTGGTAGGAGGCTCACTGACATGATTTCAATCGTAGCTCTGTGAATGCCGTCCATCAGTCACAGAAATCTCTGCCTTGTTCCAGAGTGTCCATTACATCATTCCCACATTGCCCGAATTGCAGCTTGTTGATGGAACTGAAGGATGGTCCGGTTTCTTGCTAGCCACACCAAGGGCCTCATTACAAGGCCTGGCTCGTGAGAGTCCATCTCCTAACTTCAGAAACCTACTACTCTACTTGTAATATAAAATCAGGGTCAAAATTGTCACATGTTCTTAAGAATACCTGCTCATAGTGTAAGACAAACTGAACAGAACTAGATTCAAGTTGTATATAGGGTTAGATTTTATCTATGTAAAGAAAAAACTTTGTGGAAAAATAACTGAAGGGAATAATGTTAATGTGGTTATAGTTGTCGCTTCCAAGTGATGGGGATGTTGGATGGTTTACAGTATAGGATCTTTCATTGTTGGCTGCAAGGCAGATTTCTTTGATGATCATAAGAAAAGAAATTAAGTAAAAATTAAAAAGCAAGTAAAAATGAATTCTAAGAAACTGGTTGAAGTTCCAAGCCATTTTCTGCCTCAGTTTCCCCATATGCCAAATGGATATAATAATACCAGTTATAGATTTTATGATAACTATACATTACATAAGTACAAAATATGCCTTCATTTTCTCAAAAGAAAGAAACCTATTATTATTATTATAGTCTCTATATTTATCTCAGAAGGAACTCTTTCCCTTAACTCTCCATCAATCACAGAGAGGGAAAGGGTTATAAATCCTGACTGGCATCTCGCCTGCTCTTTTGAAAGTCTAACCCAGTGGGATGGCAAAAGAGGGTAATTTTTTAAATGAAGAGACTTATAGCTAATCTCCATCTGACATGTGCTTCCAACTCCAGTTTATGTTGAAAGAAGTGCTTTTTAAGGACAGACTTGATTCCCTGATTCTAATTCCTCTTTTCCTCCTTCCCCCATAGAAACCCCTCTACTCTATAGCATAGCTCCTTTCAATTCTTGAATTTAGAAATGTGAGAAAACCCTCAGAACATGATACATATATTTTTTGCAGAATGGTCTTTGGGACAAGAGTGATTGACAACTGCAGAAATTACATCTGAGGTTTAGTCCTGCAGGAAAAGGGTATACAAATTGCCTGCAAATTATGCACCAGTCCCTGATGAGCCTGCGAAGAAAATTTTAAGAGGCTCCAGTCTTTCTTCAGCAAACATGCTCACATATCTCCCTTTGCTATAACACACGAACACCCAAGAGAAATTGTCCCTGTAAAACTACTTTTTGTTCCTTATCCTTGTCAAATATGGTGGTAGTAAATGTATAAATAAATGCCAATTATTAGCCTTTATCATGTACCAATGGTGTTCTGAGTGTTATTCAGAACAGAAGAGGCTGGGCGCGGTGGCTCACACCTGTAATCCTAGCACTCTGGGAGGCAGAGGTGGGCGGATCATTTGAGCTCAGGAGTTCAAGACCAGCCTGAGCAAGAGCAAGACCCCATCTCTACTAAAAATAGAAAGAAATTAGCTGGACAACTAAAAATATATAGAAAAAATTAGCCAGGCATGGTGGCGCATGCCTCTAGTCCCAGCTACTTGGGAGGCTGAGGCAGAAGGATAGCTTGAGCCCAGGAGTTTGAGGTTGCTGTGAGCTAGGCTGACGCCACGGCACTCTAGCCCAGGCAACACAGTGAGACTCTATCTCAAAAAAAAAAAAAAAAAAAAAAGTACATAAGTTTTGGTTGATGGGTTTATAATTTAAAGAAGAAATCTGGCTTTATGCTATAAAAACGTAGTGTTAGTATTAGGTAATTAAGTATGAAATGTCCGATTTCCTTAAGTACTAAGTTTGACAGTTGCTATCTCTGACATTTCACTTTGACACTTCTTGTACTATTTTTATTGGGAAGGTACATCCTCATTCTTTCAAATGCATGGTTTGACTTGTGATTTCAAATTATTTTTAGAGCAATTTTTGTGAAACCATGGATAAGTCAAAAATTCGCATTATTTTCAAATATGAGTTTCATCATGGAACCAGTGCAGAGCAGACAGCTTGAAATATCAACAAAGTGTTTTGGAAGGATGTGGCTAGAGAATGTACAGTACATTGGTGGTTTGAGAGGTTCTCTTCTGGTGATTTTAACCTTGAAAATGAGTCACATGGGTGACCTGAGACCAAGGTGGGTAATGATGAGCTGAAAGATGGAGTGGAAGTGAATCCATCTCAACCTATGCATGAATTAGCAGCAAGGTTTGACATTACTATTCCAACAATATTGGACCATTTGAAACAAATTGGCAAGGTAAAGAAGCTGGATAGATGAGTACCACATGAATTAAATGAGCATCAGAAGAGAAATCGTCTTGAAGCTTGCCTTTCTTTGCTGTCACAACATAAAGGTAAACCATTTCTATATCGTATTGTTACATTTGATGAAAAATGGCTCTTTTTGACAATTGCAAGCATTTGGCACAATGGTTGGATAAAGACGAAGTGCCGAAACACAGTCCAAAACTGAATATTCATCCAAAAAAGCTAATGGTGTCTGTTCGGTGATCCAGTGCTGCTTTTATCCACTACAGCTTCATGAGACCTGGTCAATCAATCACAGCAGATGTCTACTGCAACCAATTGGATGACACGATGAGGATGCTTGCGATTAAGCAGCTGAGATTGGTCAATAGAGACAGGCCAATCCTCTTGCAAGACAACACTTGACCATATGCTGCACAAACAATGCTGTTCAAACTGCAGAAGCTGGACTTGGAAACTCTCTTTCAGCCATCACATTCACCAGACCTCGCATCAACTGACTAACTACCACTTCTTCCAGGCTTTGAATCACTTCTTTCAAGGAAAAATATTCCATTCTCAACAAGCTTTGGAAAATGCCTTTCACGATTTCATTGTCACTTGCTCTCCAGGCTTCTTCGCTGCTGGCATAGGAAGCTACCATTAAGATAGCAAAACTGTGTCCATAGTTTAGGTGCATACTTTGATTAATTGCACTGCTTCTTGTTTGAGATATAATAAACTACACTTTTGATTCGAAATTGGACATTCTGTATTTAATGGCCTAATACCTTCATAAGGTACATAATTAAATCTCCCGTAGAGGATTTGCACTGTTGACCTAAATAAATATGCATCACTCGAGAAGAACTTAATACAGTAGAATAATGGTCATAATAATAACTGTTGATGCTTAGAAGTCTAAAAGGAACAGGGTATGTTTCTCTTTGAACTAAGAGTATGTAAGAAGTGTGATGTTCTAGACTTTGGAATCACAGTTTAGCCTTCGCACATCTCTTGCTTACAATATTGACTTCTTAATGTACAGTGCTACTCAAAATATGGTCAGTAAATCAGCACTGGTTCTAAAACATTTAGTTACATGTCTTGATGTAGTAAGTACAGAAATTGATAATAAGCATTTAGCACATTTTATATTAATTGGACAGAATAATTGTGTGTCTATTAAATCTCATAACAAATTTGGGGTTTACATTTTATGTGTCTTTGTCTTTTTAAATTTCATTTTTTAAGTAATTCATTTTTTATCTTATTTTACAAATTTGTCGATGACAAATTGGGGGAAAACTAGGCCCTCAACACAGATAGTTTGAGAAACACTATTCTAGAATGTTGTAAAATGACTGATGAGCTAAATAGAAGCCACCTTTAGTTTTCTCAACTGGAAAATGGATTTAATTATAGTATTTACTTCCTGGGGCTGGATCTGAGAACTCACGGTATAGATGTATGTAAAGTGCTTAGCACAGTTCCTGCTTTTGGTAAGTGCCCCCCAAAACATTACTCTTGTTATTATGGAATAACAAAGACTCAAAGAGGTACCATTCTCCTCTGAGAAGGTGACATTATGCGCACATGGGAGTTTCTGTTTGTAATGGTTTTTCAGTGAAGGCCTACATCTACACATAACCTTCCTCTGGCATCAGACCACCTGGTTTCACAGACCAAGAGTTCATTTTCCATTTACTTGCAAGAAGGGACCAACATTAGGCTTTGGGTCTTCCCTGATCTTTCAGTGTAACTACTCCGCTATCATGGTATAGAAAGTCTTTCTGTATGTTTCGTTTGTTTTCCTCAAGTCATTAAATTGTGTAATGGTTACAGGTCTCAGCAACTGAATTATTCTGATCATTATTGTTTACTAGGAGCTTGTATTATTTGGGGGCCAGGATAAAATGACTTGTCGTTCAAGGATGGCAAGTATACTCGGACTTGGGAGGGGGAAAGGGCAACATACGTAAGCTAAACATCTGTACCCTCGTAGTATGCTGAAATAATAATAAAAAAAAAGGGTGGCAAGTATAGAGATGTAAACTTCAGTTTTAAAAGATGCATCACTTGAGATGGTGTCTTATGGTGCAAAGTGAAAAATGCTCAATCTTTTCTAGTCAAAGCGGCCAATTTTTCTAAAAGTCCGTTTTGGCTAAATGTCAAAATCAAAGGTCCCTGCCACTTCAGCAGGCATCCTGGTGGCCAAAGAAGGTTGCCGGCTATTTCAGAGAATAATTGCTTAATAAGATGAGTGTAACCAAAAAGTTTTCCAAATCCTTTTTGAATTACAATGTAGAACATAGAGAACATTGCAATAGAGTGCAATAGAGAACACAACATTTTATACCCAGACTAACTTGGGTTCAGATCATGGTTTTACTACTTAGTAGTTGGACCCATTGGGTAAGTTCTTACTCTCTTTGAGCCTCAGTTTCCTAATCCATAAAATAGGGGATATAAGATCTACTGCATAGAGTAACTGTGAAGATTAAATGAGATAAGTTATAAGGGGATAATGGTTGTGCATACTAAGTGCTCAAATATTATTAGCTCCCTTCTTTTTCTTTATCCAGTTAGTAAAATTAAATTATTTTCTTTAAAATAATAAATTCGATAACTTCAAGAGAAACTCTATCAATAGAACCAGACTTTATAATATAATAATATGTCAGTATTTATTTTTAAAAACATGCATAGAATTTGGCAGACTCAGTGAACAACAGACTGTTTAAAATGTGACTGACTCTTTCCAAGGTCAAGCATCCTTAACTTCTTTCACTCTGCCTAGAACTCTTTGCTCCAGCTAGAATAACTTTCCCATGATTGTGACTTGGCTCATTCTTATTTTTAGTCCTTTGTGTTATTATCCTTCTAGAAATGACCTTCTGATGCCTTCTTGCCAAACCCCATACTCCTTTAAAATTGGTCAACATTAATGTCATCCAAAATTAGCAGAAAGAAATCTGGTCAAGTGATTCACCCCCATCCATCCAGGAGCTGTATTAGCCCCTACTATGACATATTTTCTTACTGTGATTTTGTTACTGAAAGTTTGACATTTGTCCCTAAGGCCACATCAGAAGAACAAGGACAGATGGTTTGAGGAGGTTTATTAATTTGCCATCAAATGATGAGGTTGGCAGACTCTTGTCTCAAAGTGCCAACAGTCCTCCTCTGAGCAGAAGTACAGAGAGAGGTTTTAAAGGTTCTGGTTAATCCCATAATCCCATTTTTGGCTAAGACAATCTTGAGGCCTCCACTTAATTCCATCTTCAACTAAAACAATCTTGTGACCTCTGCCTGGATTAATCCTATCTTCTGTGGCACAGAGAACAAAGGACACTACCCTGCCCCTCCTGACCATTGACCTGAGGCAGGGATGCAAGTTCTAGTTCTGCGAAGGGAGTGGGGTATGTTTTAAAGAGACATAAATCATTTTTGCCCTTTTTCAAGCCATTTGTTTTGTTACATACTGCTCCCGTCAATATTACCCTTCCAACATCTATGGGAGGAGGGGTGACTACTCGTTTCTTCTGTCACAATTTCCCACATCTTTTCTGTATTTTTAGATTGTTTCTTCCTATCAGATGAGACTCTAACATTCCATTTATTGAAGTTATATTGAGAACATTCAGGATCAGAGAGGCTGTCAGTTGCTCAAGGCCACACATTCTATGGCTGATTTTAAACAGGTAGCCAGTTCTTTAGGTTTTTAGTTTGGTGTTTTCATTTCATGATCCTACTTCACTTAGTGGGGAAATGGTATTGCTGACTAAGAAACAGTGGGGAACTTCAGGCATGGAAAGGCAGCTCTAGAAGATTAACAGCAGATGAGGGGCATAGGATGTGACAAGAGATGGGAGTAGAATGGAGAAGGGGAAGGGAGGAACAAAGGATGCCTCAGAGGAATAACCAGCTTACTCTAACCATTTCACACTATAAGAAAAAAAGAGCCAACTAAACAACAACAAAAAATGTCTGCTTTGCTTCCATTTTTTGCCTAATAAACAACACTGCTGTCACTGCCAATGAAAACAGCAATATAACTGCTTTTCTCCCCTCACTAACTCTAAATAATCTACTGGATTTGGGTCAAAATTATAAACTGCCAGCATGTTAAAAATAAAAACAGAAAAACAAACCTGGCATTTTCCTTAAGGGTTGTAAGGGTGAATATAAGACAAGAGCCAGAGAGAAGAGTTGCTATAAAAATAACTAGTGCAAACATCCTTGAACTGGTGTTTCCTATAAAATCTGATGGCTGTGAATTGGAAAGAGTGGAGTTGGGAAGGGGGAAGGAACAGGCGATCAACTGGTGCCTGCTTATCGTCAGCTAGCTTTCATGTAAAAGTCATGGCAGGGTCAACAACAAACTAGCCAGGTGGCAACTCCAGGCCACGCTGCCATAAATAAATAGTTATGTACTAATGTCACACAATCAGAGCTAGATGTAAAGCATATGGGAAGAGAACATTCTGATGTAAATATTCAGAAAAACTATGGTTGCTGAATTCAGGATCCACTGTTGGCACTGGACTTTGAGATGCCTGAGAAAATAAAGTAAGTAGTGAAGCTTTTTTAAAACCTGGGCTAAAAAGATACTTTGAAATGTAGAAGATTTTCTTTAAAAACAGCCTTAACCTTTGGCTTAAGAGAGCATGACTATTTGACGTAGTAATTAAGGATTACTGAGAGTTGGCAAGAGCATCAACTCTGCAACCAGATTTCAGGAGTTTAAACCTCATTCCTGCTACTTACTTATTCTCATGACCTCTGGGACGTTCCTTCACCTTTTCATGCCTCAATTTATTCAGTCTGTACAAAAGGGAGGAGGAGAAGATAACGGCAATGGTACCCGCATCACAGGAAGTTATGAGGAGTAAGTTAGTCTACGCATAGGGAGCCTGTAAAACAATACCTTGTAAACACCCTGTCCATTTTTATCAAGTGGTCTTACTTAGGCTATTTATTTTACACAGGCTATCTGCTGGACGCTATGTTAAGTAATCCTTTACTCGTATTATCCTATTTAATCCTAAAAACAGCCCCATGAATTAAAAATCTGTTTTATAGACAAAGGAAATGAGGTTTCAATGAATTAAGGAATTTATCTAAGGAAGCATATCTAAACTTCCAAATAAGGCTTTGTTCCAGATGAAAAATTTGTAATCGCTTACATGTTCTCTAAAATCTAAGCACTTTTACTTTCATTTGCTTACGATGTTAAAATTTGAAGAAAAGAAACACAACACATGGCCTTCTAAGAACCAAACAGATTTTTAAAAAAGAGATTAAAGGAGGGGCTGATGTCCCAATAAATTGCATCAGGAAAGCTGAGATCCACTCACAGTACATACAGAAAACAAAAGATTAACTCATTTCTCCAAACATTTTTTGAGTGCCTACTATTTTCTGAGAGCTGAGCTTACAAAGACAGTAAGACACGATTTTAGTCTTCGAGTAGTTAATTGTAAGGAGTGAAAGTGACATTCTTTACTGCCGGCCGTTTGATGATGTCGGATTTGTTTTGTTAAGTCTGTTTCCCAGACAAGGACAAAACTGCCTTCCACACGATATACAGAAGTTGCAGGACTTCCTCAACACAAACCAAACTATGTTTAGAGCGATCCTAGTGGTTTTACTGCTCGGCTCACGCTCGCAGAGTGAAGAGAGCCTTTGGTGGAGCGAAGACAGTTTTTTGCAGACCATTCCGCTTGCAGATGCGCTAAAACGGCCACGTTGAGCATATTCAAATCGCGCGCTCTGGCAGAGGCTTTCCCGGGCTCAGGCTGAAGGATCGCGGGGCACTCGTGAGACTTGCTGCCTGGCTTGTGCGCTCGTCCTCCCTAGCTTCTAGTAACTGGGAGAATGTGAACTCCACGAACATCCCTTGTCAATTCCCAGGCGGACGCTGCCCAGGACACCTGCCCTCTGACTCTGGCTCCGCGCCCTTTCCGTGGGCGGCTGGTACTTCCTGGTTGGTTTGCCCTTAAGTGACATGGCGGCTAGTTGCCTTCGGCCGGGCCAAGTGCGGCTGCTCAGTAAACCAAGCTAGGGTAATACACTATACAGCCCGCCCCCGCCGCAGAGGTGCCGGTGAAGCCTGGGACTGTGCCGGTGAAGCCTGGGACTCGGCGAGTCTCCGCCCCGCCTTGCAGCTCCGGGTGTACTTCAGGGGGTATAGGGCCAAGCTAAGGAGGACGAGGACCCAGGGCTGTGCCGCTGTGTGCCTACCCCTCATTCCCTGGCGCCAAGGCTGCTCGAGCTCCAGGGTGTTTTTTTTCCCTTGTCCCCGCCACCTCCTGGTCCCTGGCCCAACATGATACTGACCAAAGCCCAATACGACGAGATAGCCCAGTGCCTAGTGTCTGTGCCGCCCACCAGGCAGAGCCTGAGGAAGCTGAAGCAGAGGTTCCCCAGGTAAGTGTCCATCTCTCTCCTCTCACCGCCCCTTGCCTGCAGCAGCTGTGTCTGGGCCACCTTGGCAGCGCTTAGGAACCACGTGACACACATGGATGGGGAGGAACACCAGTGTCAGGCGTCAGATCAAGGATGGCAAAAAAGGTTTCTTCTTTCACCCGCCTTCCGACAAAACTCTTAATGGATAAATCTGTAGCAGCCTCCCAAGGCCTGGCGATTACATTCAAGTCAACAAATGTTTACCGAAAACTTCACATGTGGCTAGGTGATGGGTGCACATAGTAGGTGCTTTCGTACATGTCCACTGGTAAATCGACAGATACTAAGAGTGAATAATGGGAGGCAGGGTCCTCTCGAAGTGGAAATATTAATTAAAGATTCATAAGGAGGAAATAGAGGACCCTTTTCAGTTGGCCACTGGAAACAAACAAGGGAGCACAGGCCTAAAGGAGCCTCATGCTGTTCTACTGTAGCTCGCACTGTTGACTGCAATTTAGCGACCGCAAAGGTTCTCAAATCAGGGAGCCTGGTACCTCAGGGTTCCACTCTTGGGTCACTGGCCATTGAACAACCATATCTGAATGTTTCTCTTTATATATATATACACACACACACACACACACACACACACATATATGTGTATTTCATATTTTCCTCCCCTGACCCCAAAACACTTCTTTTGTCAGTGATTTTAGGATTGTCCAACTTAATAAGAAATAAATTCCCAAAGAGATTTCTTTGGGAATTATATAATATAGATTCCTCATTTTTAGGATGTGGAAATTAAGACCCAAACATTATATAAAGAACCAGTTTAGGACAACCAGGTCATTTTCTTTATGCTCTGTTAAAAGTATATAATATTTGTTACTTTTTTTCCTAACTGAAGACCAAATCCAAACCTGCACCATTTTGGTTTCTTGGAACTGAACATGGTTATCCCTAATGAAGTGCTTCCCCATCCTTGAGGTGTAGCCCTTGAACAAATGTCAACATAGAAGTATTTTCTTGAGGAAAGAGAGGTTATTGGATAATAGATATTAAAGTACACATTGAAGCATTAGTTGAAGATTTTTTATTGACCTCAGTTTTTTGGAGGACTTGGTTTTGATAGTCTGTAAAATGAAGGGGTCTTTTCCCGGTGTTATCCGGATTTAATGTAGGATAATATTTATTCCTTTATAGTCTTTAGGATTTTATCAGACTTGTTAACAAGGAACAAAATTGACAAATTGGAATGTAATTTTCTATCATTAAGTCCCACCAGTTCTGCACACTACACACGAACAGTGAAATGGGTGAAGGCTGGTCAGCCAAGGGAATAGGTAGATTTTTCTGGGCAGTTTTTTAAGATAGAGCATACTTTTTTTTTTTTTTTTTTTTTTTGAGACAGAGTCTCATTGTGTTGCCCGGGCTAGAGTGCTGTGGCGTTATCCTAGCTCACAACAACCTCAAACTCCTGGGCTCCTGCCTCAGCCTCACAAGTAGCTGGGACTACAGGCATGCGCCACCATGCCCGGCTAATTTTTTCTATATATTTTTAGTTCTCCGATTAATGTCTTTCTATTTTTAGTAGAGACGGGGTCTCACTCTTGCTCAGGCTGGTCTCGAACTCCTGAACTCAAACAATCCGCCCGCCTTGGCCTCCCAGAGTGCTAGGATTATAGGCGTGAGCCACCGCGCCCGGCCAGAGCATACGTTTTGATATTCTGTTCTCACTAGGCACATGCATAACCAGTTGTATTTTTATTTTTCTTTCTCTTTCTCCTCTCTTTATCTTTTTCTTTCTTTTCTATAGCAAATACTTTGTCTTCTCCATAATGAGTAACCACTCAGTACTCTTATCAACACTTTTGAAAGGTACCCATCATGTGGGATACCATGTTGTCTTGCTTATTATCTTGTGCTCTTTTCTTTCTTATTCAGGATATACCCAAATATTTTTCACTTCTCCCAAATACCATTTGGAGATTAAGTAATTTAAACTCTTCTTCCACAGGAAACTTTATTTAGAGAAACTGAACTACTAATCTGCAAATGAAGGGATTAAAGAGCTATTTATTAAGTTAGGTCCGAAGTCTATAAATGGTGTGATTTTGAAGTTGGTTTCACAGTTCTCATTGTAGCACTGATTTATTTTAGAAGATCCTTGCAAAGGTCTCGAACAGTCTTTAGATCCGGTAGTTCATTTTACCTGAGAGTCAGTTGGGTAAGAACCTCAGAGATAATTTCTGGTAGTTCAGAGAGGTTAAAGTGACTTGTTAAAAAATCTCAGAGATGTTTAATGGCCAAACAGTGCCTGGAATACAAGTTTCTCAACTCTCAGTTCAGAGTTCTATACCAAGCTTCCCTGATTAGTTTTAATATCAATAATAATAACAATAGTAGTTATTTTTTGGTGAGTGGCATTTGCATATTGAATTCTAGTCTTTTTTTCAGTGCTGTCTCTGCTTATATAGTTTATAGATCTTGCTTTCCCCCTCAGTACATTGTGAGCATTCCTCATCTTAAAAAATTCTTCGGAATTTGTTTCAAATAACCAGCAGTATCACATTCTCGATGTACCATTCATTTTCTTCTTGTTGGACATCAAAGGTTTTCTTTTTCTAATTTTTTGATAAATTTATGTTTGCACATATATAATGCCACGTCTGCTTATTTTTTTACTTTAGACTCTCAGAAGCTGGCAATTGACCATATCATAAGTTTTCAAACGTTTGGTTCTCTGCATCCGTTTACACTCTGAAAAAGTAATGAAGACCTCTAAGAACTTTTATGTGGGTTATAGCTGTCGATATTTATCAAAATATAAATTAAACCTGGGAAATTTTAAAGATATTTACTTATTAATTTATTTTAAAAAATAAACTGATTATTAACATATTTATGAATAATAACCATAATTTCAAAAATAGTAGTGAGAAAATGACATTGTTTTACACTTTTACAAATCTCTCTTGCCGCTTGACTTAATAGAAGGGAGACATATCTGCTTCTGCATTCAACTTGTTGTGATATGTTATTTCTGATTAAAGAATATGAAGAAACTCTTGCTTCAGACAGTTACGTAGTTGGAAAAGAGAAGAGTAACTTAATAGGGTTTTTAGGTAATTGTAAATATTTCTGTTATTACATAAAACACAACAAGTGGTATTTTCTTAAAGGTTAATTCCAATTTGGAAACTGAAACCATATCAAGGAACTTTTCACACTCTATTACATTACAAACCATTGGCCTATTTTGAACTTTGAATAGATCTTTTGCCATGTGTTATTTTTATCATCATGCATTGTTCGTTTGTAAAATGTTGGTTATGAGTTATGCAAATATTACAAATTTCATTATACAATATCAAAAAATCACATTTGTTAATATCACCATTGATCTCTTCAGAAGTCTGTAATTTTTTTTTTTTTTTTTTTTTAGAAGTCTCTAAGTTTTGAAGCTGTCAAGCTTACAGTGATAGATGTGAACTTTCTAGTATTTGACTTTTTCCTTGAAAGCCCAAATTTTATCATTGGCAACAAATGCTGTCAGTTGTTTTCCTTGAAATGACAGGCTCATGTTGTTTATTTTTAAGAAAATATCTGCCAGATACTTAAATCTAAATAATCATACTTTCTTTGTTCATTGTTCATTCAAGTAAAAATGGTGTTCCATAGAAAAAGTGGCTAGTTCAGCTCTTAATCACACAAATGCTTTCTGCTGTGACAACCATCATACTTTGATATGAAGTAGATGTGCTTTGTATTTACTTCCTGTTTTGTCATACAAAATGTTAAAAGGATGTATATTCAAGGGTTCACATTTAATAAAATTAATAAGTGAATATTCTTAAGTGAAAGTTTTTTTTTTTTTTTT
>NW_012148618.1:7959236-7977367 GCF_000956105.1 Propithecus coquereli
TTACTGTTTCTGGCTGAAATTTATTTTAGTAAATGCTGAGAGGTGAAGATGTAGCTTAATTTTTTTTTTATACTATAGCTTCTTTGTTTTCATTGAAATTACAAAATTATATCTTTTCAAGTCACTATGTTGAACTTGGTCATAGAATTCTCCATGTAAAAGGAAGGGGTAGGACTTTGGGATCTTTAATATCTTACGACTACAAAATTCACCCTCATTCTATTCATTTCTCTTCTTCCGTTTTACAATTCAGTAAGTCCTCACTTAATCTTGTCGATAGGTCCTTGGAAACTGTGACTTTAAGGGAAATGACTTGGAACAGAACCAGTTTTACCATAGGCTAGTTGGTATAAACAAGAGTTAAGTTCCTATGACATATTTCTGGTCACAAAAATATCACCAAACTTCTAAGTAAAGACCCAAAACATTTCTAATATTAAACATTGAAATAAATGTGAATTACATATACATTTAAGAAAGGTAAATAAAAACAAGATAATTATTTACCCAATTTTTGGCGAATCAATAAGTGACGGTGGTCATAGTTGTGGTGGGTGGTTAAATCAAGGAATAAATGTTTGCAGAGTGGAAATTGTGTGGAGTGTCTCCTCCCGCCAAGAAATTCCAAAGCAAAGAATAACAAATGTGTCAGGCCGTCTGAGCACTTTCATACTGTATTGTTTATTGTCGTGCATTTGTGGGATTATTGTATACTTTATGAATTTTTATTTAACTGTCATTTGTATTAATTCCTTCCATCATTTTCCAACCCACTTATTCCAGTTCAGGTCACAGGTGGCTGGAGCCTGTCCTGGCAGCTGATGGCACAAGGCAGGAACCAAGCCTGGGTGGGACACCATTCCTTCCATCGCAGGGTGTACTCACACACTCACACGCTCGCTCAGACAGGGACCATCTAGACATGCAATGCATCTGACATGCACATCTTTGGGATGCTGGAGGAAATTAGAGTACCCACAGGACACTCACATAGATGTGGGGACAACATGCAAACTCCACTGACACAGTGGCCCCCGTGGGAATGGACTTTTTTTTTCTCATCAATATTATAACAAAACAACATTGAACAAAACAGTGTTATTTGAGGACCTGCTGTAATGGGCCCTTTGGCCCCTAGAACATAGGACATACTGTATTTAAGTACTTGCTGAGGACACATTCACTGATTTACGTTTTCCAGTTTATTTCCTGGACCTTGTTATTCAGGTAGAAGCCCCTGGCTCAATCGACTGTTACTTTTAAGGTTATATTTCACATTATAATTTCCTGCCCAAACACTACATATGTATTTGACTATATGTCATTCCATATATATATACATATATATATGTATATATATATGTTTTGAAATATTTTTAAATTTACAGAAAAGTTGCAGAAATATCTCAGAGAATTCCCATATACCCTTCACTCAGCTTCCCTTAATGTTAACATCTTTTGTTACCATAGTAGAGTTGTCCAAATGAGGAAATTAATTTTAATGCAATATAGTTAATCTACAGACCTTTCTTTGAACTTTTCTAGTTTTTTCACTAATGTCCCTTTTCTGTTCTAGGATCACACATTGGATTTAGCTGTCATGTCTTAAAGTCTCTTCTGGTCTGTGACAGTTTCTTACTAATTCTTTGTCTTTTATGATTTTGACACTTTTTAAAAGAAACTTTTTATTGCCTCACCCCCACCGATTCCAACACTTTTGAAGAGTACCTGCTCAGTTGTTTTGTGGAATGTCCTTCCATTTGTGTTTGATGTTTGTTTTCTCATGAGGAGATTGAAGGTAAACTCTCTTGGCAAGAATACCCCAGAAATGATCTGCCCTTTTAGTGCATGATATCAGGGGTATGTGACTTCATATGTCTTATTGTTGGTGATGTTAATCTTATTTGCCTGGTTAAAGTAGTGTCTGCCTTGCTTTGCGCTCAGGAGCTGGTAGTTTTAAAGTACTATTGAAGTGTGGTTTTTTTGGTTTTTTTTTACTATTATAGTTACAGTTATACTGTAAAGTTACTATTGTTCCTTTCTCACTTAATATGTCCTTGTCATTTGTAGGGATATGCTTTGAGGCTTTGAGGCTTTGCAAATATCCTGTTTCTTATCACCCTTTTCCTGATTTTAGCATCCATCGATGGTACATTCATGAAACATATATTACTGGTATTCACCTAAGAGTGATTCTCTGTTTCTCTTACCAGAATATTTGTTCAGCCAGTATCATCCACTACCACCATTTTATGTGAAACAATTCATCCTACAATTAGCCTATAATTTTTATTAGTATTTGCAGAGTTTTCCACCACTTACAGCATTTGGCCTATAATAGTGTGCTCACTGTGTTTATGGCACTATTTCAGTATTTTTAAAAACCGCCAGGTACCTATAGGCCCAGCTACTTGGGAGGATGAGGTGTGAGGATCACTTGAGCCCAGGATTTTGAGGCTGTAGTGCCCATGATCATGTTCGTGAATAGCCATTGCACTCCAGCCTGGGCAATATAGCAAGACCCCATCTCTAAAAATAAACAAATAAGCACCAAAAAAACCCCAGATATGGTAATGTAGTAACTAATTTTGAATAGCTTATAGTGTGAGGAAAGAGTTTAAGAAATAGCCAATGGCTATGAAGTATTAGAATTGTAGCATGTTAGAAACCAAAGGATTTTTTGAATAGTTCAGATATGGTTAGTTAAGTAGGATACTTAAAGGAGACATACCTTTACTGGAAATTCTTTTGCTGGCAGACTAAGCCCTTTTTGCACAGTTTAGATTTACCCCGAATTCCCTTACCATACATTAGCTATTTAGTTGCTGTACTGATGAGTCATAAATCACATTCTCAATACTATAAATCTTTAAGCAAGTAAGTGTCTCTACCCTATTGATATATCTTTGCCCTTAGAGATCCTGGCTCAGGTTTTTCTAATGGTGCCTTCACATTTTTCAGCATGATTTTTTCTGTCTTGGCCCATGTCATCTCCTACTGTCTTCCCACTCTTGGATCATAACACAGGCAATCATGGACTCATATGAGGCATTTTAAATTTCCATTCCTAGTAAGATCTCAAAAATAGTAGTTAAAAACTTTTTTGGCTGGGCAGCCTATGCTTAAACCAGTATACTTGGTCTTCTTGAAATCTTTACCTATTTCTACCAGAAAACTGGAGTTAAGGCTGACTCTACTGTGTATTTGCCAGTGTTGAACTTGGTGGTTCTTGGTGGTAAACTTAGGAGTTCAATCTGGTTAGGAGTAGAGTAGCTAAGGAACTTGCTTGGGACAAGCACAAAAATTTTACTTAGCTTTTACATTTATTTGAGGTGGCTTGGTTTAATTTGGTGCTACCATTGGCTATAGTTCTTTTTTTGAACAATACTCCACTCCCCAACACATGATGTGTTTTAAGATGTCCAGTTTTTCTATAGGTAGGCTTGTTTTCCATTGTTCTTGCTTCCTGTAACAGTTTGTTCTTGGGAAATGACTTGAGTCTACCTCTTTTTATTTGAGTCTCAGTTGTCTCATCTGTAAAAGGAGGGGTAAAGTCCTACAGCTAGGAAGTAGAGGAAGCAGGATTCAAACCCAAGTAGAGTCTGGCTCCAGAATCCTCCTCCCACTCTGTTGCCTCTGTACATGCAGTTCCTTAAGACTGTGCTAAGGATTAAGTGATATAAGGCATGTAAAACATTTAGTATAGTGTAGGGCTCTTGCTAAGTTTTTAATGAACGTCAAATATGATTGTTATAATGTAGTAGCTGGTCTAAAGTAGAAGAAATGTCTGAGTAGTATCTTTTGAAACCTATGAGACACAATTTGCTTTGAAACAAACGGCAGTAGATTTGCAGAAAAATAAAAATGTTTATAAGGATCAGTTGATTGTATGGCTGTGAACACATAGGATTTGATTATCCATTGAATATCAGAAACTTGCTTTAACTATTTCACAGCGACATGTAATAGCATTTAAAAAAATCTTTTTAACCTAGATTCACTGATTTTTAAGAATCATAGTGGAGCATTGCAATGTATTATTGATATGGCAGGGCTTGGTTTACTTAATTGGATTATTTTTCCTATTGGCCTTGTTTCTCTTAATTGAACTGAGAGTTGGTTCTCAATTTGTGGTCAATTTTCTACACTTCTGATAATGTTGTGGTGGACTTGAGTTCCAGAATAATGAGTAAGAGTAGCTTAGAAAGAGAGAACAAGTCTTTTATTAAACTGGAAGTTTTATTTGTGGTTTTGCCAAAGAAGTGTTATTAATTTACATGATCTTTAAAGATAATATGAATTTATATACTCAGAAAAGATATCTAGAGTTACTTCTGTATTGATCATTTAGAGTAGGTAGGAATGCCTAAGAAAAGAATACGATTATTTTGTATATTTTCTTTGGTAATCTTTTAAACTATGATTTTTTTTTATTCCATAAGATTTCAGGTTTTTATTTTGTTGCTACATTGTAGCTTAGCTTTAAAAACTCTTCTGAAAGGTTATTTTGTTAATGTGTGGTCTCTTTGCTTTCTAAAAGAAATACTTAGCTTTTATCAAATATTTGTACTTCTTTGGATTTATGTAGCTGCAAAAGTGAGATGAGCTTGAGTTCCTGCAAAGGCGTATTTGAAGAGAGGCTCAGATAATGTTATCCTGAGAAGAATCCACACACTGATTGTATTTTTTATTAGTTTGAGGGGGAAATTTCATGTTATTAGAATATTGACTTCATTTTTAAATCTATATTCAGGCATCAAACTTCAGTTTACTAAGTAATAACCCATACCAGAATGATTGCTTGTGTAATAAAGAGGCATTATGTATTTCCCTAGGAAAAAAAGATTCAATAGAAGTATAGGTTAATAATATTTTATTATTTAACTTTCAACAAATGTCGACAGAATTTACCATTATGTTTTTATTACACATTTTATGCAATTTTGCCATATTGGTTGAATTTTCCTTAGAAACAAAACAATCAATATAGAAGTACTTTTCTAGAGTAAGTCTGAAAAGTGACCTAACTATATACAAGTCATGTACTGGTATGAAAATCATATAGGAGGTAGGTAAAGAATACGTTTTTCTTTATTTTATTTTTATTTGTCTTTTTATCAAAGGGATACGTTTCACATGTTTGATTCAAGATAGGTTTCTCCTTTCCCCTTCCTGCTGTCAGATTGCTTATACTGTGAGCCGGTACACATGAACACCCTGGAGCTGCTGGAGTGGAACTTCTAACTGAATGACACTTCTCCATTTCTTAGGGGCAGAGAACAGACAACTGGATCCCGGATTGTTTGGTCCATGGGTTGAAACCAGAATGGAGCATCTGTGCCCCACATATTCATAATGGTACATGCTGATCACCTTTTCCTGGCCATTTTGGGGAATTAATATCTGCCTCAACTTTTCTTTCCATCCCTGGCCTTTCAAGAAACATATATTTAAGAGTTAATCACACTTCCTCACAACCCGCAGTTTCCTTCATGCCAAGGAACAGTGAGTGACATGGTTTGTCACACTTTCGAGTGGTGTCTGTTGGCTGAGGGGCACTCTTTTCTGTTCATTCCGGCTTTAGGACAGCAAATCAAATTTTTAGTTTTTATTAAAAAAAATTTTTTTGGCCTAGTGTGGTGTTCAAACTGTGACCTGATAAATACCTGGAGTCTTATTGAGATGACTGAGGGCTGTGAATTTTCCATCCAAAGTAAAATGTTAAAATTTCTCAGTACCTATTTTTTTTATGTGTTTGAAATACTGTGATTCAGCTGCTAAAAACGTTTAAAACTATTAAACTTAGAATGTAACTTCAAGAGCATGGGAATAAATAGTTTGAAATAAAGAAAGCAATTCAAGTAGAGGAAAAAAGTAGGTAGATTCCTATCTCTTGATACTGTTGTTCAGTGAAATATATAAGTACTGAGTCTTTTTTTAACTAGACCCTGCTAGTTGGGGCAATTCTGTATAAAGCCCAGTCTTTTCTGAGGTTGTCCTGGGAGCAATAGTCACATCCAAGATCAAGACTTAAAACACCTGGTGCAATATCACTGCCGCCCCCCCCAACATATTTATTTTTAATTTTTTTTATTTTTTGGTTATTATTAGGACTTGTCCTTTGCTCCAGGAACAATAAAGGATAAGATATAAAGTCTGATCTTGTGTTTATTCCATTTTAGGAAATAGGAGGCATAGCAGACCCTTTATATTTACAGGGGTTATCATGTAAGACTGTTGAAAATCCCCCAGTTTGCAGCTAGCACTACATAGGATGGCAAAGGTCTGCTAACCTTTGGGATGCAGGTGTTTGATTAAGTTCACTTATCAGCTAATTGACTTGCTGTTTCCTCACATCAGCCTAGCAGTATGAAAGATTCAGATTTGCACTCAGCAAGTTTATGAATTAATGTTTGTCATGGATATTTATGATCACTCTCAAATAGAACGAGATATGTTTAATCTCAGAATGCTTTAGGATGAATAGAGATGCAGGGTGAAAACTTTGTGGCTTGACATTCATGCCTGTGGCACACCTTTACCTATGATTCTGTAGCTTATGACATGGTGTTTATAAGGCTTTGGTAGGTAGCCTCCTTGTAAATTGGATCTGGGAGGTGAAGCATCATTTAAACGTGTCTTCCTACAATTACATATGAAATTAGACTGGCAGTTTATTTTTTTTTCAAATTTTTGTTTCTGTCCTACAATTCTCCCAAGCTGATATTTTTTTCTTAAGGGATGGTATATTACACTGCTATTTGTTTTTGCTGATAATATTGGTAGGGAAAGCTAATAAAATTTGAAATTAACTTGCACTTCAAGCCCCATTTAGCTAAGATGGTAAATGGACTGGGGATATGGGACAGACTCTTTGTTGTATAACATTAAAAAATCCCACAGACTCTTAGAGCCTATATGTACCAGCCTATATGTAACAAATAGCTCATAAACATCGTTTCCTAGTGGATGAAGTTAAAATTAGATTCTTATTTTCTGAGGCCAACTAAAATATATAAAGATAAAAATATATTTCACCTCAAATTTATGACATTTTGAATTTCTATTTGCACTTTGGTGGGTATGTTTGGAACTGTCCACATGCAGATCATAAAACTGTTCCAGAGGGACCTGCATACTACTCTTATTCAGATTCAGTCATTTATAGAGCAAACCATAGTTGGATCGAGATAGCAATTAGAGATGATCTGGTCAAAACTGTTAATGTTACAGATGCAGGAACTGAGGAAGGAGTACTACCCAGTGATTTGACCAAATTTCCACATCTGGAGGCAAAACTCTTGATTCATGCTCTTCAATTAGAGGTCACAGACTCCTGTCCTTCTAGGGGCAGGGCAGATATCAACAACAAGGGGATGAATGAAGCTGAGCTGGTTGGGATTGTGGCTAAGCGAAAGCAGGGTTGTGTGCACGAACCAGGCAGCTGCCACTTCCTGGCAGCCATCGAGTGCTATGTGGGAATGTGGGCCCTGTGCTGCCTGGCCGTCTATTCTTTAGAAAGCAGCTCTAGATCTGCTATTTTTTTTTTTTTTTTAATAAAAAAATAAAATATCCTGAGTTTTAAATGTTGTCAATTTGTTTGAATCTTTAAAAGACTGTGTGGGCCAACATTTTCCTGGCCAAACAGAACAAGTCTGTGGGCTGAATTTGGCCTACAGCCAGTGGGTGCTGGAGCTGTCTCTTTCCAGCTTGTGAGAGCTCATTGTGAACATCTTTTCCAGACTCTGCAAACTACAGCCTCGCATTGGTAGCTTAAAATTCATCCCCATGGAAGAAGTGTTTACACCACAGAAATTGGCAGACGGTATTAACCTGGGCTTCCCCTTTCCCTCCAGCCCCTCACCATGAAAGGCAGATGTTAAGCCTCACACGTTGCTGCATAGCGTCACCCATTTGAGACTTTTGCGCATTATGGCTCTGGCATGTCTTTTACAAAAGTTCCTTGATCTAGTTTGTTCTGATTTTCATAGCTTTTTTCCTAAAAGGTGCTCAGATACTTCCATGTGTATCTCATTTATTCTTATTTTTGTGAGTGTTGGGCTTTCTCCTTAATTTTCCCCCACTGTATTTAGTGTGGGAGCTAGAATTCCAGTCTTGCGCCTTAGCAGTACCGAGTATGTTATAGATATTATGGTATATTCATGGTGGACATTTGATTGAACTGACCTGAAGTTTAAATGTTGCTTGATTTTTTTTTTAAAAACCATGTATACATGTCTTATTTAGGAAAATTAATTCCTTTTAAAATAGATTAATCAGCCAAATTTAGGGACATTACAGTGATTCTTCACTTTCTATAAGAATTTTGAAATGCTCCAGTGGTACACCTGAGGGATTATCATGCCAGAAATTATTTCTAGAGAAACTTCAAGCTTAGATGTTACGTTTTCAATTAGCACTTATTCCAATAGAAGGCATAAGTAAAGCATCTCTGTGATTATAATGAAAAGAGGTTTGATTTAGTACACTTTTATAAAGACCCAGTTATCACATGTTCAGATGTAGTTCTTTTCTATTTCTCAAGTATCAGTGATAAAAGACTATGACAGCATACAACTAAAACAGAAGTGGTCAATGAAATTAACAATACCAGGTGGGAATATATGCATTTTATAATGGTAAGTGGAATTCTGCGTGGGGATAGGCCCACATGAGTGAGCCAGCCAGGTGGTATTGTGTTTGGCGAGTTGTCATAGCCTGTGCTAGACCTTCAGCGGTTTATTTAGCTTTCCCTGCTTATGATGAACTATTTTATAAATTGATAGGTGGCAAAACCCCATTATTGAGAACTCCAGGAGGCAATTTTTTAATTTTAAATTTAAAGACTATCTTATATATTCGTTTAAAGAACTTCTGGAAATCGACATAGACATTTTGGCTTCATGACTTACTTGCTGGGTAACTTTTGGTAACTTTCTCCACCTCTTGGTGCCTTGGTGTCCTTATTTAGAAATGTAATTGTTACAAACTTGAAATGAGATCGTACATATAAAATGATTAGCACAGTTCCTGATACTTCACTGGTCGCTACTGCTATTGTTACTGTTACTATTGCTAATTAAAGGATGCTTGGTGCAATGGTACTTAATGGTTATAATAATTAGACTCAGAATATTAGAACTGAAAAGATTTTGCCTAAAATCATCACTTTTAAAGTCTTTTCTTGTCTAATTACTTTTCTCAAATGCAACCACCCATATGTCGAAGCTCTTTTACTTTCTTGCCTCAACATTAGAAGGTGGTTATGCATTTATGAAAGATATTTGGATGAATACCAGTTTCGGAGTCACAGTTCTGCTATATCAGGAAGTAGCTTGAGTCCAGTAAATATATGAGTTCAGGTGTAAGCCTTCTAGGAAATGGAGGTTTTATAGGATGCCCCAGTTCATCACATGAATGTCAAAATTGATTTTAGTGTTTAATATAGGTATTAATCAAATTTGGAGAATGAGTGCTTTTTAAACAATCTTAAAACCATTCATCATACTAACACTGATTATGAAAAGATCTTGTGGTAAACGTAAAGAAGTTGCATAAACTTTTTAAAGAGAATAGATTTATTATTCCTTAAGTCTTTGGTTTTTATTAATTACAATGTATACTAGATTGCTGCCTTCAAAGATCTCCTTTAATTTATCTTATTTTTACAGTTCTGCTGATCACATAATTGCAATAATAATGAATTGGGCAAGATAGTAACTTTTCTCCTTTCCTCTATACTTTATCATAGAACATATCTTTCTCTAGGTTTTAGGTCAAAGAGAGGGTTTCAGGTTTAGGCCTATGTCACTTAAACTACTTAGGCCAGATTCAAATAAAAGTATTAAACCGGGTTAGAAATCTTTGTATTTTTTAAAAAGCAATGCTTCAAAATTTGAATGACATTCTGAAAAAAATGTTGCCAATTGCCAAAGACTATGGAAGTAAAAGTCATAATTATACATAGATTGAATTTTGGGGACAATTATTGGCCATATAACTCTTCTGAAGTGTGAAAACAAGACTTGGTTAATCTTATTTCCTCTGTTAGAGGTATATAAGGAGTCTAGATTTGGTACATAGTCATGAAAAATACTTTATTCACGTGATGGCTTTTTGGACAATTGTATTCTGCACTGTATTACAATGGCACAATAAATTGCTGAATATCCTGTCTGCTGAATATGACTTTACCCTGAAAAATTTGATGCATGGAGGAGGAAAGGTTGGAATATATCAACCTTTTCTGACAAGGGACTTTGAATTTTGACCTAATACAGGTGACCTTTGTGCGCAATAAAAATGAGCTTAATCTTGAGGTTAAGGTTGAGGTGAATGGGAGGACGGTGTCGTGGAGCTTATGCTGACTGTAGGTACAACGGGACCTGCCTAGCTATTGGCTAAATGGGAGGCTAGCACTTTTTTAAAAAAAAAATTTTTAAGCATTTCGAGAAGCTTATTTATAGCAAGTTGTTTGGCTCTTTAAGACCACCTCATTCTCTCAGAGCTCAGCTCTCTGTTTAGCTGTGGTAAGTTCATCTGTTTTTATGAAGTTTACTGTTTCTGAGTGAAAGGTATGAGTGTGCTCTTATTTTCTGTTCCATAGATAAGCTATAGCTAAAAATAAAAATGTTCTTACGGCTTGTAGAAAAGACAACTGATATATGTAACCTTGGAACTGAAAATATGCGTTCTTTTAAGAGACTTTTTTTTCTTTGACAAGTTGAACTTCTGTCATTTAACTTTGGAACTGTCAGAAGAATTTTGAACCATTTTATGCCTTTATCTAGGTTATAATTAAGCGAACTTGTGTAAATAATTGTCTTAAAAGGCCTAGATGATTTAGAGAATGGTTATTCCCTTGGAAGTTTCTTTGAAATACATTTGCTCATCCATTACATTAGAATATAATATAGCATGATACGATAATATAAAATATTTTTAAAGTTTTGCCTGCTGTAGCTAGAAGGAATATTGTTGTGAAATGTAAATTTCGATGTCAAATATCTCCCTATCAATTACTTCTACCGTTTTGTCATAGATGAAATTACACCTTAGCAAACATCGGGGAAAAACCTGCCTGTGCTGTAGTACCTAAACACCTACTGAATATGCTGCCCAAATAATTGGTTGAAACAACAAATGGTTGAGGAGAGTGTGTCAGAGACTCTAATGGAAAGAACTTCTACTCTTTTAATCGAGCCTGCGAAATATATTCCCCGGGACTGATCAGCTCTGAAGCGCTGAGGTTTGATGATTGGAATGGCAAGAAACCATGCTTTCAGGACATAACGAATTGACGAGGCCATCCATCATTTGTTAGCATACGCTGAAACGTGGCTATGTGTGCAGAGGCCTGTGATTTAGTAAATACTTGGGAGATGAATAGAGCTTACACACAAGGGAAGATATTGCTGTCCTTCAGCAGCCTGAGACCCAGGCGCCTGCTGAGAAGGCCATCTGACGGCACATCATCAGTAACTGGCCTGTCACAGTCAGCGGTGCCCAGCGACCATTGCCAGTATATTAAATGCATTTTTAATATCTGCTTCAGTAGATTTAATGAAGAAAATTTAGTTTCCATACTCTAAGCACTGCCTCCTCAAGTGTTCTAAAGCATGGACTCTTGCCTCCAAAAAAAAGGGGGGAAGACCATGCTGACAGTTAGGAGAATTGATTGAAAAGGAAACTCAGACAAAATAATTGCAAATAAGAAATGCTTTTAGCAGAGTCAGCATCTTGTTGATGTGAAAAAAGTCATATTTCTAAAAAAGGTTTCGGATTAATGTCTTAGCCCCTAATTCCCTTCTCTCACAAGCCCTTTTCCTGGGAGGATTCAACCTGATAGTAAAGGGATGTAAACTTACTGCTCTGAAAGTAAATATTAGAGGAGGAATATTGTGATTTGGGATAATTTGCCAAATTTATGGGTAGAGGGACTCAATTTTAAATTACTTTGTGTTTTGAGATACTACTGTTTGATTCTAAGGATTTTTGCATGAAGATATAAAGTACTGTTTTTCTTAGCTACTTACTTCCAAATTTTTGAGTATTGCACTGTACTTGTTAACTTGTTAATTAAGTTAGTAATTTTTGTCTAGTGTCATACAGAACAGTTCAAAATGAATGTGAAAAATATTAGTTGCCAACTTGATTTAAAAGTGCTCATCTACTTTCTTAGGCTATAATGTTTCTTTAAAAATTGTAATTTTTAAATATTCTATTTTTATATTCAGGCAAAGTACATAGATTCATTCTTTTTAATGAGTTTCAATGCTGACATTATTTACTACAAAACAGCAAGACAACCAATTAGATATTGTTGCAAGCATGCACTTTAAAGGTTTCCCTCTTAAAAAAAAAAATCCAGAATATGCTCTCATGTTCACAGAAGAAGAAGCTACGGAATGGGACCTATAAATCTGATTCCTGCATGTGTCAAAACAGTAATGTATTAAATGCATATTATTATAAAAATTTAAGACATGTCTTAAATACACTTACATTTTTATAACACATGGCAATATTAAATAATACATTTCCTTGTTAGCATCTGTTTGCCTTCATTGTTGGCAAGACCTATGATTTATTGCTTAAATTAATGACCAAGACCATTTTGGACCTGATATATGCCCTTAAGCTTATTACATCACTAAATAAAATAAAATGTATGCACTTGTGACAGAGTTATTTTTATAATTGTTTATCCCTTTAAGTGCCCTTTTCAGTGATTCACTGAAAGGTTCATAATGGTTGGCTTGTAACCAGAAAATAATCTCAGAAAGGTAAAATATATTTCTTGTTTAGAAATAAAATGCCAGAGTGATGGTGATGATAGGGGTCCCAGCAAGAATTTGCAACACTCGAACTCGTTCTTTTCTCCAGTGCTCTCAATGGACTCTACTGAATTTTTTTGACACTTAGCTTCCCTACCACCATCTCGACTCTTAAGGCTCTCTGTTAATGCTGGAGCTCACCTTCCTATAAACCCTTCAGTATGGCCAAAGTGGTTTTGTTCTGACATAAGGCTGCAGGAGTTAAATTGTTCTTTACTTAGAATTCTCCAAGTGCCATTATCACCATGCATTAAACTGAGCAAGATTATTTTCCTATTTTTAGTTCTTTTCTTTTGGGAGATTGGAACTTTACTGTTTTTTATATTGAACTCTATGTGACTTCATCGTCTTTATCTTTCCTCTCTGAGGGTGCAGTATGATAGAACCTTCGTTATTTTTACAATAACCTGTTATTCATCTAAAATCACTCTGCTGCCTGACTTGCAATTACAATATTATATGGTTTCGTGGTTTTCTTGCTCCACATGAAGTATCTCGTTGACTGTCAGTTCTCCTGTCATGCGATGGTAAGGTCAAGTTTTTGAGAAGCTTGAACCTTGCTTTTGGACTGTGGTCTCTACACCTTGAAACATATGGAGCTTCTTTGGGTACCTGAGAGCATTACTTGTGGGAGGATTATTATTTTATAATAGACACTTTGGGACAATTCTTGTTTACTTTATCACTCATAGATGGAAACAAAACTTTGTTCTTAAGAAAGATAATTTTCTTGTCTGTATCTCACTTTTACTAGATTTTAAATAAAACAGTCCATTTGAAATTTAAAGTTTTTTTCTTAGTATTCTTTCCCAAGATAGTTGATCTGATAAAGTTTTTCATGGTTCTCTCAAAAATGGTCAGATCAGCGAACATTCATGTTTTTCTTGGAAAGCTATATTGACCTCTCATATTGGGGGCTTGCACCTCCCATTTCTGATCTTTTTACCATTCTTTTCATTTCATTTTCCTTGTCTGGGAGACCTGCCCCCAGATAAAACATTTTAAAGGAAAATTGGTGAAAAAGAGTCTCAAGTGCCATGTTTAATTTCCTTCCGTCCTCCTTCCCTCCCCCTCCCTTCCTTTCCTGCCCCCCTTCCCCCATCTGTTCCTCCCCCACCCCTTTTTTTGTCTCTTGAATATTAGATTAGATCCATTAAGAATTTTTTTCCCTTTGACCATTGTAGTTACTTTTACCTGCTTTTACCTGTTCATTTGCAATATATACATTTCTCTTGCTTTTTATTTGAACTGACTTGAGTTCCATTGGGTAGGAACTGTGTGTTTTGCTGTGATTTTGTCTTCCAGCTCTTCCTTCTAGTGTCTAACACTATATTGTGTTCCTTTACACATTCAGTGAATTCTTGTTAAATTTCTGATGTGGGCCAGTGCTTATTTTTATAATCTTTTTTGAGGAGAAGATGACTTTGAAGAGTGCTTGTTCTTTTTGGCCAATATTGTTCTAACTAGTACCATACAAAGGACTTACTGTTCTTTCCTGAAATTGTTTCTTGAGCTCCCACTCTGGGCCTATTTAAAAATATTAAAATATTCAGTAGGTGGCTAAGTGCTTAGCCTAGTGTTCTGCTTAACACTAAATGAAAGTAAAATATAACACAGACATGGAGCCATTTGTTATATTTTAGCATATGAAGCAATGGCTGCGTAAACCTTAACCTTGTAATTTTGTGACTTCCACTTTATCATGTAGCTGTAAGGGTAATCAAAGTAAATCATGGGAGGTGAATAAATATTTTCTAGTGCTTTCAGAAGTGATGCTTGATCCATGAAATTTTAGTAAGTGTATTAAATAAAACAATATGATGTGCACTGTGTCAGATCTGATAAATTATTCGGTATAGGACATTTATACAACATATGTTGAGCTGCTACGTGAACAGCTTAATGACTATAAATTATGTTAATCTGTCTTGCCATCTTTATGTTTTGTTAAAAATTGCACTATTTGTATTATAGATATTTATATATTGTGTATGGGAGGGGGCAGGGATAAGAAGAAGGCATAAGAAAGGTGCAGGTCAGCGGCACAATGTTCTGACAGTGATCCAGGGCTCCTCAGCTGTGCGGTGTACATAACACAGATGTTGGGGAGTCATCTGTCAGCCATGCCTCTCCTATGGAGTTAAAGTTCTAGAGGGAAAAGAATTTGACACAGTGCTGTCACTGTTACATTTTCACAATAGAAGAGCATGCAAATATTGAACCTCCTGCTTAGCAGTAGTGCCCTGTCTAATGTCTGTGCTGGTTAGAATAAAAAATCATGGGTGTATCTTGGGCTCAGAGATCTGACAAAGGTCATGCTATGTTGGGCATTTGAATTGGAAATTGTCTGGACTTAGATTTTATAAAGCTCCCACTGTTGTATGTGAGGAGAATTTCAGCAGGGTTTTGTCCCTGGAGAGGCCTCTTAGGCCCTTTTCTGTCCTATGAATGAATTTAGATGTGAGTGTTACTCCTGCCTTAAAACTGTTAAGTTCATTTTGCATACATCCCTAGAGAGAAAAACTGGCAGATGCTTTTGTCTTGGAAGTGTTTAAAAGAAAACTGCAGAGCAGGAACAAGAGAGAAAAGGGGCCCTGTGTGGAGTCCCAGAACATTTTGGAAATGGCCAATATGCAGTTTTCATCAGTATGAAGGCGGGATGCAATATGGTGCCTGTAACTCACAGGGGAATATGAATGTTGATTAAGCATACTCCCAGGCTTTGAAATTCTGAAAGCAGTGTCAGAATAATGGATGTTGAGCAAATGTCAAGCATTTGTTAATTTCTCTGTTATTTGGAGTTTATCTACCATGATCAATCAAATAAACTAGTGCTTCTCTCTTGTGGCATGTGTCATTGATATGGTGATTAGGTGGCTAGAGAGACCTTCTGCTTTTTTTCCAGGTAACAGATTATAAACGAGTAGACTAGTAGACAGAGCTTTTCAGTTAAAGATTTGTTTATGGCTTGGTTTAGTAGAAATTTGTATATTAACTGAGTACTTTGGAAGCAGTGTAAAAATCTGCAGCCAACATGCTGAAGATATTAACTGTGGTAGTATTTATACCAGCAGAGCTAGTACTGGTGTCATGACTCCCATCTCAGTATAGTTTTCAGTAGTTTATAAAACTTTGATGTAAAACTGGGCAAAAGAAACCGATTCTGGATGAATTCTGACCTGTTAACATTTGTAGAGAGAGTTTTTGATCCATTTTTATTTTTGTCTTTTTTTTTCCAGTTTCAATGGTTAATTCTAATTTAGTTATTGACTTTTATTCCTGAAAGACAATAAATGGATTTGTTTCATGTGATTCAAAGTAATTTCTATTACTTTTAAGAAGCAATGCTACAGTGTTTTGATGTCACAAACAGGGACATAAACAAACAAGTAAAAGGTTCATTTCAGCATTTACTTAACTACAGATTATTGTGGAGTGCTAACATTCTGCAGTGTGAGGAGTGATTTGGTTTCCCTTTTAGATGTGAATGGCCTTACCAACTGGAGTTTCATTAGGGGTTGAGACTACGTACCATGTATAAGTGTCCTACCCTTGAGGACAGGATAACTTGGACTGAAAGGGGGTCTTTATGTGAAACTTTGGTGACTGGAATCAAGGAATACGTGTGATTAGAGATTTGGCCTTTTCCTAGTCCCCATTTTCTTTTCATAATTTTAGGCATGTAGCTTACCTGAATCAGAAGGAGACTAGTGCAATGCTTACCAACCTGACCATGTCAAACAGGTACCTCTGTGGTATTTGGTATGGATATTTCTGCAAAACTGGGCCTCCTGAAATGAGCTATCCCCTGTTGTTAAACCTCAGCAAACTTTCCCTTCAGAGGATTGACAACTGAGCAGCGACAGGGCGTTGTATTCACCCCAATGAATTGCCTGTGTGGTTTCTGGAGGGCTCTTCTTTAATTTTCTCAATTTGCCATGAGGTCTCAAATATTGTGGCAGTTTCCAAAGCAGAACATTTTTAGCTTCCTTTTCAGATTAAGATGCTTTATCTTAACCATCTACATTAGGCTTTTGGTTTCAGCTTTCTCTGAGACTGGAATTCTCAACCCTCTGAGTAAAGTCCTCGTGTTTTGCCTGGCACACAGCACCAATGAGCTCTCCCACTGTAATGGCTCCAGCGTCACAAAAATAGACAGCAGTGCTAACTGGCTTTTCTAGACTGCTCTCTGAAAGCTCATCGGGAACATGACCTGACCACAGCATCACAGAATCTTTAACTTGCATCATATACCCAAACACTCAGGCAGCTCTTGATTTTTTTTTTTTTTTCTATTCATAGTGATAAAGCTATTACTCCTAGTTTAGACTGGGAGGACGTGGAAAGATCTTGTTACAGTGTTGAAAATTACTGTGTAATCATAAGAGAGAAAGTACATATACATTATGCATGTGTACTCAGAGCGAATGCTTCCAAGCACTCCAGTGGAAGGGGAGGATGGTTTTGCTAAGTGTATGCCCCAGTGCCTGGTAGGCTGTTAGTTCCTACTTCCCTTGTCTTCCACTTAACTCACCTGAACTTTTATTTTCCCCCACATGCGTTGCAACTCTAAATTAATGACTCAGTTTTTGAAAAGTGCTATTAATAAATAGAATGAATACCGTTTCCTACTGGACACACATTCTACTGATAGCCAAAACACTTTTGACGTGTATTTTCTCTTTCGGCACGTATTTTCAGAGTACATGGCACAGACTTTTCCATATCTTCAGCGGTGACAAACATCAGTACATCAGAATGGATCTGGCATTTGGAAACAGGCAGACATCATCAAGTTTGATAAATAAAGGGGGTGATGCTGCAAGGTGACCACAAAGTCTGGAGACATAATTATTTTGCCATGTGTTGCAATTCAGTAACAATAAATCATTTATTGTATATTTGTCTGTATTTCTAGACTTGGTGGCCACCCTGTGTTTTGGTAAGGTTATGAGATGTGACTGTGAACCTGGCTTTCTTGTGTAACTTGTGAAGTGTTTCCTAAAGATTAGTTCTGTTTTTGAGCCAAGGCAGCATCACTGGTGGTAAGTATACAAATTCTACTCCTCCAGGATGATTACTTTGGCTAAAAATAATGTGAGTAAATTAGTTCTCTTTTGTTAGCTGAAAAAGTCCATCTTATTACTTTACCCTCATACTTAGTAAGTATAAACTCTTTACTTAGCTCTTAGCCATTATTTTATGCCCCCCTTTTCTCTGTGCTCCTGAAATATAGTGTAACTACTAAGAGGCTAAAGACATTTCCTCTTTTTTATTATTTATTATTACTTTTTA
>NW_012148618.1:7978742-8018742 GCF_000956105.1 Propithecus coquereli
TAAATATAATTTATAGTTTTCTAAATTTGATTACTATATAGACCCAACAGCAAACCTAAAAAAAAATTGGCAATTCCGTAATTTACTTCTATGGCTTTTAAAAGAATTTTAAAGTAACTATCAGATGAAAATATTTTTGGAGGGCAACGAGAAGAATGTAGTCAAGTCCTGCTAGCTTTATTCAAGTTGGAATGCCAATTTTGAAATAGTCTCACTAATGGAACTTTTATAATAATCTCAGCTGATCTTTTAAAAGTATTTCTACATATATTAATAGTCTGATACACATGGAAGAAAGTACACCTACTTAACAGTAATATAGTAAAACTCTTTTGAAAAAATGTTTTTTTCCTATTTCGTTTAATTCCAATTATGTTTTGAAAACAATTTATTCACGAGGAAAAAGCATATAAGCACATATGATGATATGTTATATAAGAGACTTTGCTTAATAGATTTACCAAGTACAATAACATAATTTAAGAAGGCTGTACAGTATTTCTTTTTGTGTAGGGGGCCACATACATCAGCTGCCAAACAATTTTTTTTTCTGACATAGTGGAAAATATTAGAGAATCACTGGATTAAAGTGAAAGGACGCTTTAGAATCCTGTCCTCTGTGCTTGTCTTTCTTTAAAAAAGGAAGAAAGGAAGGAAAGAAGGAAGGAGGAAGGAAGGAAGAACTTAGTTTGTGGCTTTATGTTTAAGACTTAACCACGGTTTACTAACTTATATCAAACTTTCGCAAACTTTGTGAATCTGATTTTTTAAATTTATGCCTCTTTCCTAACTGCATTTCCATTAAAAGCTTTATCTTTTAAATGTCAATGTTATTATTTTATACTGTAGTGGTGAAATTATTATCATTGGCAATTTGTGAAGAATGTGTAATACTTTTCTAAAGGATTGATAGATTAAAGGAGAATTTGTGTAGCTTTGAGCTACAAATTCATAAAATGGAAAGATTTTCCTCCATATATGATCAGCAGCATTTTTCCATGACTTAGTAAAGTTTAGATAAATCAATAATGCTATTTTAGTTAGTTGTACTTCAGAAATATTTTTCTGGAATTCTCTTTGTTCTTTGTAGAAACTCAAGTAGATGATGAAAAACTTAGTTTTGTGAAATAGCAAAATTGCATGTTGACTGCTTGTAAGATTGAGGGAGTCAAGTCATCGAGGTGCCTGTGTTAGCTGAGATTGTCTATAGCGAATAAAGATTGTGGCTTTGCATGTGGTCAGGGTGTGACCACCATCCATCACCTCAGTGCAGACATCAGATTTGTTCATAGCTTGGTTTCTGAGGTCTAATAATCCCTCAAGAATTTAGAATGTTGTTGACTGTCCCCATTTACATCACCGAAGAAAGAGGCTTTGCAACAGGTGCAGCTGTATACTAATTGTAGGGTGTGCTTAATCTGTCCAGAAGGGAGATGGCTCCAAATTTGGTATCTTAAAGAGAGGAGTGACCTTTTAAAGTCCCAGGAGGAGAATTGCCAACAATTGCAACAGGCTAATTATACCCACAAGGAGTTGTGAAGTGCTTTTAAGTTTTCCTATACACCTAGAAGTTCAGTGAATGGCTTGAAGTCATTAACATATGACAGATGCACTCCCTTTTCAAGGGCTCCTATGATAAGTTTTGATTGTAGAAGTGGGAATTTGACCTGTAGCTTATCACTTGCTTCATTAGCTTGCTTGAGGACGGGGAGGTTTATTTATTTATTTTTTTGACATGAGTGTTATCTTACCCATGTTCCAGAATTCCATCCCCCTCCTTCTCTCTACTGATAGGAGGTCACAACAGATAACCTTGATGCTGGGTTTTCCAAAGCATATTGTGCATTGTGTAGTGTTACGTATATTATATATATAAATATATAGAATATTATATCGTGTACTTTATATAATTGTACCTTATTTGAACATGGGTATTTCAGAGTTTTTGATTACGCTATTTTGGAAATACTGGCTTTCATGTGATTTCTGTTGTTTTTAATAGAAAAAGGTGCAAATATACTTTTTAGCTTATGAAGATGACGGAAAGTCTGACTACTCCATTTCCACAAAGTTGACTACTTTTTGAAGTGGGTGAGAGTAGGGAAGTGAAGTTTTTTTCCTAGGAGACTCTGTACACGCATGAAGGAAAGCATGCTTCCTAAAGAATGAACAAATGATACAGGTGCCCCTATCAGGACATGGACGCATGAAGCGCAAAGCGGTCTCATGTGGTAAACCCTCTGACTGCATCACTTAAATGAAATTGCTTTTCATTATCTGCTTGAAAAATCATCCAAAATAAGCCATACAGGATTAAGGTTAGAAAGCTTCTGGGTAAAACTAGTCTTGGGTAATTTAATTTGCTCTCACAGTATCTCTGCATGTACTTGCTTATGATGTCTATTTCAATTCCTTAAAAGACTATATACCTTAACATTTAAAAAGGTTTTCTGTTAAATTAAAATCTCTGTTTATAGAAGTCACTATTTGCTTAACCTCTAAGGGTGTTTTGTAGATTTTATATTCCCAAAGGGCATAATCATATTTAGCTGTATTCCCGTCAATTACCTGCAAGCTCTTTTTGTACAATTAGGTGGTGGTTAATTTACTTTAAGTAAGGTTGCCAACTATCTAGGGATTAACCCAAACAGGTTGGAAGTCACAGAGAGACTTTTGAATTTGGGCTTAAAACAGTAGGAGATGATTTATTAATTCTCTACTACTATTTTGATGGCATTTTCTGGGTTGATCAGCAGGTGTTTTCTTGGTCTCTGTGTTTGTGAGGTTGATAAACTATGTTGTTAAAATCATAGGTGTCACTGGAAATCTGTGAACAGTAGGTGTAATCGTGCTCGGTACCCATTGAAAATGAACTGGAATGATCTTCCAGTGATCGCCATTATTTCCACTCTTACAATACCTTATCAGATTGTTGGGTGGGTGGGAAGTGTCATCCTATGTGTGGACAGTTTGAGGACCAGAATTGTGTTCAATGGAAATATCACCTTGTCTGGTGTCTCAGGGAAATAAAACGTGAAAAACATTAGTGATGTAGTTCACAGGGGAACATGAAGAGGTAATTTTACAGTATTTAAAATAAGTTGTGGGAAATACCAAATTTACTAGTTTAAAAAAAATGCTTTCCAAAATGGAATGTAAAATAAAGTACCTTACTTCCTGTGTCCTGAAGTGCATGCGGCTGCATTCCATCTGAGGCCCGGTGCCACCAGAAGCAGGCCCTTGATCACGACCAACTTCTTTGAGAGCTATCTACGTGTGTTTCTCTCTTTCTTTTCCTCCCTTCCTCCCTCCCTTCCACTCTAGCCTCCCTCCCTCCCTTCTGTTCTTCCTTCGTTTTACTTTCAAGTTAAATTTATTATATGTTGTATAAATGTTCTTTTCTCTCCATTGTGATTTTTCTTACAGAGATAGGATTCACACTTCAGTGTTTTTTGTGTATTCACAGACTTTGTGCAACCATCATCATTATCTAATTCCAGAACATTTCATCACCCCCAAAAGAAACCTGGTACCCATTAGCTGTCACTCCTCATTCCCCCTCCTTTGCTCATCTCAGCCCTAGGCAGCCACTACTCGGTAATACTATCTGTCTCTATAGATTTGCCTATCTGGACATTTCCTATAAGTAGTATTATACAATATGACTGGCTTTTTAAACTTAACGTGATATCTTTGAGGTTCATTTATGTTGTTACATTCTTTTTTTTTTTTTTGAGACAGAATCTCACTGTGTTGCCCAGGCTAGAGTGCCGTGGCGTCAGCCTAGCTCACAGCAACCTCAAACTCTTGGGCTCAAGCGATCCTCCTGCCTCAGCCTCCCGAGTAGCTGGGACTACAGGCATGCGCCACCATGCCCGGCTAATTTTTTTCTATATATTTTTAGTTGTCCGATTAATTTCTTTCTATTTTAGTAGAGATGGGGTCTCGCTGTTGCTCAGGCTGGTCTCAAACTCCTGAGCTCAAACAATTCGCCCGCCTCGGCTTCCCAGAGTGCTAGGATTACAGGCGTGAGCCACCGCGCCCGGCCTGTTACATTCTTTTTTATTGCTGAATATACCAGCACTTTGTTCATCCATTCATTAGTTTGTAGATATTTGGTTGTTTCCACTTTTTGGCAATTGTGAATAATGTTTCTGTAAACATTAGTGTATAAATTTTTGTGTCAATAGATGTTTTCATTTCTCTTGGGTAGATACTCTGGAGTAGAATTCTGGATCATATGGTTTTAGCATTTTAAGGAACTGTCAACCTGTTTTCCAAACTGGCTGCACCATTTTACATTCCCAGCAGTAATGTATGAGGCTTTCACTTTCTCGGCATCCTCAACAACACTTATGCATTGTCTGTCTTTTTGATTATCGCCATCCTAGTGGGTATGAAGTCGTATCCCATTGCGGTTTTGATTTCTGTTTCCTCAATGATTAATGACTTTGAGAAGCTTTTTATGTGCTTATTGGCTGTTCACATTTCTTCTTTGGAGAAATGTCTTTTCACATTCTTTGCCCCTTTTTAAATTAAATTGTCTTTTTATTGTTGAGTTGTGAGAGTTCTTTACATATTCTAGATATAAGTCCCGTATATCTATGGTTTGTATAGTCTGTGGTTCTCTCTTTTATTCCTTGATGCTGTCTGCAAAGGTTATTCTTTTAAAAGGTTCTTGTTCCAGAAGGATGGTACAGAAGCTCAGGACAGAGATATCTGTAACCTTCCTGTAAGGAAAATGTTATGACTCTTAGTGAAGTTCTTATTGTTTGAGATACTGTTTTGTTAAAAGTTGTTTTTCTTTAGATAATATGTTAAATTAAAAATAATAATACTTGGCAAGCAATCTCCTAAATATAACTTTAAAGGTTAGGCATATTTTAGTATTTTCTCTTTTTACTTTGTCTTTTAAAGTTATGCACATAAGTATATCGTGATCATATATAAATTAAGTGCCCATTTGGTATGAGCTGTGTTAGTAAAATGCTAAAAATAAAAATTGTGCAAGTCAGTAAAAGTATGATTTAAAAAAATAACTGTAATTGTAAAGAGTTGGGGGTCTATCAGCTTAAAATGAAAACACTTAAACTGAGTTTATTGCGTTTAAAATGTGATTAATCAGGTATGGTTTATGAAATGGATCCCTATAGGTGAGCCTTGGGAAGGGTCCAGCACCTTTCCTGGATCAGCAGATTCAGGCCCGAGGTCTGGTTTCCAAAGCCAGTTTTGCTTCAGTGCTAACAGCGTGACCATGGGTGAGTCACTTACAGTCTTGGGGCTCCAGTTTGTACATGTGGATGCCCAGAGCTCCTGTTTTTCTTTACATGGAGATACTGTAACGATAAATGAGGGCTGTGTAAAAGCTTTCAAGGATATAGTGCCAGAATAATGCCTGGCTAATCTGAAGGCTGGTGTTTTTGTAAAGCTGTGAAAGGAAACTTTCTGTAGTCTCTGGGAGAGAAATTAAACTAGAGCTTCTCCCTTATACAACTCTCTGTGTGACCACATACTTTAAGTCTCTGACTTTTCAGAGCATGGCATGCATCCTTGAGTTACTCTGGCTGAATATTATCTCAGGGGTCTCAAAGATTGAATATATTGTTAAAGTAGTTTATAAGCAAAATCTAACAAACAGTTCACAAACCGTAATATGGGAAACTTTCAATCAGTAGGCAGGTATTTGCATTAAAAACAAAACAGATGACAACTGCATCAAAGCACAGGGATAATTGCATGTTGAAATGATATTTGACTATAACAAGGGGGCACGTAGAAAGCCTCTTGGAATTGTGGTATTGTGGAGAAGCACCTAATTGCTTGTTCCTCTTGTCACTTTGCTTCTTTTAAGTGACTTAAGCAAGGCAGACTCTTAAATTGTGCCTTTATAAATCTTTTCAGTTGTGTAATGTGAAAATTATAAATGTGTGATTATCTAGTCGCAGTTGTGTAGTATATCATCTCCTTTGGATAGTTAATGAGATGTTGGCTTTTGTGCCGTTTATCTTGGGGAAAAAAAGAATTGCTTTCTTTCACATCTACTTTTTGCCATACTTTATCTTTGATTTGGACTGGTGCATATATAACTGTCTGTGAGTGTGTGGGTATGTATGTTTATTTATTTTTAATTTATTTGTAAGGATAATAAGAATATATGAAGTCTAGTTTTTAGCTAGATTCTTTTTTATATAGACAAAAGTACCTGCCCTCTTTGATGGCTATTGTTTTAAGAGAACTTATAGCATCTTTCTAAATGAAAAATCATTCCAACATTATCTAATATTGGCAATTTTCCTCTGTCTGCTTTTAGAACTTACTGGTCAAACCAGGTCAGACATTATTAAAGTTCAAGGGGTCCAGTGGGGAAAGTAATAGTTTTCTTCTACTATGAATTTTAAATGTTGCAATTTTCATGTGTTACAGCATCATCGTTCTCACATGTCACTAAAAATGTATAGAAGTTTTAGACCAAATTTAGGGTCAGGGTTACAAGAGTGATGATGCTTCTGACTCATTCTCTTAGCGTTATGTTACCCAAATTATCCGCATACCATCCTTAGCACGATCTTTTTAAACAAGTCATTTGAATGAACTTATTGTAAGAAGATTTTTTCTTTTTCCTTGTCTCATCACTTCTTAGAAATTTGTGTAGGTACAGTCGGAGAATCTGCTTTTACTGAACAGCGTAGCTGTTCACTGTACTGAAATAGACGGTAGGGAGTTCTGCAGTTTTGAGAGTAACTATGTTTTGTACTCAGTAGAAGAAATACCTTTTGAATGTATAATTCTTGAGGAGGCTGAGTCCTATGCAGCATACTTTTTGAGAGTCTGCTCTCCAGAACATGGAATGTGTCAACAAACAGCTGCTTGGTAAATGTTTGTTGAAATACCGAATAAACGAACTGACCACCTATTAGGAGAGGCTTCTAGATGTGTAGTTATTTAATGTACAGCATTGCTGGATTTAATGAGGAGAGACTGAGAAGATTTATACAAAATCATCATGGGTTGGTTCAGTGAATCCCGGTATACCCTACATCTTTTTTGAAATGAAATGAAATGCCGATACTTCATAAAATCAGTCACTTTAAAAATTTTCTCATTATTATTAAAGAGGGGAGAAAAAAGTTTGTGTTTTGGGAATCAACTACGTCATTCCTAAAGTTGGTAAATATATTACTGTAAGAGATTGTATCTTGAACTAAAAACATCAGCAAGGCTTTTTTGCTTTTTATCAAATGAATATCAAATTGTTTTATTCTGTCATTTGCCAATGGTGTTTGTGAAATGAAATTCATTGTAATTTCTCAAAGGAAGGAATAACATATGCTTGGAGTTTAAAATGGTTTGGATTTGCTAAATAAAAGATAAGGGAATCAAGACAACTTTGAAGTAGTGAGTAAACTTTTAGCCCTGGTGCATTGTGGATAATTATAACAGCTTCATTTATGATTGTTGAATTCATATGAGTAGAATGCCGTGCACTTGGCAGAAAATGTAGATCTGTTTTCCTCTTCTTCCAGTGTGATAGATCCTCAGTTTTGGACTAGAAATATGACTTTCCAGATCGGAGACTCCCTCATAGTCTTCATGGTCATGGGACAGAGTTCTGGCTATTGCAAAGTAAGTTTCACCTGGCAGCTTCATAAAGTTTCATATGGAGCCTTCCTTAAGAGACAGCCCTTGTCTCTCTTTCAGGGTTCTTCTGCAGTCTTACTGTCTGGAATGCAGATGCCACGGACTTAACTGTGGGAGGCGAGGGCTGCACCATAGAGATGGAGTGGTGAGCCGGGAAGACCTTGGATCCTAAAGACTTCCTGGAGCAAAATTGCTGTGCTGGAAGATACAGATTTTATTGGAAAAGACAAAAATGTCTGTCCTGTGTAATCCATAGTTATTTTGGATTGGATTTTCTGTCCCTTGTAGCTGAACCTCACCCCATCTGATACAGAGTTAGAGGTGTACTGGGTTTTATCAGATTGGATTCCTGGGGTATAAGATCAGATTGTGGCTGCATCAGACCGAGTTTCTCACTGTATTTAGAGCTATTTAAAAATGCATGCCTTGCTTATGCTGGTGAGCTATGTAGCCTTTCAGTAAGGTTAGTACTTTATAATACCTAGCATCTCTGCTTCCCTCTGGACTTGGCCTCATTTAGTCAGGGCTCAAATGTGGCTTTCACAGATTTCCTGCAATGACTGGTTTGTGTTACTTTCCTGGATGTTGTAAAGAGAGAGAGTTGAGTTAGGATGAGAACTGATTATACAAGGAACAGGTCACAGTGCTCTCTCAGGTATCCTATTCTTAGTGTGGCCACGAACATGTTTCTCTAAGAAAAATGTTTCCGTTGATCTCACTATTTATCAATGTCTTTTTAAAATTAACAGTTGGTTGTGATGAACTCTGTGATGTTGTAGTCATTTTCTCTAAGTGACAGCAAAGGCCAGATCATACTATTTTTTTCCCTTGTATTTAATATTTGGTATCGCCAAAATTTGGGGGCCTTAAAAATAAATTAGTAACACACACTCTCTTACTCTACTGTGAAGCTTAAAATCACTAATTAGTGGGTACCATGGTTTTTGGGGAAAAAAGTCTTCTCCTTTGGCAGTGGCATCTCTGTTACATGTTCATGCGTTGTCTTAGTGAATATTTATTCTCTGCATCTATGAGTTGCAATGTTTCTTCATTTTCCCTTAAAATGAATGTGTGTGTTTGGCATGGGGATGTTTAGGAATGAGAGGATGGAAGATCATTCTTCATTAAGTCATCACTTGAAAAGTTACTATGTGCCAGGCACCTTGCTAAATACTGATGATGCAAAGTTAAAAAAATATAAAGATAACAAAAACTCCCTCCTCTAAAGAACTCAGAGGCTAATGGAAAAGCAAATGAAGAAAAGAAGACTACTTTAAATTAAAATTCAACATGAAACTTATTTATGGGTTTACTAAATCCAGAAGTCTGAAGGGTTTCATGAACTCTTAGACCAAAGCAATTCTATCGAGAGCCCTTGAAACAGCAGTGCTAGTGCCCACATCAGCCAATGAAAGAGCCTTCTATGTACATTTTTGAACGCTTAAAATTTAGATTTTAAAAACACATGGTGTCTCAATTTTTTTGTTATATTTTTGGTTTGAAGCCACATGTTGTTTTTCCTCTGGTTTTCTTCTTGGGGCATTGGGTAATTGTCAGAATTCTGGCACAGTTCAGGTTTAATGTGGTCATTTTGGACATTCCCAGATATCCTCCTTCATATTTTTATTCAATGTGCAATTCTGAAGGAGAACATTTGCCTTTGCGGTGTTTCAACTGAGTCTAACATTGGACCAGTGAGAGGACAGAGAGAGAGCATCAATAAAGGAAAATAGATATGTATACAGAAAAATGTAAGCAGCATGATATTGACTCTTCCTTCATCTCATTGTGTGGAAGGCAGGTCCAATCTCTTAACCACGAGGATGAGGGTACATCTTAGACATTATGGAAGGTCAGCTGGTAGGAGCTGGTTCTCAAGGACTTGGAGTTGCAACATTGAGTTTTGAGAGGCTCTATCCTTTACGACCTAAGTGCTTCTGTGTATGTTCTGGTAAATTTTTCTAAGCCTACATTTTTTAATCTGCATATAGTAATTATCAGCCTTGTCTAACTGATACCCAGTATTGTTATAAGAATATAATGTATATGAAATTGTAAAGTATTATATCTTTTTTATCATTTAAATTTCAGAAAGAAAATTCATTAAAAAAAATAATTCTGTTGTCCTATTTAGAAGGGCAAATTCCTTGATGTTAGCTCTTCAAAATTGTGGGAAGGGCAGGATCTGACATAATTGTAACATTTAGGGAAAGCTTTTGTTGGCTGACCTAACAATAAGTTCAGGTTTTTTTTTTCCACCCAAGAGCTTTTAATAGAATTACTTTGGTCTAAGAATTCATGATAGACTAAATGAAATCCTTCAGTCTGCTGGATTTAGTGAGACCATAAATTAGCCTCATGGTGAATGTATCTTTCTTTTTCCCTTTTCATTTGACACAATTCATTGAAATGATAACTACCTATAAGTAGTTAGAATTTTGTGTGTGGAAAACTGGAAGGGAAAAAGTTTTGGAAAGTAAAGTGTTCCTTTTGTTACAGTGTTACCTGCTTTTGATCTTTTTTATTGTGCTTATACTTCAAAACAGATTTCAATATATGTTCCCTAATGGAAAGAGTTTATATTCAAAATAGATTTTATGGCATTTTTATCATGTAGGGCATTTGTAACATGTAGGGCAAAGCTGGCATGACCCAGTTTTCCTCAGTGGAATGGAGTAGGCTTGAGGGAGGGGTAGACACGATTGGACCTGCCTGTAGACCTCTCTCTCTCTCTCTCTCTCTCTCTCTCTCTCTCTCTCTCTCCCTCTCCCTCTCTCCACTTGAACTGACATAGAACAGTATGGAAGGAAACCAAAGCGGGTGTCTTGTGGGCAGGACAGTGTGGAGTAGAGAGAGGCACTGTTCACAACAGAACTGTAGCCGTGAGGAACTCTGTTGTCAGGAGGAGGGCCCAGCAGTCAGGCTGGCCTTGGGGATGGGTTCCTGGAATGAGCAAATTCTTGAGTGATTCTAATACTAGATAGATTTATAAAGACAAGATCCCCATACACAAAAAAGCTGGGGACCAGACTGTATTTGACCTCAGGGGCCTGTGGGCCTGGACTTGAGGAAATATGAGGAGCTAGTATAACAGCAAATGGGACTTAACCCTGGGCACCAGAATATTTGGCCAAAGCTACTCACATTCTTCCTGTCTAAGGTTAGGCTTGGTCTGGAAGTCGGTCCTGGGCAGACCCTAAGGTGAAGTCAAGTAGCTCTAGTAGGCCCCAGGCGGAGCCTGGCACTTCTAGTCAGGTGCAATGAACGCTTCCCCAGTTGGATCCTGTCTTGAATGACTTCAGCCTTTGTATCAGGGAAGGCAGCCTTCTAGTCTGCTCTGATCTGGTGAGGGAGTGCAAACCTCTGGAAGTCATTTCATGCTGAGAAGAGAATTTGAGCTTCTTATATGAAAATCAGGCTTTTTAAAATATGGAGTCACACGATTCTTTGGGGCTACTAATATCCTGGGCACAAATTGAGGAAAATCCAATGTAATCTAATATAATATAAGCTGTAGTTCTATAGAATAAGGGGTTTTTGCAGGATATGAATTTTGTGCTTTTTGGTTGGTGGTATCACATTTTTAGGATATCGTGTATATGTCTAGGAAAATGTATGTTTTCCCACTCCAAATTGTTATTACATAAATAACATTAAAATTAGGAAAAAAAAGGATACAAAAATCACCTATAACCTCAAGTCCTTATGTTTTTTACAACTGTGTTTTCTCTTTTAGACCTTAGGCATAGATTTACCTTAAAACTGTAATTGTGAACGTAGTGTGAATGTGACTTTATATATTTTTTCACTTCATATTATTAGCTGAAAATGTATTCATTTACAGCCAATAGTTGCATGTTAATTTTATCGAGTGATGAATTCAGATCTGCAAGTTGAACTTTAACAGTAAATGGCGAACTATAACGGTGTGCAGGATCCATTCTTTCTGGCAAGTACTGCAGTAGGAGTGACCAATTGTCCTAGGCCCTGGGGTAGAACTCTTAGTCCTCTGGACAGGGGCCCGGGGGTGCTGCGATGTCTGATGGGAGGGCTCCTGCCGTGTGTTTGGACACTGTTCTTGGATTTGAGCCCTCTGTGCTCACTTTCTGGTCCTGCAGGGGATTCCATGAACTGTCTAAAACTTGTACATTTTCTTTTTTGCTAAAACTAGATGGAATACATTTAGTTGTTCACAGCTAAGAATCTTGTGATACATCAGAGTACTGGTTCTTGAAAGTAATTTTGTTTGACCATTTGGAGGCAGTGATTAAGAACCTAGGGTCTAAAACCAAACTGCCTATGTTCACTTCATGGCTGTGTTGATTTGGATAAGGTACTTCACTCCTACCCCTCAACGTTATAAATAATAACAGTAATTTTATTATTATACTGATGATGATTAAATGAAACAGTAGTTAGTACCTAACAAGCATTCCCTCAATGTTACTATCTTCATTATCATGATCACCGTGTCAGTAGGTATTTATTGAGCACTTACTCTTTATTAGAGTTCAAAAGAAATGGGGAAAAGTTGCAAATAGGATATTCTAGCAAAAGGTAATATATAACAAAGCCTAATTGTATTGTACATAGTCTTAGTGACTGAACTCCATCTCTGCTGATTCTCTCGTTTCTCTTAAGACACATAGACAAGTAGGGAAGACATTTACAACCATCTAAGATCGGTTTTATTGGAGTGAATGACATTAAGTGCGCTGAGATTAACTGCCAAAAGCATTTGATTGTGAATTGAGAATAAAAGGCTTGTGGTAAGATTTAAAATTTTGTGTTTAATAAAAGAAGAGCTTAATGTATTGTAAGGCATTCCATTTGTTGTTTTAACATTGTCAGCATTTATTATTAAAGTGGGTGGTTGTAGAATAATTATAGTCCATATCATGATGATGATGATGTTTTTAGAGAAGATTGAAAATCTACAGTTTTTTCAAACTAATGTAGTGGGAAAACCATGTCATCTACAGAGGCATCAAATAGTTTGCTTGACCTCATAAGAGCACTACTGAGGCTATTTAAAGGAACTACATATTTGGGAAGGTACTTTTATGCCAATTCCTGCATTTCTTTGTTCAATTCTTAAATGAAAAGCATCAATTTGGTAATTGTTGGTGGGAATGGAAGTTGGGGATAGAAGACATGGAAAAAGAGTGAGATTATTAACACAATTATGTTAATGTAACTGAAAATTTATTTGGGAAGAAAGTGGTAAAAGATGGTAGTTATGTCTACAATCTTTATAAATTATAACAATTATAAAGTGAAACTAGCTAATTACTTTTACTGGTTTTATATAAGCTTTCTGTAACCTATTAAATTAAGAAAGATTAGGGGGCATGACATATATTTTTGTACAGAAAAAGAATATAGAAATATTTCAGTGGTTTTAAACAGTATTCTAAACTATTTTACTCTGTGAAAAGATTGGAAAGTAATTGTATTTATTAGATGTAGACTAGTAGCATTATGGTCACGGAATTAAATTTAGCCTCTAGATGTTCATTCACTTACAATGGCATACCGTTAGCAGAATGACTGGTATACTAGCAGGACTTCATAAAATGAGGAAGAATTCCCTGAGAAGAGAGATCCATTCAAGGCATTTTCTGTATAAGCAAAATCAGAAAATGTTTGAAATTCAGAGAAAAAAAAATGGACACCATGGAGTAAAATTAGATTGCTTTGTAAAACTCAATATATGTAACAAAGCTGATACAGGCACAAATTTGGTTTTCTGTGGAAGAGACTCAGAATTAAACTCAAGAGAGAGCCTGGCCCAGCCCTAGAACTTGAAGAATTGATTAGCTAGCAGGGAATATTAGAGGAGTGAGTAATTAATCATCAACTCTCAAAGTGTGGCCTATTATGTAAGAATCCCCAGTACCTTAGTCTGCTTAGGCTGCCATAGCAAAATACCATAGATTGTGTGGCTTACACAACAGAAATTTATTTTCTTACAAGTTCTAGAGGCTCAAAGTTTGAGATTAGGGTGCCACCATGGTCAGGTTCTGGCGAGGGCCCTGTTCCTGGCTTACGGATGGTCACCTACTTGGTGTGTTCTCACTTGGCCTTTCTCAGCGAATGCATGGGGATCTCGCCTCTCTTTTTCTCTTCTTCTTCCCTCCCTTTTTTTTTTTTTAAGAGATGGAGTCTTGCTATGTTGTCCAGGCAGCACAGGACCCTGGCCAATTCACTCCTCCTTAGCCAACCTGGTACTACTCCTTCACTTGATCCTGGGTGGAATCATATTGATGCATCGTTCACTGACAGCCCAGAACTGCTGGGCTTAAGAGATCCTCCTGTCTCAGTCTTCCTAGTGCTGGGACTCCAGGTGCGCACTATGACCCCCAGCTCTTTCTCTTCTTAAAGTTACTAATTCTATCATGAGGACCTCACCTTCATGACCTCATCTAATTCTAATTAACTCCTAATGGCCCCATCTCCAAATACCATCACATTGGGGGTTAGGGCTTCAACTTGTGAATTTTGGGGGGGACATACACATTCAGTCCATAACACCTATTAATCCTTCAAGTGATTTAAGGATTACTGACCTGTGGTCCGAGTCTTGTTTCAATTTCTTGTAGCAATGTTGTCACTGGTTTTAGAATATTTTTCCTTAACTCTTATATTTAATTACTGGGTTGTTTTGTTATCTTTTTTGTCAAATTTAAGTATTTTTGATGAGATTACAATCTGTACATTTATTCAAGGTTAACTCTGCAAAAAATAGTGTATATGTTTTTATAGATTATATGTATTTCTCATTAGGCATATTTTTCTCTGTAGTTATTATCATTAGATATATATATTAAAATTAAAATATATGAGATATGCATGTCAAAATTATATGTATTAAATAATATATTTATGTAATGTATATAAATTTTTTTTTTGGTATAAGGCCAGCATGTGTTTATGGAACACTGGCCAAAGTAAATGTGTGGAAAACTGTAAATATTATTTTTTTCAATTTTTATTAGATTTATTATTGATTTACATAGAGTTAAATTCACTCTTTTTCTTTACAGTTCTGTTAGTTTTGACAAACACATGGGGTCATGTAACCACTGTCACAATCAAGATGCTAAACACATGTACCACATCTATCGCCCCCTAAAATTCCAGTTGGCCCTTCTGTGGTCAATTCCTCCCCAGCCTCAGCACCTAAGAACTACTGATCTGCTTTCTGTTGCTACAGTTTTCCTTTTCCAGAATGCCATTGAAATGGAATCATGTGGTAGATAGCCATTGAGTTTGGCTTCTTTTACTTAGTATAACACGTTTGCGATTTTTCCATATTGTTGCTTGTGTTATTGCAGGATATATCGGTTCATTAATCCATTCCCCTGTTGAGGGATGTTTGTGTCCTTTCCAATACAGATAAAGCTGCTACAAGCATTTGTGTATCGTGCTTTGTGTGGTAAATATCTAGAAGTGACTCAGGATGGATCATACCCAGAATCTCACTCATGCTGGATTTAGAGGATAAGATTTGGGGGTTTTTGAGATAATGCTGTTAAGATGAGATTTTGCACTTGAGTTAATTCTGTAATGGGTTGATAACTTTGGAGGATGTTGGGAGAGGGTGAATGTGTTTTGCTTGTGGGATAGATGTGAATCTTTGAGGCAAGAGGGTTGATGGCGGTAAGCTGAAAAATGACCCCCTTAAAGATATTAGGTCCTAAGCCGTAGAACCTGCAAGCATTACCTTGCATAGATTTAGGATTTTTGCAGATGGGATTAATTTAAGGATCTTGAGATGGAGGGATTATCCTGGATTACCAGGATGGGCCCTAAATGGAATCACATGTGTCCTGAGATGAGGGAGGCAGAGGAAGGTTTTACTACACACACTTAAAAGACCATATGAAGAAGGAGCAGAGATTTGGAGACGTTGGTCTTGAAAATTGGACTGGTGCAGGCATGAGGTAAGGAATGCTGTAGCCATCAGAGCTGAAAGAAACAAGAATTCTTTTCTAGAGCCTCTGGAGAGAGCACAGCCCTGCCAACACATTGATCTCGGCCGAGTGATAATGATTTTGGACTTCTGGCCTCCAGAACTGTGAGAGAATAAATTTCTGTTGTTTTAAGCCACCAAGGTTGTGGCAATTTGTTACCGCAGCCCATGGGAAGCTAAAGTGTTTGGTGATGGTAGGGTGTTTAGTAAATTTTTATTTGTAAGATAAAGGCTTGAGAAAGTAAAATTAATTCATTTGATTCTGATAAGCAGTTGGTTTAAGAAACCATCTGAGGTATGTCAGAATTGACTGTCTTTTTAGCACTGAATATTACTGCGGAAAAACTAACAATGTTGTTTGATACTATTTTTAAGTCTAGGGCTTTTGTAGAAGAAAAGGCAAAAAAAGGATACAGTGGAGTAGAAAGATAATGATTGTTGCTTATTTAGTGGTTAACAGTTATCTCATTCATGGTAATAATATAAATTGCCTACTGAATTATGCTGAACATTGTTTGAGAAGTGATTTTTATCACTTTAGTAAAAATTGGTATCACCGTTTCCTAATGTCTCATTTTATATTTTGAACCTTTTTTGGCAAATGTCCTTTTAAAACTAAACTCATTTTAAGAATACAATCACCTCTGTTTTCCTTAACATCAGGCCACAATGATAGAAATCTTGAGAACCAAACAAATAATTCAATTTGAAGTTGCTACAAAGAGGTGGGGGGCAGGGGGGTTATAGGTCCTCATAACCTTGTCTCTTTTACTGTGATAACCTAATTGAAACCAGAGACCTTCTCCTCAGGATCTGGTGGTTCTTTTATTAAGTATCTGGGTTTAGTCTTATATCAGAAAAATAAGGTAATTTGGGGGAGGCTGGCATTTCAGCAGTGAAATGGTTGTGGTGTTAGACCCATGAGGTGATTATTTGACCTCTATTGGAGGTACCTTATAATCAGTGGTGAATGAAAGGAGTTAATTATTTTTTTCCTCCTTCTCACCCTGTGGTCTGATTATTTTAAATGCCTAAAGGTCTTAATAAACAATTGAATCACTCTATCTGTTGATCTAGAATAGAAGTGCTATAATAGGTTCACACAGAAATGTCCACTGTCCATCTGATTACAGGTAATCATTATTAGGACCAAGGCACACTTTTCTGGTAAATTGTAGTTAAAAATTTTAGGGCTACAAGCAGGGAAGAATTTAACAAGTTTAACTCTTCTCCATTATAGAACTGTTAAAATCATAGAACTTTTGAGATGAAAATGGATTCTAAAGAAGTCCAGAATCTATTTACAGATGGTGAAACTGAGACCTAAATATATTAAGTGATTTTTCCTATTAGATTTTAAGTACCTAAAGAATAAAGACAGTAGGATAATACTTCTATTGATTCTCCCTTGACAATACAACTTTTGATGCTTTCTGTTGTTTAATAGATATCTGTGGAATGCATAAGGATGCTGTCTTAGTCCATTGTATTGCTATAAAAGAATACCTGAGGCTGCGTAATTTATAAGGAAAATGGTTTATTTGGCTCTCAGTTCTGCAGACTGTACTAGAAGCTTGGCACCAGCATCTGCTTCTGGTGAGGGCTTCAGGCTGCTTCCATTCATGGTGGAAGAGGAAGGGGAGATGGCATGTGCGGAGATCACATGACAAGAGAGGGAGACGGGGACAGCGAGAAGGGGGAGGTAGATAGCACACACGTGTGCCTGAGAGAGCGAGAGTGAGCACACATGCAGAAAGGGAGATGCCAGATTCTTTTGAACATCCAGCCGTTGTAGGAACTAATAGAGGCAGAACTCATTTTCATGAGGAGGGTACCAAGGCACTCATGAGGGATCCACCGCCATGGCCCAAACACCTTCCATTAGGCCCCACCTCCAACATTGGGGATCAAATTTCAACAGGGATTTGGTGGGGTCAAAGAAACCAAACTATAGCAGATACTTACCAGAAATTTATAAGGGAAAACTAGTATTCTGAAGGACTGAAAAGTTTTCCTAAATCAGGGGAAATGACATATAACCTGGAAAAATAATCACTTTCCATGTTGTGAGATTGTACTTAGAATTTTGCATTTATAGAGGGAAAAAATGGAACTATCATAGAGGAAAAAAAGTTCATAATTTTGCTCCTCCATTTTTTAAATAATAGCTTTACTGAGATATTTATACACTATAAATTTCACCCTTTTAAAATGTATAATTCAGCAGTTTTTAGTATATTCACTTAGTTGCAAAGCTGTTACCACTACCTAATTTCAGAACATTTTCATCACCCCCAAAAGAAATTTCATACCCGTTAGTAGTCATTACTCATCCTTCCCTTCTTTGTCCTTGGCAACCACTAATCTATTTTCTATTTCTATTGATTTTCCTATTCTAGATATTTCGTATAAATGCAGTCATACAATATGTAGCCTTCGTGATTGTATTTTTCCATTCATTTTGTTTTTAAGATTATTTGCATCACAGCATAGATCAGTACTTCATTCTTACTGCTGGGTAATATTCTGTTGTATAGATATGTCACATTTTATTTATCCATTCATTAATTGATGGATATTTAGGCTGTTTCTATATTTTGGCTATTATGAATAATGAATTTTTTTTGGCTATGGACTTTTGTGTCAAAATGTGTTTTTAGTTCTCTTGAGTATTTGCCTAGGCGTGGAATTTCTGCATCATTTGGTAACTCTGTGTTTAATATGTTGAGAAACCAACAAATTGTTTTCCAAAGCAGCTATACCATTTCACAATTCAACCTGCAATGTATGAGGATTCCAGTTTCCCTACATCCTTGCTAGCACTTGTTAATATCTGTCTTTTTTATTCTAGCCATACTAGTGGGTATGAAGTAGTCTTCTTGTGGTTTTGATTTGCCTTTCCCTAATGAGTAATGATGTTGAGCATCTTCTCATGTGCTGATTAGCAGTTTATATATCATCTTTGGAGAATTGTTTGTTCGACTTCTTTGCCCACTTAAAAACTAGGTTCTTTTATTCTTCCCATTTATTTTTACTAAATAAGAAAGGAAGGGATAGTATAGCTTGACTTTCTTTATATTCTTATTTTTTGCATGCATTCCACTGTAAATATTCATATTCACATAACTAGAATATTTATGATTTAGAGCAGTGGTCCCCAACCTTTTTGGGACCAGGGACTGGTTTCATGGAGGACAGTTTTTTCACAGATGGGGGACAATGATATAGATGGTTTCGGGATGATTCAAGCACATTACATTTATTGTGCAGTCAAACCTCTCTGCTAATGACAATCTGTATTTGCAGCCACTCCCCAGCGCTAGCATCACCGCCTCAGCTGCACCTCAGATCAGACATTAGATTCTCATAAGGAGTGTGCAACCTAGACCCCTCGCATGTGCAATTTATGGTAGGGTTCACACTCCTATGAGAATCTAATGCTGCTGCTGATCTGACAAGGTGGTGGAGTTCAGGCGGTAATGTGAGTGATGGGGAGTGGTTGGTCACCCGCTGCTCACTTCCTGCTGTGTGGCCCGGTTCCGACAGGTTCCTGACAGGCCACTGGATGGTACTGGTTCGTGGCCGGCGGAAGGGGGAGAGGGTTGGGTTGGGGACTGCAGATTTAGAGTATGAGTTCCTTCTATAGAATAGGTTACTCTTTTAATTTGTATTAATGGCTTAATTTATATATTTATTGATCATAAATACATTATGATTACTGAAACCATAATTATGATTACTGAAACCAACTGTATTAAAATATGTAATATTCCTGTATTCCCACATTGAGATATCATGAAGTTGTACTTCAGTAAGTCTCACTTGTCACGCACTTATTTTTTCCTTGGTTTACCTGTACTTGGGGTAAAATAAAGCTTTGTGTGACCTTGGCCAAATCGTTTAATTTCTGTGGCCTTACTTTCGACATTTCTAAACTGAGAGGGTTGGGCTTAATTTTCAAAATCCTATGATATCTTGTCTCTTGAAATGTTCTTTTTAGTAAAATAACTTGATTTCATAGTGATAGCATATTATATAGGAGTATCCTGAGTTCAATTATTACTCTAAGAGTAGAAGTTCTCCAGGTAGAGTAAGGAGAGAAGAATATTCTTTTTTTTTTTTAGAAGAATATTCTAGACTCCAGAAAGAACACAAGTTTATAGTGATGTGAGACTAAAATCAAAACTGTTTGGGGGATTGAAAGCAGGAAAGAGCTGTGAGAGGCTAGAAAGAAGGGGCCAGGTTGAGAAAGACCTCAAGTGCTTTGTAATGAATTTGAACATCATCCTGTAGGCAATGACACATCCTAGGGATTTTTAAGCCAAGAGGGCAGCATAATCAGATGTGTATTCTAGAAACATCCTTGGTAAATTGGAGGTTGTATTAAAAGGTATAGAGATAGGAAGTGAGGGAAATGAATTAGGAAACTTTCAGTAATACACGGGAGTAGGGCCAAATGTGAAAAAAACTTCTGATGGTAGAATCAACAAGACTTGGTGGCTGGTTAGATGTTTCAGGTGTGAGGGTGAGGGAAGGGTCAAGAACAACCCAGGGATTTCTTGCTTGGGCCTCTGCGTTTATGGAAATAATTAATTTAAGGGAAGTTGGATATAAAAACACATTTGTGGGAAAAGAAGGTGGTGGTAAATTTAATTCAAAGATACTTGTGGTCAAATAGGTGAAATGTCCCCATGAGTAGCTATAAATTGAAACTAGGACTCTGAGTAGAAGTAGAGGCTGGAGATCTCTCTTGCTCTCTCACTCTCATTCACTCTCACTTTCTGTGTGTGTGTGTGTATATATATGCATGTATATTTGGTAGTTGCAGAAGTAGTTGTTGGGAACACACCACGGTGCGATGTCACTCAGGTGAGGACCATTGGGGCTCAGAAAATAATACCCCAAAATATGGTGCCTTGAAATGTTGGATATTTTGAACTCAAGAAGCAGCCTCAAAACCAAGGTCTCTCTGACCTTCTCTTCCCCTGTCTCTTGCCCTTCTGCCTCTCCTGAAGCACAGAGAGGGGCTTTCTCTGAAATTACTAGGAGTGGAATTGCTGGATTATAGACAACTAAGGGAAATTTCTCCAGAAGGAGTGCGATTGTCATGAATCCCCTCTCTGAAATCCACATTAACCAGAGAAAATTAACTCATACCACAGAAGGCTAACAGGTCTCTGGGCCCAGGACCCCACACCCAGACAGACTTTTCATCTATTCTGAGGGCTGTGGGGGACCTTCCCTGTATAAGGCAACCTTTGTTTGCAGTGCAGTTCTTCCCTTCACCCTCCCACAGCTTCAACCATCCCTTCTTTTTATCTCACATTTTGTGGGACCCCTGTGTGTACGTATACACATAATAAATTTGTGTGTGTTTTCTCCTGTTAATCTGTCTATTGTCAGTTTATTTTATAGACTCAAATTAGCAAACCTCCAGAGGGGAAAGAAGGTTTTCTTGCCCCAGCACCACATAGGGCGAAAGAGAAGAAGACTGAAGAGACTACATTTTAAAAGATGACTGATAAACATGTATTACAAATCTATTATTAATATTTATATAATGTGTCGAAGTTATTAGGATTACTTTAGAGAAAAATGACCAGAAGTCTGGTCTTGCACGTGAAATTAAGTGTCACCCTGGCTTCCTATTCTTTATCTGATTTATGTTATGACTTGTTTTAAAAAGTTAATACTGAAATTTAATTAGAAATGAAAGAAGTATAGGTACTTAAGACTCTAATTAAATCTGAACATTTAGAATAGGGTGGGACTTAGAGCAGAAAAGAATCATAAAGTTCAATTTATCTAACTCCTCAATTTTTTTCCTTTCCTTTTTGCCTACCTATTTAATTTTATTATGAAATACAGCACAAATATAAAAGAATAGAGAATAATAAATGAACCCTTTGAACCTACCTTTGTTTATATTTGCTTCAGATCCTTTTTACTTTTGTGAAAATAAAGTATTCTAACATTGTCCTACATTCCCTTTCCCCTTCCAATTTTTAGTTTTTAAAAAATAAAATATAGATATAGCTGAATATACTTTCCCCTAATTTCTTTCCTCTTCTCCTTCATCTGAGGTAACTATTGTCTTTAGTTTAGTGTTTGTCAGTCCAGATATTTCTTTTACTACATCCATAGGATGAAAAATAAGTGATCACATTTTGTTGTTTGATACTTTATATAAATGGTATTAAATGTGTATATAATTCTATTAATATAACATGCTTTTTTTTCAGTAAATACTGTATTTTTGACATTTATCCATGTTGATACCTGGTAAAGTAAGTTCCCCACTTTGTTTTTGCTTTTCAGAATTTGTTAACTATTCTTGACTTACATAATTTGCTTTTGTACAATTTGAGTCAGAGTTATAGTTCTTTTTGGATTTTAACATAAATGTGTAATGTTCTATCAGAAGACTCTGATGTGAATTTGGTTCAGTTTTCATTAAAATTATAAATTAATATGTGGAGAATTGACTATTTATACTATCTTTCCACTTGCATTACTTTTTTAATAAAAATATCATAGCTCTGCATTTAGTCAGAAACTTCTGCTCTTCAGTAATGTTTTGTAATTTTCTTCGAAAGTTTTATATATTTAAGAAGTATATTTGTAAAGACTATGGTTTTTATTATTGTGAATGGGATCTATTTTTTATTCTATTTTCTCATAGAATATTACTGGCTTATAAGAATTATTTTTATATTTTATATTAATTTTTTTATTTAGTTACCTTTCTGAGATCTCTTATTAGTTTTCATAGTTTCATAACAAGATTCTCTTGTTATTTTTTATGTGGAAATCCATCTCATCTGCAAATAAGGAGGGTTTCTTTGTTTTATTCCCTCTTGGTTCTCTTATTTCTTTTCATATTTTGTTTGCTAGGATCTATAGTTTGCCAAAACCTCCTATGATAAAATCAATTCCTTTCTCTTTTCTTCCTAATGTCCAATTAATGGTTAAAATTTCCCACAAATTTAGATACATACCACTATCATTGCTTAATTTTATATATTTTCCTTATTTTCATAGTGACTTACTCTTAAAGAATGTATTTTTTAATTTTTGAAAATAGTTTTGGGGGACTACCTTTTTAATCATTCAATTCTAATTTAGTTACCTTTTGATCAAATATAGTCAAGTCAATCCCTGAGCAGAACTTTTGATAGCATTATAGGCATAGGGGACAAAGTTTAGAGATCAGTGTCCACCAAAGGTGGGTGCTCTTATAAATATCCTAAGCTTTGGTCTGGGACTCTAAAGGACTATACCCTGGAAGTAAATGTGAACTGAAATTAAAAGATCTGTATATGACAGGTTCAAATTTACCTGATTGGCATAAAAAATTAATATCTGAAATTGGACTAAAGTGATGTTGGACTCCTGGTGCCCCTAATATCAGACCAGAATCCTCTCTGGAGAAAGGTAACATCATTTTAGTCTTCAAATTTTTTTATAAAGCAGTTTTTCACATACAGTGACCCTTGAACAACATGGGTTTGAACTATGTGGATCCACTTCTACACAGACTGTTTTTCAGCAAAATGCAGATAGAAAATACAGTATTTGCCAGGTTCAAAACCCACATATGTGGAGGCTGACTTTTTGTATTAAGCGGGTTCCACAGGACAGACTTTGGGACTTGAGTAAGCACAGATTTGGGGTATACTCACGGGTCCTAGAACCGGTCCCCTGAGTATACTGAGGGATGGCTGTAGTGTGGCACATAGTGAGAAATGCTTAATTGCATAAGGAGACATGACAACATAAATGAGAGACAGTAAAAGCTTAGAACTAGACTCAAAGGGGCTCCAGTTATTGGAACTATCAAAAAGAATTTTTAGAATTGTACTTTTTTCATGGAGTTCAAAAAAAAAAAAATTGAAACATTCTGCAGGGGACTTAAATGAAAAAAAAATCAAATAGAAAATCTAGCACTGAAAATACAGTAACCAAAATTGGATGGATTTAACAGTAAATTAGATATTACTGGAGAGAGGATTAGTGCAATGGAAGATGGGTCACAAGAAAATACTTTTATTTAACAAATAATAACAAAAGGGTGGAATGTATGAGGAAAAAGAGATAAAAGATACAGAAAGGAGGGCTAACATATACTTACTTGGAGTCTCAGGAGGGCTAGAAAGAGTGAAAAAGCAATGTTTAAAGAAATCATGGTCAAGCATATTTCCAAAATGATAGAAGGCGCCCAGTCTCATATTTAAGTCGAATAAATTCTAAGCATGATTTTACAGTTAAAACTCCTGAAAACCAAAGATAAAAGAAATTCTTAAAACCAGGTAGAGGAATAAGACAGATTGTCATTGAAAAGAGCCACAATTTAACTGCTAACTGACATCACCTAGAGATCTGCACTGATATAATTATTAAAAGAAAGTGAGAATAGTAGAGATGGAAGGAATAAAGAGCAATGAGATTGTACATATGTGGGTAAATCTGAATGAACAGAGAGTATATAAAACAATAACAATGTCTTGTAGAGATTTAAGATATACGTAGACTTAAAGTCAGTAGTATCCTATGTGCCAGGAGGGGGAACTGTAGATAGTGTTGTGATGCTTTTGTATTTTCCAGGCAGCAATTAATCACCAATTAATGATAAATTTTGATAAAGTGAGGAGGCATGTGATTATCTAGAATAATCATTAAAAGAATAGTAAAAGAGTATGTAACTTATAAGTTGCAAGAGGAAAAATAGTAAGTATTAAATCAATTGTAAAGAACACAGGAAAAGAGAAAAGATATATATAGTAGGTAAGACAGTTAGCCTTTAGTGAAATGATGGATTTAAACCTGAATATGTCAGTACTTATAATAAATATACATGATTTAGATACAGTAATCAAAATGGTGTGGTATCTTGTAAAGGTAAACATATAAATCAGTGGAATAGATTGAAAATCCCAAAATAGATTCTTAGATATTTGATTTCGTTGGAGGCACAAACATAATGCAGTGGGCAAATAGTATGTGGTCAATTGTATATTTGTGTGAAAATAACGAAAACTATGACACCTGCCTTAACACATAAAATTAATTCAAGATAGATAATAGGCCTAAACTTAAAAGCCAACAGTATTAATGTTCTAAAAGAAAATATGAAGATATCTTTAAGAGTGTGGGTATGCAAAGATTTCTTAGACAATACACAGAAAGTATTCAAACAAAATGAAATAATTAATAATTTGAGCTTCATCAAAATAAAAAACTTCTACAATTCAAAAGCCACCGTGAAGAAATGAGAACGCAAGCTGTGGACTGGGAGAAAATGTGACAAGGATGTACAGCAATGGGATCACTTCGGTAGAGTTGGTGGGGGGTTAAACTTGTTATAGACACTTGAAAAATTGTTTGACTGTGTTTACTAAAGTAGATATTTGCATGTCAGATAAGCCAGGATTCTACTCCTACATATGTACCTATCAGAAATGTGCAAATGTACCCCAAGAGACTTGTGAGTTCACAGCAGCAATATTCACAATAGAATAGATAAATTTGGCATGTACTTATACAATAGAATATGCTATATAGCAATGAAAATGAATTAAATGTAGTTATATTAACATGGATGATTCTCACAGACACATCATTGCGTGGAAGAAGCCAGATGTACGAGAGTGTATACTGTGTAATGCACCTAATGTAAAGTTTGCAAACAGGCATAGCTAACTATAGAACCTAGGGGTACGTATTTAGGTGGTAAAACTGAAGAAAAGCAAGAAATGATCAGGAGAATTTTTTTATTTGTGAGAGGGAAGGCATGGTGATTGGATAGGATGTCTTTTGGAATGCTGGCAGCGTTCTTTTTGTTGACTTAAGTGGTTGTATGGTTTTGTTTTGGTTTTCTTAATATTCATATTAATTTGTTGGGCCATGCCTTTGTTCCATGTGGGGTTTTGTGGGTTTTATTGACAATAAAAATAATTTAAAAGAGGAATATGTAATGGCATAGATAAATGTTAGTATCTTATGTAAAGGAGGCATGTTACAAAAAGGTATGTTTAAAACAATTTTTTTTTTTTTAGACAGAGTCTCACTCTGTTGCCTGGGCTAGAGTGCCATGGTGTCAGCCTAGCTCATAGCAACCTCAAACTCCTGGGCTCAAGCGATCCTACTGCCTCAGCCTCCCGAGTAGCTGGGACTACAGGCGTGTGCCACCATGCCCGGCTAATTTTTTCTGTATATATGTTTAGTTGTCCAGATCATTTCTTTCTATTTTTTTGGTAGAGATGCGGTCTCACTCTTGCTCAGACTGGTCTCGAACTCCTGAGCTCAAACAATCCGCCCGCCTCAGCCTCCCAGAGTGCTAGGATTACAGGTGTGAGCCACTGCGCCCGGCCCTGAAACAATTTTTAAATGTTTATTTGTGTGTATATGAATGCAAGAGAGTTATGGACCAGAATGAATCCTAACAGTGGACATGTGGATTTTATACAGAATATGCACTATTTTATAACTAGGAAACTCTTCATTAAATGTTATTTTATAAAATTAACACTGTGGAGGATGTTGTCCTCTATAGAGAAGATTGATTGGGTTATTTATACCTGCCCTGTTTGGGGAAGGATTTAAAGCTGCTTTATATGAAATAAATAGCACTTGAGCAAAAGGCACATATGCAATCAGATAGAGTCACTTCAGCCAGTAGTGGTGGTTAAAACATACCTTAGCTGCAGGACGAATAATGGAAATTACCACACAGTCTTTTAATCCTTGACTGTTTCTTGCAGTCAGTAGTTCCTTTATCTTTCAACACATAAAAGAACAGTGTTTTTTTTTATGAAGTTAATTAAAGGAAAACTGCAATTTGATTTTTAAAAAAGAGAATATTGTCTAAGGCCATGGAGTTTGGTCAAAACACTTGGCCTCCTGTGACTTCAGTTTTCTGTTAAAAAAGCTACATGCCCCACCTTCAGGGTTGTTTGGAGTGTAATAATGTAACGTCATATAAATGCTTAAACCAGGGATATTAACATACATGATTTGTAGAACCTATTTCTGGAAGCTATTAGTAAGGCAGATTAACATTGGGATTAAGAGTTTGAATTATGAAATTGGATTTGGATTTGGATTCCCAGCACTACCACTTACCTAAATGTTTAATTGTATATTTTACTTAACTTCTCTTCCTTCATTTCCCCATCTTTAAAATAAGACAGTAGTAGTACCTACCTCAGAGAGTTGTGAGAATAAAATAAAATCCTCAGTATAGCATCAAGTGCAGAGTAGTTACAGAGCTATTTTGAGTGTATATTAGTTTACCAGCAAAATTAGTTAAGAGCCTGGGATAGTAATCACTTTTTTCACATATTGGTTGCCCTCCATATCCACAGTTCCACATTGGCACGTTCAACCAAGAGCAGATTGAAAATAGTTGAATTAAAAAACAATGAAAATAACAATACAGCAATAAAAATAATACAAACAAAATCAATACAGTATAACAACTATTTACACAGCATTTACATTGTATTAGGTATTATAATTAATCAGGAGAGAATTTAAAGTATACAGGAGGATGTGTGTAGGTTTATATGCAAATACTATACCATTTTATATAAAGGACTTGAACATCTTCAGATTTGGGTATCCAAGAAGGTCTGGGAACCAATCGCCCGGTGATGGATATCAGGGGACAGTTGTATATTTGAACTTCAGTTTTCAGGAACTTTTTTTTTTGATAGTCGATTACTATTGAGCTTCATGCTGCCATCTATATAGTCTTTTACGGGGATATTTGCTATCATTAGGCATAAAATGTCTGTATCCTTGATATGAAATTGGAAATTGGGAAGAGAAGGCATGGAGTTAGGGGATAAGATGGATATATTTTTCTCTATTCTTGAATTTAGTTTGTGGATTTTCCTCTTTTTTCCCCTCAATAATTTCCCAGAGTATCAGTAATCTCTCTTCTCAGGTTCTTTTCCATTTTGCATTTTGTGTTCCTGAAAAGTAAGTAAAGTTTGTGATATTGTGTATCAAGCCGTGCTGTCTTGTTGAACATTTTGATTTTAGAGGAAGAAAATGGCTCTACATTTCAAACTTTTGTGTAAGGGTGTGTGTGTGTGGGGGGGGGTTGGTTAAGAGGGAAGCTGCATAGCTTTTATATTGATAAAAAATATTCCTTGACTAGCACTCTGAGTTATTAACTACACAGAGCCAGTGTTCCATTGTATTCTTTCATAGACTGAGAGGTTGTGTCTTGCACCTGTGAGGTGTCCAAGCCTAATGCTTTGTAGGAGTATCTTGCTTTATCTCTCTTTAATTGGTTTGCTACTTCCCAAACTCCAGAAGCACTATTTATTTGGCTTAGAGAATTTCGAGGCCAGTGGAGTGTAGACATTTAAGTTTTCTAGATTCTATGGCAAAGGATGTTTAAAATTAAAGGTATTTGCTTCTTTATGCTCATTTTCAGAGGTTACACATTTGAGAAGAAGAACATGAAATGTGTGATGTCTTTTTCCTTCTTAAGGTTCTACTTGCTTTAGGTCTCCATCTGGGACCACCAGGACCTCACCCTTGTATGAATGTTGCATTGCAACTATGTCTGTGCTAAGCTCTGCTCTTAGTATCTGCTGCACTCACCCAATCCTCTGATGTTCCTTCAGGTTATGGAATATTTTAGCCGGGTGGGCTTGGGGGCACACTGAGTTAAATGTCATATGTGGAACTAGTTTATTGTCTGTTTATATACGTGGCATTTGAAGAATGTTCAATGCAATATAAAATGAGAGGAGTACCCCATCAATGTTTACAAATCTACATGGGAAAATAGCACACCAATTTGTGATCTCTAGGCACATCAATTTGGTAACACAGTGACAGAGGAACAATTTTAGGGAAGCCAAATATAGCTGCCAGCTAAGAAGAGAATTGGGAAGTGTGGGAGTGGACAACTCCTTTCAAATGTTCCATCCCATCCATGTGTCATCATTATGGAGCACCTTATCTCAAAGCCCTCCCTCCATCATGCCTCCTTCTTACCAGGAAACACAGAAACCTGGGCGGAGTTTTATTCCTTTGTTTTTGAGGTTACAAAAAAAAAGACATGTATTAATACTCGAAATAAGAAGTATGGAAGCTGGTCAGTTCAATTCCATGGTTGTTTGAGCAGCTCAACGGTGTCCTCAGGGATTCCAGCTCCTTCGATCTTCCATCCCGCCATCTTTGGTGTGTTGCCTTTATCCTCATGCTTGTTTCCACATTGCTGCCCCACGGCTGCTGTTGTCCCAGGCTTGGGCAAGGATTTACATAGCCATTCTATGGTCTATCCACAAGCTCTTCTTTGCTTGGATAGCTGCAGGGTGAGGAGCTTAATCTGGGAAGGTAGCATGGGAAAAAAAGTACAAGCAATACTGTTATGATGAGGTTTTAATAATACATCTTGAATATTTGGTGCAAATTAAATGACTGGAATTTTGAATATACGAATTTAAAATACCATATATGCTACATGATGTAATTAATATGGGAAGATTCAGGGTATGATTTACTAGTTCCCTAAAAAATATGTGAGTACTTGGCAGCATATTTTTTTTTTATTTTTGCCCCTTTTTTGTGTGTATGTTGAAACTTTCTTCTAAGTCAACTCCTGCCCACCTTATTTAATTTTTTTTTTTTGGTGGCATATTTCCCCATACTCGTTACCTTGGGAAATTGTAGATGTATAGTGAATACTGTTGACTGATTGATTGGTGTTTAAGATAGACCTTTTAGTTGCGCAGAATCATTTTCTCCTCTCCTCTTTAGCTGCAACCATATTCTGTGTGTTGAATTTATATCATAGGTTCTGCTGCCTTTGGCCAAAACAAATCAAACACTGGAGGAGGGTGCGGTAGGGGAAGGGTAGAGATACTATGTCCTTGGGATCATGTGACTCTGCTTCCCACCCTTCTGCCCAGTCTTTCCCTCTGGTATCCATTCTTAGCAGTAATACGTTGGAAGAAAGTACAAATAATACACACTGGAGTCAGTATCATGGTTGCACTAAAACTACTTTCCTGCTCTTTGTGGTGTGACATTTATTCAGAACATTCTTCTATAAGGGTAGCATATACAGGAACAGATGATTGGCAAACTAGCAAACTAGCTAGCAAAAGGTCATTTAGTTCTTTGCAGCTTTGTTAAATCAAACAAAACCAAAGTATTTTGGACCCAAGTCTTTCTGTTGTTATCATGTAGATCATTTTCTCTTTTGAGTTCTAGCCAGTTTTTACTCCCAGTGTAAGCTAGAATCTTCTCTCTAACCCTCTTGGCCACAGAAAAACTGGGTTGCTTCATAGGCTCTGTCCATGGTTTTAGCTGAAATTGAATTCTAAGCAGTTTGAAGACATTTTTCTGGTTGAAGGCATTGTCTTATCCTAGTTTTCTAGCTAAACATTGTCTCATCCTTGGTTTGTACAGTACTCTCAACTCCTGACCAAATATTCACTTTGAATTATTTATTCTTGAACTTATTTCTCCAACTGTCTCTTAGTCTTCCTATCCTGGGCATCTACAATTACATTTTATTTTATTTGTAATTCAGTTTCCTCTTCATTAGTTATTGGTCCCTGACTTGCTGATTCCAAACAAATTTATTTTCATCATATTTCTTGAAACATAGAGACTGACATTTTGTGTACCATTAAATGATTAATAACATAAATGTATTTTGCTGTACAATGAGGAGGGGTCTTTAACGTGCACATACATATCTAACATATTCACTCATTAAGTAGTTTACAAAGATCTGGGCTTCATGTTGCCATGTTTTTTCAGAAGATTATTGTCAGCAACCCTATGAGGTTATGTGATTTTTATGTTAAGCTCAGGCCAACCAGGCAAAATAGGAAGATTTTGTATCTAAAATTGGCTCTAAAAGGGGTTTCCAATTTTAATGCGTAATTGAAAAAATCAGCCTGTAATGAATGTATAATTGTATTCAATCATTTCTCTGTACTTTTGAGTTATTGAAATAGTCCTTTAATAATGTATCAGTTTTCCTTGGTGACCATTTAGGGTATTTTTTTTTTAAACTACTCCTGTAATTTGGTAAGGGTGGAAAGGTCCAGAAGATGACAACACTAATAGAGTGAGTACACAAATATGGTGTCATTTTTATTTTGCACTCCCAAAGTACCTGTGATGAGCTTAAGAGGTTTCATTCATAAATAAATAAATTTTAATTATTTACAATACTTTGACATACTATAAAAGTTGAATTATTTAAAGTATTATCCATTCAGGTAGCATTTAGTAGAAAAAATAGAAATAATTGTTTTCAAGATAGGATAAGGTAGATAAGGTATATCTTATCAAAAAAGTAGCAGTGGGATATTGATTCCTTTTTAGAGAAAGAGAAATTCCTTTCTGTTTCGAAATGTTAACAGTTGCAAGGAAAATTCCCCCTTGGGAAGAACATTTTCCAAGTTTCTTCATTGCCAGGTGTTTGACCTTGTGTGGAATCTTAGATGAATAAGGCTTATAGTAGTCTTTGGGAATGACTCACTCCAAGGACCCCGCTTCCTGCTGTGAAAGCTTCTCTTTTCAAAGCACGCCGGTATCAATGGGAATGTTCCAGTGGTCTCTGTGCTACTTCTAGTAAGCACCACAGTTTTTCCCCTGCATCTGGAATAGCTACAGAGGAGGATACCTGTCTGCTGACAAAATAAATTTCAGAATGTTGTCAATGAATGAACGGCATGTTCTCTACTATTTATAGAATTGAGCCCTATCATTTATTAATGGAAATAAGACTTGCTTTCTTGTGGTCCCTTTTAACACCACTGCATGCTACAGATATGATTTACAATCATTCTAAAATTTAAAAAAATCCAAATAATATGATATTGCTTTGAGACCATCCATATTTTCCCCTTTCCCTTTTTCTCTCTCCTTGACCTAGCAGCAGGAAGCCTTTGTTTGAGGTGTTCATCTGGAACAACTTTTCCACACTTGTTTTCATGTTCTGTTAGATTACAGGGCAGCAGCCCTACCTTTGAAGCTCCTTTCTCTTTTGTTTCTTTGCCGTGCACTCCAGTAATTAACTTTGTCCTTCTTTTATTTGTTCCAGTCAATCGCAGGCCACTCTGCTGAGCATCTTCTCCCAGGAGTACCAGGTTAGAAGTTTTCTCCTTTGTGAGGGTTGACAGGTGCCTAATTGAATGATGAATGTCCCTTTATTTCTTTGTAATTGAACTGCCAGCTCTCTGATTGGGTTGGAGGATGTTCTCCTTTCCACATCAAGCACCGCCTGCGTCTCGGTGGAGGCCTGCCAAGCCTACCCATCCATCTGTCTAATAACATCTAGCCTTTGCTTATTTGGTGGACCTGTAATAAATTATGCTAAACCATTATTATTCTGACAATAATAATTTCCCTGTGTTGCGTGGTTCCATGTGCTAAATGTTTGCTGACTTGCACTGTCAGTGCTGCTTTCCATTGCTGACAGAGATGATGATAAATGACCATTGCCGGAGTGGCAGAAGGCAAGAAAGGCAGAAAATGGAGTCATTTATCATGAGATGACAGGTGTCAGTCAAGTGGCAAGTCTCTATGGAATTACTTTTTGTAGTTTTCAAATAAGTTGTTTTTAAGCAATGTTCTTCCTGGTTAAAAATGGCAATTGGATTGTAAAACTAGAGTGCAGAGGACTTAGATGGAATTGAATCGAGGAAAAATTAATACAAAGGTTGAAAGAGGGAACAAGTTTTTCTTTGCCCTCTGTAGCCCTAAGCAAACTTATTTAGATTCAATTACTATGACCCTGTTGGCTTTTACATATACACTGTACCTTGTGGTACAGTCTGAAGACATCCCAGCCAAGCAATAGAGATTAAAATGAATAGGTTCAGAGAGTAGAAGGAAAAAAAAGTCCTGCCACCACCAAAATCCCCAAGCTATTATTCAGTTTGCCCTATATGCTAGTCGTTGGGATCAAGAAATATGTCATTCTTGTTTTGAACCTGATCTGTGACACAACATAAAGTTTTTTTTTGTTTTATTTCAGAAGCATATTAAAAGAACACATGCCAAACATCATACTTCAGAAGCGATTGAAAGTTATTACCAGAGGTATGACCTTCCTGCCCCACTAGAGGGTATCATAGTACCTATTAATTGTAATAATAATTATGAATAAATTAGGATATTAAATTAATTTTCTATATCATAGCCCAAGACATTTTAAGTGTGTTATTTAAAACTTTTAGTGTATTTTGGAATGAGTTTTCAAATGCTTTGTTTGGCAGATCTAAATAATGTGATAAGCCTGTGTTGACTCGTGTGTATGTATACATATACTATGTGAGATGTGGTTCAATATTATGAAACTTCAGTTGGTTGCTTGAAACTTATTATGAGTACATATCTTGTCTAAATGCATATGCTCATATACACATATATCTACATGTATATTTGTGAAAGTCCTCAGATTTTTATTTATTTCTTATTTGAGATTAGCAAGTTGGAAAAATAAGATTGAATTTTGATGTAGTTGTATATTATATCATAGATATTGGGATATCCATTTTAGAAATGAAAAAGAAAGACATATCAAGTACGGACATATGGAGACTTAATGTATAACTGTCACATTTTAAAGGGGCTTTGTATTTTTAAAAGAAAATCTTAGGTATTAAATCAACAGCATAGAATCCAGAGGATATTTTAATTTCAGCCTAATTTATTATAAATAGTTTTCAACCTCTTGTTCTGAAACAAATAGAATCTTTAAAATAGCTCTGAATTTTTTTTAAATTCTTAAATTTGTCTCATTGTGTTATGACTGAATAATTTGTAACACTAAATGCTAATAGTTTGCATTAGAAATTGTTAGTTGGTTTCTTAAATATTTCAAGGGCACATTGAGAAGGAAAACTGTTTGAAATATGCTCTTAAATTATTACACTTAAGATTGACAGATCAACCTTTTCTGTTGAGAGTGACACCACTGATTTTAGATGAATGATTTTTATGCATGAAAATTTTATGAATGAAATAAATATGTGGATAAAATATTGGTGTCATGTTTCTGTAAAGTCATTTTTTTTTTTTTTAGAATTGAGAAGTGGATATTAAACAGAAAGTTATTGAAGTTAGATTTTTTAGAAAATTATTCACTCTGCCATATGTGGTAAAATATATGTTTTGTTTTCAGTAGTAGTATCTATTAAAGAAAGGTACATGCACATGCTACACATAGACACACACACTTCTGTGTCTAGTAGAGCTCTTCTCTAAACAAGTCTCTGTAAAGTTTGAATTGATTTATACAAAAGTCATAACCTCCTTGGTGAAATTAACATTTAAATTAAAGTCATAACCTAAATCGTACACATAAAATTAAGAATGGCCCATGAAGTGCTGTGATTCCTCCAACTGCTTTGGCATCCAGATCCTCCAAAGAAAGACTGAAAACTTATTTACATGCCAAAAAAAAAAAAAAAATACATGCTTGTCTGGAAACATTATAGTCCTAGGCTGTCATATAAAAGTATGGTTTTATATTCAGATTGTAACGCCTTGTAACGTAAACAGAGGAAAACAGAGCATAGAAATTTGGAGGTCCACTAAACAGGTGATGGGGCTGCCCTCTGATACTCATTAAGTAGATGATTTCTAAGATCACTAAATGCTGTATTTTAAAATCTTAGTTTCATTAGATGGTATATTTAATTATTGCAGTATGAGCATACTTTTGTTGGATTATCTGAGACAGGTAGTTTAGGCCACAAATAAAAATCTTTAAGTATGGTTACTCAGTGCTGAACAGTTGAGTGGGAATACAGAAATATATTTGTATTTCTTTAAATGTGTTGAAATAGGAAAATCTTAATTATTTCAAAGAGTTACAGCATTTGAAACAAAAACATGAAGTTAGATTATAATGGACGGTCTCAGAAGAAAGCATTCTGACCACTTCCTTGCTTCACCAGCCTGCTCCCTGACTTTCCACCCTGCACTTTGTGCTTGGGGACAGGCCATATTGTTACCTTTCAGACGGATTGACCTTACTAGCCTCTTTTTTAGCAGGTCGAATGTCCCTGTTTGTGCTAAGGTAAATTGGCCTTAAAATGTTTGGTTCCCAGCTGATTAGAATAAAGAGCAATTGTGTTACATCAAAACATATTTAAGCAGTTTGAAAATATTAATAATAATTTTTTCTTTTATAAAGTAATACCACCCATTGTGAAAATTAAGTACATTTGTGATGTATAAAGAAGGAATGAATGACTGCCCTTAATTGTGCCACTCAGAGATATCTACTGGTGTTTTTCATTCTAGTCTTTTGTCAGCCCATTTTTTTATAGATGAGGTCATACTGTGTAAGCTCTTGTGAATCTTGAATTTTATATTTGGAAAAATGTATATGACACAGTATTACTTTGTAAAAAGATTTTCATAAACATTTTACTGATTGCCTTACTTCATCATATGAAAGTATTATAATTTACTGAATTATTTCTCTGTTGAACACATCTTTCCGATGATCTGATATTGTAAATAATACTGTGGTAAACATCTTGATGCATGAATCTGCATTTTGGATTAGTTTCTTAATATTTCTATATATGTAATTACTGGTACAAACATTTAAAAAATTTATTATATGTTGCCAAAATACTGTCTACAAATGTTGTACTGGTTATATTCCTACTAGCAGTATAAAAAAATTTCTGTCTCTCAGCATTCTTACTAGCATTGAGATGATGTTAATTAAGGATTCAAAGTCTGTATTTAATGTGATTCCATCATGGTTAACTGAAACTACATAATATCCAGATAGCAGTAGAAAATGTTTTCTCAGGCTTTTGAATTATTGAGGAAATTTCCTTAGTTTTCCATGTTGTATATTTATAGACACATAGCTCGAGTGTTCATTTGGAAAACAATTCTCTATTCTTTTCACTGTACTAATACCATTTTATTTCCAAACAGGAAACATTCTTGGTAAAATTTATTTAGGTGCGCCTAAATTGGTGCACATGGGCATATGTGCGCACACACGTGGTGGGTCAGATTTGCAAGTCCGCGTCAATGTATTAGACGTATTTTCTCCCATCTCCTCCCTTCTCCCAACACCTTGGCTGAGGGGGCCAGCTTTAATAGCTTTAGAGAATCAGATCAATTGAATTTCATTCAGATGTTCACATGGAAAAATGATTGGTTTAAATATGATATTGACAGTCCGTGATAAAAAGTAGTTTCTGAAAATTTGAACCTTTTTTTGTTCAATTAGCACCATTTACTTTGCACTATATCCCATTGACTGTGCAAATGTGAATAAGACACAGTATGTGCCTTCAACTGTTCCGTTTAGTGGGAAAAGAGCTATGTACGTAAATCTGTAAAATGCAACAAGAGAAGTGCTAACAGGTATGTCTACACAGAGTGCTGTGGGAGTTCCAACAACGATAGGTATCCAGTGCAACTTGAATACCTACAGTCTAGAAGTAAAAGAGTTGCCTTTCCTAGTTTGTTAGGAAGGAGTGGGCATTCCAAGCTGAGAGAAAGTGGTCAGTGACAGAGCTGGGGATGCTCCTGAGCCAGGGCATGGAGAACACATGGAGAGGAGCAAGATGAGCCTGAAAAGGTAGGCAGGTGCTGAAGGTCTTGTTCAAAGGAGTAGGATTGTATTTTTTTTATTAGGCAGTGTGGACCCAGTGGCAGATTTTAAGAAAGGAGTAGTCCAGTCACATTTTCATGTTGGGAAGATCATTCTGTGGCAGTATGAAAGGATAGGCAGTCGTCATGTGAGCACCTGGAAGCAGGGAAGCCTCTGAAGTCAGCTGTTAGTGTGGTTCCGGTGAGTGGGAGTCTGATGGCGGTGGCAGTGGGGATGGGCTCCCGAGATTCAGGAAAGGAATCTTGATGTAAGCTTGGCATAGAATTTTGGTAGGTTTAGATGTAAGCTTGGCATAGAATTTTGGTAGGTTTTTGAAGTTTTATTGTTAAAATTATTTTGAAAATATTAAAGATCAAGTAACTTTGCCTTACATTTGAAATAGGTACATGTTATTATTTTAATCTTAGGTGGTAGTGGATCTTTCATACTCAAAAAACATCATAAAGTGGGCCTTCTCTGAGGATCTTTTAAGAATGACTTCACTCATAGACTATACATGTGAGTCCTCTCATGGTAAAGCTAGAGGATGACATATAGCTTCTGTATAACGGAATTTTAATTGGCAAATAGGCATCAGGAATGGAGCCCTGGTCACCTTAATGGAGTGTTCAGGATGACATCTTTATATCCCGATTACAATTCACAACTTTTCCAGGGATCTGTTGGATGAGGGTTCAATCGTCATTCACCTAACCCTACCCCAAGGAGCTTCCAGGCTAGTTGGAGAGGAAACAAACCATTATACCAGTGTGGAAAGTGCAGTGCTGTAAGTTTGCACAGGATGCTATGAGGAATCAGAGAAAAGTAGCATTAGAAGTTTCTGATAATGTGTTTACTGAATATTTTCTGTAATTAGTATGTCCTTTTGATTGCATATCTGAAAATTTAAATAAAGCCTCATATGTCACTTTGATGTGGGGGAATTAAACTTCCCAGAAAAAATAAATACAACCTCAAATTAAACTTAATTTTTTTCCCTAACATTTTTGAAGTGTTGTGGGTTATAGGTGGGGAAGAAATTGGGCAACACACACATTCAGAGCAGATCTACCCTTTTCAACATATGAGGCACCTCAGTAGGCCTTGGATCAGGGTTCCATTTCTAAGCTTTATTGTTTATCAGCTAAGAGAGCACAGATGGGTTTTATCAGGGCCCTGGGGTTTGGCTTCTCTTTATGTGACCTACTGAGAAGCTTCACTAACCCTTATAATTAGGAATTTCCACTATATTAAGTGTGGTCATACTCTGAATATTATATAGACTATCTAGATATAGGGAGTTGTTATTGTTTGACCATCTCCTGTTTCTTTAAACTTGATAGAAGTACTTCGTTGGTCATTACCAGGATAATGACTGATACAGCTGTTCTTTAAACCACATCGCCTTGGTTTATTTTTTTCTTCTTGCCTCTGACAGTCCTTGTTTCCCAGTTAGTTTCCTAAATAATACATTCAAGAATGGCCCCAATAGGTGGAAAATGGATTTGTTGGAATTATTTTGAAGTTATAATGATCCATGGGCTCTTCCCCATCTTGAATAATTTGCTTTTTTCCCACTTTGCTTACAGGAAAATTATGTATCTTTATAAGTAACTTGTAAAATATTATAATTTAGTGTCTGTTCCTGGCAGTTAGATGAAAGACCTCACCTGTTGACTTTGTTTTTTACTCTAGACAAATATCCTGAACTTACTCACTCAAACAATATACTGTAGGGAAAATGTCCATACCTGATTCTACTTTCTTGTCTAATATGGTTTAAAAAATTATTTAATTATTCATTTATTAAAGAAAAAATATGTATTTGTATTATGTGATCACCTACTATAAACTAAGAATCGTGCTAGGCATAATAAGTTGAATGAAATATAATTTCCCAATCCTCATGAGGCTTTCAACATTACAGTGGGGGGTGGGTTCGAGGTAGACAAGTAGGCAAATACAGTATGCTGTGTACGTGGTTGAGAGATGTATAGGGTGCTCCTTGATTGCATATGAGCGGCACTTAACTTAGTCTTGGTGGTGAATTAAAAAAGGTGACATTTGAGCTGAATCATGAGTTATCCAGGCGAAGGGTAGGAGTGGAGCACAGTGACTAGAGATAAGGCTGGCAGAGTAGAGCAGGTAGGAATCAGATTGTAAAGAACCTTACAAGATCTGTTAAGGGGTTATAATTTAATCTTGAGATTTAATGTGGGGCCTTTGGAGTGTTTTAAAGGGGAGAATGGCACATTCAAATAAAAAATATATCCCGGCTTCCATGTCTGCGACGGATTTGGGGAATTTTGTTTGTTTGTTTTTTATTTTTTCAGTGAAGTTAGGAGATGAAGAAAGATGGAGGTTATTACAGAAATCCAGGGCAGATAAGATGACAGCTTGTTTCGCCTATCAAAGGTGTGCTGACCCACTGATGACAGGTCTATTCCATTTTTTTCTTAATAAGGTGTCAGGTAGCCTTATGAAGCAGAGGCAAAGAAACAGGTGAGATGAGTACGTGGTGGATGCTTTTTTGAAAGTACAGAAGTAATCTTATTTCCTTTTCACGTAATGGTTGTCTGTGGTTTAGACAAAGCCAGAGTAATACAGATAGTTCCTTGGAAATCACCTCTGTGTTCACTTTATGTGTTTAGAGGTGAAAACAAGGGATACCTATGTGCTCATACCTCTTGCCCCCAACTTCAGTTACTTAGTTGCCAGGGATTTTAAGGTAAGTTGTTTTTGTTATCCTTTTCCCTTCAATGCTTTGCTATGACAGTAGCATACTTTAACTAGAGTTGAGCGTGGCATTTGCCCAGGAGAAACGTATACACACGGGATGCTGACAAGTCTATGCTGGCCTTTTCTTGTTACGGCATTGCCACTTGGCTTTGTCTTGTCTAGGTACCTGAATGGAGTGGTGAAAAATGGAGCTGCCCCAGTGCTCCTGGAGCTGGCCAATGAGGTAATGTTATTGTTATGATTTTATTAAAACCTGCATAAAACCTAAGGGGCCTATCTAGAGTAACTTTGCTTAGAGTTGTAATTAACTTAAAAAAAAAAAAAGATTTTGAGATGCGTTAGACATTTAAATCTCTCCCTGATCTCTCTGTACTTTTAATAATTGGACAAAGAACTTCATGTAGTAATAAATCAGTTGACATAATTAGTGTACTTCTTTTAAGGCAAATGTATAAACAGCTTGGTTTCTTATTTTGTGGAAAATTTTAACCAAACAGCTCAGGACGTGCTCTTCCTAGGATATGTTGTTTTAATTTAGTATGAGAAATACCTGTGTCAAGTGAAGAGATGGATGCCAAGAAAATCTGTGCTGTTATAAAAATGAAGAGAGAAATTATATACATATAGTATTTACTTGGTTTGTTTTTTCTCTTAGCACACTTTTATAATAAAGGATACATGCCTTACAGAAAAGTCTCTTTCTTTACATGAAAAAGCATAGTGTTCTTATTAACACCAAGTATAAAGTGATTTATTGAACTTATTTGTTAACTCTGATCTGCTTCTGTTTGGGGAAACAAATAACAGCCTTACGTTTAAAAAAGGAAACCCAACAGATTTCCCATGAATGAAGAAGCTGTAAAAGTTCATAATAGTTGCAGAGAACATACCAAAAAAATAAAATATTTAATTTCTAAACTTTAAAATATTTATCCACTGTAATAAGAGAAATACAATATTTAGTCTGACTTGGAACTGCTTATGCAAACCTCATAGGGGTGGAATGAAATGTACACTGTTTTCATGTTGCA
>NW_012148618.1:8023742-8036242 GCF_000956105.1 Propithecus coquereli
AATCACCTCAGCTTTAATGAGCTGCAAGTCCCAGTCAGTCTTGGTTTGTATTTTTAATTTTTTCTTTTTAAAATTAGAAATCAAGCAAAAAATTCTATTCCTTTGGGAGCGGAGCGTATTATGTATGTACTATTACTTTCAGTAGATCAATGCTCAGTTTGAAATTGTTTTTCCTTCTATAAAAAGGTGTAGCTAGAATATGATGTGACCATTCTGTCTCAGTAGTTAAAAAGAAACCTGAGTGGCACTTGCGATAACAAACAATTTTGTTGTACTGATTTTGTTATTGCCCCTGATTAAATAATGTTTCACAGTCTACTTTTACATTGTACTGTTACTTAGCCTCATGACAGAACCAGCATATTGATAACATAGGTATTTTGATCTGAGCTGTAGGAGGACTAAGTTTCAGAGAGAGTAAGTGCCTTGGCCATAGTCCTATAATTATGACTCCATAAAGCTGGCCCTAGAACCCAGATTCGAAATTAAGTCTGATCAGTTGCATCAAGTTATTGCGCTTCCTGTTAAATTAGACAATATAGGGAAGTTTATCTACATTGTGCCGTTTTCCTTTCCGAATGAAATCTTAAGTTAGGTTGTTCTGGGGGAGCATAGCTAGCATCTCCATGGTTTTCCATGGCCTCAGAATCACCCAGGACATGGGCGGAGCATACGAGGCCACTGTGTAACTAGGTTGCAGACAGAGGGGTAGCAAAGTGTATGAGGTGTATGGCAGTGCCAGTGCACGCATTCTAGGATTGCAGCTCCCCTCAGCAGCTCCTTTCATTGCATTACAGGGAATAAAGTAGCAGTTAGAATAATTGCTAGGGAAATGCTGTCAGAATAGGATTATAGGTTTTCCTGACACGTTACAGACCTGGGCAAAAGCAGGAGATGAAGAGCTCTTTGCTCATCATGCCATCAGTTTGAATGATTGAGTCCTGCCCTGCTCTGCAGCCTTCCTTCCTAGCGGAGTATATTACCAACAGCATTTTGATTAATAATGAGTAAGAAGTAAATTATATTATGTGGGTCTTTTTTTAAAAAAGTGAGTCCTTATATTTTTAGCAAATCCTTTAAGTATCAAAATACCTATTTTTTTCTATTAATATTTTATATCGTGTTTTCTAATTGTGCTGAGAGAGCATAATTGGAAAGTGATGACCAGTTGCAGACAGGGTTACTAAAGGAAGCCTAAATCTTAATTCCATATTTTATAATCTATTCCTGGGATCTCACCTTTCCATCCTAACTTTTACATCTTTAAAACTCTGGGTTTAAAAGAAGGAAACATGAGAAAGCATCCAGTAGGTGTTTGGATTTGATTAGACTTTGAGTGGTCCCTTACTAACAATACTGGAATATTGATTCTTCTACAGTTTGTCAAGAGCTATTTGAGTCCTGACTATGTTCTGGGTACTATGTTAGGTGCTGCAGTGGATAGGAAGAGGAATAAAACCCATTAAAGAATTCACAGTTTAGTGGGATGTGTGAAGCACATATGTACTATAGGTTGACTATCCCTTATCTAAAATGCTTGGGACCAGAAATGTTTCAGATTTTGGATTTTTTGGAGTTTTGAAATATTTGCATTATACGTACTGGATGAACGTTGAAAATCCAAAATGCAAAATGCTCCAATGAACATTTACTTTGAACATGATGTCAGTGCTCAAAGAATTTTGGAGTTTGGAACATTTCAGATTTTGGACTTTTGGATTTAGAATGCCCAACCTGTTGTTATGATTCTGTGTCTTTAGAGGTTAAAAACATGCTGAAAGGAGCAAAAGGAGAAATGTGTTGTGGTTTGTAGAATTAGAGGAAGCTTCATGGATTGAGTAAGGCTGCAGGGGAAGACAATTTAAAATAGAGAACTGTCTCTCTAAAGGAAGAAAAATGGAAAAGTTCGAGGTCTCTTTAGGAATATTTCATAGTTGTTAAGTAAAAGTTTGTATGTAAAATTAAAATTGGACAGATTCAGCTGGGTTCATATGATAGAAGATATTGAATTCTACACCGAGGTGTTTACATTTAAATTAGCAGACACTGGAAAGCCATGATGGTTCTGAATAGCAGAATGACGTGATCAGAGGTTTTATTCATTTTTCCTTAATGACATTGCTCTCCAACAAGATAGATGTGGAGAGAGAGAACCAGAATTATGTATAATTCTTAGCACTTTTCTATAACTCTATCACTTCTCTTTTACTCAAAAAAGTATATTGAATACAACTGAAGGAAAGTAATATTATTATAGGAATAACTAAATCAACTCTCATTTATTAAGAAGCACTTATAAATTGACCTTGTACTAGTTATAAATAACTTGAAGCACACTTTGTAATTGATCATAATACAGAGCTGTGTGTTTTTTGACAGCAGTTAAAAACCAAAGTTGAAGATGATCTGGCGACACTGTCTAGAATAGGTTGAAGCGAGCAGACACTGGATGTAGTGAGAAAGGTCAACTAATAAGCTAGTGCCTCATCCTCAGTAAACCAGGTCTGGCCTAGGGTTTGCAATGAAAATAATAGAGAAAATAAAGTCTACAGAACATGGCAATTTACTGAAAACTGGCAGTTAGAAAGTATTAGGTCATTAATATGAAATGTCCAATTTCAAATCAAAAGTATAGTTTATTGGATCTCAAACAAGAATGAATGCAATTAATCAAAGTATGCACCTAAACTGTTGATACAGTTTTTCCATCTTAACAGTAGCTTCCTTATGTCAGCAGCAAAGAAGCCTGGAGAGCGAGTGGCAATGAAATCATGAGAAGCATTTTCCATAGCTTGTTGAGAATTGAATATTTTTCCTTACAAGAAGTGGTCCAAAGCCTGGGAGAAGTGGTAGTCAGTTGGTGTAAGGCCTGGTAAATACGGTAGATGACAGAGAGTTTCCAAGTCCAGCTTCTGTAGTTTGAGCAGCATTGTTTTTTGTGACTTGTTGTCATGTAAGAGGATTGGCCTGTCTCTATTAACCATTCTCAGCTTCTTAATCGCAAGCTTTCTCATCATTTCATCCAATTGGCTGCAGTAGACATACGCTGTAATAGATTGACCAGGTTTCATGAAGCTATAGTGGATAATACTAGCGCTAGACCACCAAACACACACCATTAGCTTTTTTTAATGAATACTCGGTTTTGGACTGTGTTTCCACATTTCGTCTTTATCCAACCATTGTGCCGAATGTTTGCAGTTGTCAAAAAGAATCCGTTTTTCATCACATGTAACAATGTGGTATAGAAATGGTTCGCCTTTATGTTGTGACGGCAAAGAAGGGCAAGCTTTGAGACGATTTCTCTCTGACACTCATTCAATTCATGTGGAACCCATCTATCCCATTCTTTACTTTGCCCATTTGTTTCAAATGGTCCAATATTATTGGAATAGTAGTGTCAAACCTGGCTGCTAATGCACACATAGGTTGAGATGGATTCATTTCTACAACATCTTTCAGCTCATTATTATCCACCTTGGTCTCAGGTCACCCACATGGCTCATTTTCAAGATTAAAATCACCAGAATGGAACTTCTCAAACCATCAACGTACCGTGTGTTCATTAGCCACATCCTTCACAAACACTTTGTTGACGTTTTGAGCTGTCTCCGCCGCATTGGTTCCATGATGGAACTCATATTTGAAAATGACATAAATTTTTGACTTATCCATGGTTTCACAAAAATTGCTCTAACAAAAAATATTTGAGAGATAATTACAAGCCAAAACGTGCATTTGAAAGAATGAGATGTACCTTCACAATAAAAAACAAGACGTGTCAAAGTGGATGTTAGAGATATCAACTGTCAAACTTAGTACTTAAGGAAATCAGACATTCCATACTTAATAACCTAGTAAAGGGAACCCAGGATGCAGCTGAGATTTCAAACTGGCATATCACATGCTAAGAGGAATAAGAGTTGTTTTGAATGGGGGAAGGAAGAAAATTGAATTCAGTTTGAGCTATGAAATTTAGGTTGCAAAGCACATTTTGTAGAATAGTTCCATAAAGTTAGAAGTGTGGAGTTCTTTCTCAGAGCTCTAGATTTAGATCTGTGAATCATCTATCAATGGAATGCTCTTTCCAAGACACTTTAAACAGAAGGGCTACTCCACATTCTACATGTAAACCTTCATTTGATTCCTAATTATTCAAATGACTATTTAATCTATAAAATAATTAATGATTAAATTTCAATTTGCATGGTACCTTAAGTTCTGCTGCCCCCTAAATAGTAGTAAAGTGAATGTACGGAGTTAATTTAATACATATTCCAGGAATGAATGCCTCGTTGAGAAGCGAATACATGGAACTTCTCTAGCTCATTTTAGAGGAGAATGCTTCCAACTCTTTACAAGCCTAGTTTGTTGATTATACATGTATTAAGTGGAAAATATTGTTTTCTTACACATTGCATGTGGATGCTTTCATCCTCTTATTTAATTTTAAAACATTAAGAAAAGTCTTAATTGAAAGACTTTTTGGGCTTCTATGTGATGTGTTTTCCGTTTCTTGAAAGCTTTATTGAATCCTATTCTGTCCTTTGAAGCTTGTTGGTCTAGTCTAGACAATTGAGGGTGAAATTCCAGGGGAAGGAATTTGAACTTATTTTGGACTCAAAGCTTTTGTTGATAAAAATTATATCTATGATTATGCGTTTCCTTGTGTCTATTTATAGACGTGCTTTTTACAACTGATAGAATGAGAAAATGAGAAAATAGTGAAAATATTTTCACTAGTTAGAAAAAGAAGTATGGAAGCACATTCACTGTGTGATAGATGTTAATGATAATGATTTTTTGTTTGTTTGTTTGTTTGTTTTGAGACAGAGTCTCACTGTGTTGCCTGGGCTAGAGTGCCGTGGCGTCAGCCTAGCTCACAGTAACCTCAAACTCCTGGGCTCAAGCGATCCTCCTGCCTCAGCCTCCTGAGTAGCTGGGACTGCAGGCATGTGCCACCATGCCCGGCTAATTTTTTCTATATATTTTTAGTTGTCCGATTAATTTTTTTCTATTTTTAGTAGAGACGGGGTCTCGCTCTTGCTCAGGCTGGTTTCGAACTCCTGAGCTCAAACAATCCGCCCGCCTCGGCCTCCCAGAGTGCTAGGATTACAGGCGTGAGCCACCGCGCCCGACCAATAATGATTATATTGAAAGATTTTGTCAGTCAAGAAGCTCCGAATTGGAAATTAGATTTCCGCTATGCTTTATATACAATGTAGTCAATGGCATTTAATGAACTCTCTATATTACCCACGATTGTGGGTACTGCACAGGATGGTTACTTGAAATTCAGAAATAATCTCCATTGGTTATTAATGTTGATATCTCACTGAACTTTTTATAAATCCTGCTAACTATAGAAAACTTTACTGATTAATGTTTCATCCCTTACGCTTTTCTCAACAACTTGTGAAGAAAATTTAAATATATAATGAGCAAACTGATCAGTGAACATGTTGTTAAGGTAGAGGAAGATGATGGTAGTTGAGGAAGGACCAAAGAGATTGCAGGATTGACCCACAACCTGAAGAGATGTGGAATCAAAGACCAATGACATATTACTCGATTTGGATAGAAATAATCTCTCCCACCCCCACTGGAGCTTTTGTCTCAAGAAGAATCTGGAAGTAAAAAATGGTTCATGTATCTATGGAGCTTATATATGCTAAATTTTCTGGTATAGTCTTGATTTTATGTAATTTTTTTTCCCTTTAAGGAAGGTGATTTTAAAAATTTACAATACGGAATTTTCTTATAACTTTAAAACTTTTGTTTACATAGATTGATACAAAAGAAAAACCCTTTGTTTATATTTCTTATTTTTTTGGTTTGGTATGGGATATTGATTATGGGTATTTTTGGTCATTCCACAATATTCACTGCAGAACCATTATGATTTGTTTTTCTCCTTTAGAAACATAATCACTTAATAGAGATATTTTTTGTTTATCTTAAGGGAAGTAGTTACTTTGGATGCCAAATTATGTTGTATCTTCGCTCTTTTTAATTAAAGAGCTATTCTTATTTTACTTTTTGTTTTTTTAAATCAGGCAACTTGACTAGGGGATAGAGTTTTTGCCTAAGCCTATTAAGACACCAAGTCTTTTTCCTGACTGTTTTATAATTATGGAGTGGAATGTGGAAATTATGGAATAGATAAATCCAGTAATTCTTCCCTTCCCTCATTGATGAAATGCACTAGATTGAGAAATATGGTGTCTGGCCTTTTCAGGGGGCTTGACAGCTGAGTTGAATTACCACTAAACCAGCCTCTGAAGTTGGTCCCTTCTGCAGTCTCCTGGTCCCTATCTGTATCCCATCCTTGCAAACACTTGTCCCAGCCCCTCACTATACTTACACACCTATCAGAGACTAGAAGATTGTCAGAACAGTGTTCTTAATTATGTTTTGCCTATTGTGTAGATCTCTATTGAATGCTATGCTTTTTTTCCTCCCATTTGGTTTTCAGCCTTCGATACCAATTTTCACCTTAGCATTTCGATTTCCTTTCAGCCTAATTCATTCTTTCTACAAAGTACTTCTGAACTTCTAATTTTCTTTTTCTTTGGGGGTTAGGGTGCCGCATTCCATGAGTAGCTCATTCCTTAATTCCCATTGTGTTCCTGCCACCCCATGTTCTGGCTCACCTGTCAGTTTTTGATGCTTCCTCATGTCCTTATATGGTTATTAGCTGCTTAAAACAATTCAAATCAGCAATAATAATAATAATATCTGATGCTTAGCATATATTAGCTACCACGTACTTTCTAAGTGCTTTACTGATTTGGACATTTATTCCTCAGCACGACTTTATGAGGCAAATAGTATTATCATCCCCTTTTACAGTTGAGGCAACCAGGGCACTGAGAGCTTAAATGATTTGCCCCAGGTCACACAGTAAGTAGTGACAGTACGATTCCAGAGCCCATGCTCATAACAATATGCTAAACTGGCTTCCTATGGAAAAACATATTTTGTAATACAATTTTGTGTTGTGAAACTTGTGTGGCAAATAATTATGATAGTTCGTGAGTCCAAAAGCTTGTAAGTCAATACTGTAGGTAACAAATGTTATTGCCTAGTACAAACTCATCAGATTTCCCCATTTACCCAAAAAGATGTCTTTTGGGGGGGGCAGAATATCTCCAACAGACTTGTAACTGCTTGTGTGATTCATTTACTTATGTCATATGGCACTATATCTTTGTAAAAAGGGAGTGTTAACATATAAATGCTTAACCTTTACTTCTTAATGATGAGCTTTTAAATTGTTATTGTGCTGACATAATTAGGTGTAACGCCTAAAATGCTTTGTGTGTATAGCTATAAAAAAAAAAGTGATGTGATCTAGGACAGTAAAGCTGTATCTGGGAAAAAATCCTATGGAAGGTTGAAATTCAATGTGGTAACTGCAATTATCTAAAAGGAAGTCTATTACTTTATGATAAAACTGTCAAAATAATGATTGGGTACTCCCACAAATTGTTCAGAGAATCAATAAAACCAGTATTACGTCACGGTTTGAGAATTTAGGAATTCCACTTTCTCCTGATTCATGAGAGGATGCTGATATATTTAAGAATGAGATCATTGTAAGTTTTTCTTTCCTGCTTCACTTTATAACTCTTTTTTTCATAGTAAACATTTTGCTTGAGAAGCTTGATAAACAATGTTATTGGAAAAATGAATAGCATTTTTCCATTAACCAGATAAAAATGTGTAGACTATGAGCTGTTGTCTTTGTAAGAATGTAAAATACATTTTGAGTAGATAATTTTTTCTTCATTCAGGACCCACGTCTTGGCCTTTTGGTTTTTAGTTGATCTGTGATGTCATTATGTACAAGCTAACATTTGTATTTTAATGGGAATTACCAAGCTTATTTTTGTTAAAACTGTGTGTAGTTGAATGTTTTATTGTCTTCACTAAGCCACCAAACCTCCAATTTCTCATTTTTGTTTTTCAGTCAAACAAGACATTTTATATGATTAATACAACACTAATTTTTGGTGGGCTCAATGCTCCTTGTCTTGGTTCATTGCTTGGATCCATATCCATAAATATTTGTTGACTTGAAGTAAATATTTTGTTGATTTTGTACCTACTATTTCCTTATGTCTCTAGGATTGAGAGGACGTTAAGGAATTTTCTAGTTAACATGTAAAACATAGAACTTTATAAAAAGTTTTGATACATTTTATTTGACCCAAATAACAACTCTTTGACACAATTAAGGAAAATGTTATTTTTGTAGTTTTACAAATGAGGTAAATTGAAGCTCAGGCTAAGTGACTAGCCTAGTCATACAGATAGAAGGGGCAAGACTAGAACTTGAACTTACATCACCGGAGCCTACTTGCTCCCCTCCTTACCCTTGTTACATGGCTGAATGCACAAATAAACAAACAAGCGATGAGTTAGTGGAGGAACCTGTGTTTTCTGATTTCAGATTCTTCCGCTTTCCATTATTTAATGAATGTAAATTAACAGCATGGTTTAGATATCGCTTATGTGGTTAGCTTCTCTTAGTGTCATAAAAGTTTTTCTTCTTTTTACCTAAATCTCATCTATTACAATTTGTGCATATTTCCACAATATGTTGAATTGGAATCCCAGGTTGATCCTATACTAGCTGTCACCTTGGGTAACGTCTTTGGGAGCCATAGTTTGTTTTTCTTTAAAATTAAATAACAACATCTCCCTTACAATGTTATAAATATTAAAGATGATTTCGTAAATTTCCTAGTATGGTTCTTGGCACATAGGAGGCACTCAATGATAGTAATTTTTGTAGCAATAGGCAGTAAGTAATATTCCAACAAATAGTTACTTGAAGTACATGAAGGAATTTAATTTACCTTTCATACTCTTTGGGTATACTTGAAATTTGAATTTTCTGATTATTTTGAAGATGCTTTTCTGAAATCCCTTGAAATGCTTCTTTATGGTACTCTGTATAGGGAAAAATTAATTATCATCTTACCAAAGCTGCATAGAAAGAAGGCTGGTCTCAATTTCCTGAATTATTTTCCCTAATTTATTGTAATAATAGAACAACAGCATATGTTTAGGTCTAGCTGTGTATGCACTATGGAAATTTTCTTTTTTTTCCCTGTTACAATTACTCATAATTATATCATATACTTCAGGAATTCTTATAACCAGCGCTCTGGAAAGCAACAGGGGGTTGATGTTTTTGGTGATAATGAAAGGTTAAGTTTGTGATGAGGTCACTTCTGGGGGCCCTAAGTCTACTAGAAAGATTTAACTTTTTTTAAATAAAATTTTCATTTTGGAATAATTTTAGAATTACATAAAAGTTGCAAAGATAATACAGAGGGTTCTGCCTAAATATATCACTCAGTATTAGTGACCCCTAATGTTATCATCTTATATTACTGTGTTACATCTATCAGCACTAAAAAACCCTCATTGGTACCTCGCTGCTAATCATACTCCAGACATCATTCGAATTTTACCAGTTTGTCTATTAAATGGCCTTTAACATTAATGGTCTTTTTCTGTTCCAGCATTCAATCCAGGGTGCCATGTTTCATTTAGTTGTTGTGTTTCCTGAGTCTCCTCTGGTGTGTGACAACGGTCTTTTCTTATTTTTTATGACCATGATGTTCTTGAGGAGTATTGGTTAGGTATTAAGTGTAGCGCATTCAGTTTTGAGTTTGTCTAATGTTTTTCTCATGATTAGGCTGGGGTTATAGGTTTGGGGAAAGAAGATGAGGTTCATCATATCATATCAAGGGTTATATGATGCAAACATGATTCATCACTGGTTATGTTAACCTTAATCTATTGGTTAAGGTAGCGTTTGCCAGATTTCTCCACTGTAAAGTTACTATCTTTCTCTTTTTTAACTCTATTCTTTGGAAGCAAGTCACTAAATTTAGCCCACATTCAAGATGAGGAGGGTGACGAAACTCTGCCTCCTGGAGGGTGAAGTACTAAGATATATTATTTGGATTTCTTCTGTAAGGAAGTTTTGTCTCTTCTCCCTATTTATTTATCACTTATATATATGAATTTATATTTATTTATCTTATAATTTGGGTTATAATCCCACTAGACAACTTTCGTTTAGGCTTAGTAGTTAAATTTGTAGCATACATTTTAATCCTTTCTTTTGCTTCCACACTCCTTCCTTTCCTCTCTCTCTTACCCATGAACTGAGTAAACATGTACCCTTGACTCATTTTAGTGATGAAATTATTCAACAGCAATCCCAAGTAAAGCTCCTCTGTAGAAAGATAAATAAAATCTCTTTGGTTACATACTTTTCTTCATAAAGAGGCCTGGCAATGTTGTAGTAAGTATCCAAAGCAAATTTGCTCAGTCTGATCTAAATTTTGACAAATCTATTATATTTATTAACAGACACCTCAAAATTTTGGTTTTGTATTGCTTTTGCATGTCAACTAGTTTTGATTACTTGGGGCAATACTTTTTGAAGTGGAGAAATCAAAATAAAGATGAATTCTTTTGAAAACTGGACCTTTCAGTTCTTTTCCATGCTTCAGTCGCCTTCTTCCATAAATTATCAAAAATTCTGGGCAGTCAGTGAATACCTTTGTCTACAAGGCATTGGGTAGGAAGAGCATCGTATGGCCTGGTTATTTGACTTATTTTTGAACTGTTTCAGTCTTGCCTTTCCGCATCTCCATTGTAGCCATTCCTGCTGCGTTTTAGACTATTGATGAATATTTGGTAAAGAATGAGATAGAGGAAAGTATGGCTTCTTTAAGGATATTCCTTTAAACGATATTTTGTATATTTAGTTGCTTCAGTTTAGACTTTCAGCATTTTTATTCATATGGGGGAAAAACACTAAGAAAGAAAATAGTATCTTGAGTTTAATAATCTGCCAGCAGAGAACACCGAGGTTGTAATTTGAGACAGAATTTATTCTTACAACTTTAATAGTATCCAACAGCATTCCCTTTTGTTTCTGTTTGTCTGTAGAGGTACCCGAAACAAGCAAAAATGAAAAATCCCTGAATTATTTGTAAAATGTGAAAGTGGGAACATTAACATGTGGCCTTATCTTGAGATATTTAGCAACAGACTGTCTTCCCATTCTAGTGCAGCTGTCCAGGGAAGAGATCTTTCCGTTTTGGGGGATGAAGGAAATAGGCTGCACCAGTCACGAAACCATTCATCTGTTGCATGTTCTTCGAGTCAGCAATGGCATTGGCAACATTCTCTGTCTGGGGCTGCTCCCTGGCTTTTTGCTTGGAAACTAGAAAACTGTATCTGTAGCAGAAGTGTGAAAGGGACTAGGGAAAATGAGATTGACAAATGGGTGACAGAAGGGCAGATTCTAGTTTTTAAATTCCCTGTCTTATTTATTTTTACCAGACATTCTGACATATTTTGCGTGTGTGTGTGTGTGTGTGTGTGTGTGTGTGTTTCTTTTGCTTACTGAACATGTACCTCCTCTGGGGCCCTGTGGAAAGATGGGTCTCTTGGCTGAGTTGGGTTATCTGCCCTCAAGAGGCTTAGTCTCTAGTAGGAGAGATGAGTTCCAAAGGCATGTGTTTAATTTAGATCAAAATCATTACTTAGCAAACATATTATCCAGTTTCTTCCTTGAGCAGGCCATGTGATCACAGTTGGGCTACTAGGATTTGGTTCATATGTCAGCCATTGATTTTGAAGGATTTTATTGATGATGACTTTTATGAAACTCTTCCTCTTACAATTGTTTTCTTTTGAGGGGATTTTGTTTATACCTATAACAGGTGTTATTTAAAAATTGAGCCAAGTGTTTTGTGCAGTAATGTAAACAAAGTAGAATCACCTTTGGGTCTAGAAGAACTTTAGAATATATCATTTTTGGTTTCTCCTAAGGGATAATCATGCGAACTGTTTTCATTGTTTAATCATTTTATGAATTTTGATGTTTTTAAATTTGTTTGACTTTGGCAATATTGTATTTTTTTCCAGGAATTAGAGCAGGCAGAATTTTGAAACATTCAAAATGTCAGCTTGTTTTGGCATAAGAAATGGAATGTTGTTAAATTTCATTAATTTAAATTTTTACAACTTCACTTAGCTTTTAGTTAGCAGCAGCGGGGTAAAACAGATTTTTTTTTTTCTTTTTCATACTGTTTTTCTTCAGTGCTTTATTCCTCTGTGGAACATGTTTTGAATCTTTTCCTTTTTCCCCTATTCTAATCTGAAAGAAAAATTTTTGAAATTTTAAACTTTTGGTTACTCTTGTTATTGTAATAGCAAGGGATTTGTGTATCAATATGAATTTACTTTTTTATTCAGCAACTATTTATTAAGTACCTCCATGTGCCAAATGCTATTATAGGTCCTTGGGAGACACCTAGAAAACAAAAAAACAGACAAAATCCTTGTCCTCCACAAGGTTGCATCCTAGTAGTGAAGGCCAACCATAAACATATAAATAAGTAAATCATATAGTATATTAAGGTGATAAGTGCTATAGGGAAAAGAACAGTGTGAATATACAG
>NW_012148618.1:8041242-8054441 GCF_000956105.1 Propithecus coquereli
ATTTGGCTTCCTAAAAATTGCTATAATAGTAGGGAATATAGACAGGGCTTGGATTTTGAGTAGGCTTCTCTTTCATTTGACGGTTTGTTCATTAATTAATTGATTCAGCAATTTATTGAGTAGCTATCTTGTGCAGGGCAACTTTGGAGTAATAATAGAGAAATATTTCTGCTTTTAAGCAGCTTGCCAAATACCCTGACACAAGAGTTTCTCAATTCTCCATGTGAACCACACATTCTCAAAGAGGGTGATACTGCGTAAGCAGATATATACATCATATCTGTGGCATTAAAATTTCATGGGGGGAGCAATTAAGAAAAAAATTTCTAAAAAGTCTCCTGAGGTGGGCCATATGGGAAAAAAGGTTAAGAAACATCTGTGTAGACCAAATATAGGGCTACATAAAGCTGAGCTTGAAATCTGAAACCTTGTAGCTTCACAACCAATAAAAACTGGTGAGATTTCTTTCTTATCTTCTTGAGGGCGACCACACGATGAACCTAAATCTTCCTCCATGTAAAAGCTCCCAGATATTTAAAGACAATATTGAGGAAGTATAACACCTTTTTTTCCCTCTATACTGTGTTAATATTCCTTTTCCCTTTAGATTTTTTTAAAAAATTGTGGCGTGGTTTAAAATTTTAGCATCCTGGTCAGCCTCTTGTCATCTGATGACAAAGTAATATTTAATCAAGTGCCAAATGATTGGGAGAAAATACTAGTTCTCTCCATTCCACAATATGAAGGAGAGGAAGGCAAGTGGGTTGGAAAAATGAGGGAAGGCTTTAGCAGAAGAGGTAAGAACTGAACTGGGCTTTGAAGTTTTAGCCAAAGGAAAGATGCCAGAAAACATTCCAGCTTTGGAGCATGTGAGGGCTGGGGGGTTGGAGAGGAATTAAGTGTGTTTGTGGCATTAGCCAGGTGCGTAATAAATACTTGTTGAATGTATGTTTGTTGGATAAGGGTTGATGGTGTATAACAGCTATAAGGCTGCAAGTTGCCTGAGAGAAGATTCTGATCATGTGAATACTTGTGTTTTGGAAACATCTTCCTCTTGTCCTTACATAATACTTTGTATTTGATGACTCTAGTTTAAGTTATTCCTTCAATGATTGTGTGCTAGTTAGAGCAGTGGTCCCCAACCATTTTGGCACCAGGGACCGGTTTCATGGAGGACAGTTTTTCCACAGATGGGGGTGGGGAATGGGGAGATGGTGAATGGTGGGCAGTGGCTGTAAATGAGATGAAGCTTTGCTCACTTGCCCACTGCTCACCTCCTGTCATGCAGACCAGTTCCTAACAGGTCACGGACTGGTCCCAGTCCATGGCCTCGGGGTTGGGGACCACAAAGTTAGAGAGCATAGTTGAATTTGTCCCTGTAGAATTCCCTAATGGTAAATGATATTTCTTACTCAGGTTGTCAAATGGGCTCAAACTGCTTTAGATTTCAGTCTTATATAGTGTGAGAGGTAGTGGGCTAGTGCCTGGAATTTTTGAAGAATAGTTCCAACTGTAGGGGTAAGTAGGCTTCTGTAGGTTGCTGGCAATATTGAAATTGTCCAAGAAAGACAATGGCAGGTCAACCGTCATGGAAAAGGACCCTCATGACTTTGATGTTCAAAGACCTTAAACCAGCATTGGAAGAAAAGATTACATATTATTGGTATTTGGTTTTCGCTGTCTTGGAACTCAGCCCTTGGAGCAGCCACATGAAGAGGCAAAACTGGCATACCTCAGGAGTATTACCAACAGTGGCTGCCTTATCCATCCAGCTATTCAACTGCAGGGACTGTTTTTCTTCAGTGGGGGAAAGAACTAGGTTCTAACATTGCAGTTCTGACTGCACATTAACTTTTCTTCCAAACAGCCCATCTCATGTTTATCCCCATATCTGTCCTTCCTTCACTCATTCTTTCTTGTCTCTTGGCTGCTGCCATCCGGTACGCAGTCAGCTCATGCTGGTTCATCTATCTTGCTAAACCTATTTGGGGTCTTAGATTAGGGATCTCAACTATATATGGTTCTTCTTTGTTTTAGTTCAAGTATAACCCAATCAAAAAACATTCTTTGCAGTGGGCAGGACTTTCAGTGGTCTTAAGAGCACTGATAATTCACCTGCTTATTAGCCTCAGTTCCTTCTAGCAGTAGTTGGCTACTTATCAGAAGTTATGCTAAGGAAAGCAAGGTTAGAAATGAGTGTGATGTCAGTGCTTCTTGGGAAAGTCTCTACTTGCTTGATTGCTGGTGCTTGAAGTGCCTTTAGCTAGGGGGAAAATCCTTCTCTTACGTGGTTATAGACAAAGTTTAAATTACAAACTTCCTTTCGGTGACAACTCAACCTTATACACACAAAAGTAGAAAGGACCTCTACCAAGTTCTTGCGTGAGAACAGTTTTGATAGTGGATTATGCAAGATGGGAGGGCTTGTGTAAGATGGGAGAATCAATCTGGCATTGCCTAATCTTACATATTGAACAAATTCACTTTTGGATGTTTCTCCAAGACTACGACAATGTAAGTTTATTAAGAATAGGCCCCAACTTCATATACATCTCATAAAGACTCTTTTTTTACCCTTTTGACAATAGAAAGTCATGCTATGCTTATTGGTACTGTAGTGTTGAGAGGCAGAAGGCAGGCTGCACTATGACCAGTCAAAGCATGGTATGTAACAACTATAACAGCACAAGTCTGAAACAGCGTTAAGTATTTCAGTGTGTCACTTTATTTCATCTTCACAACAGCTCTGCAAGGTAAGTACCAATGTTACTCTCTTTTCCCGCCTAGGAGACTGAGGGTCATCAACATTAACTTGTTGAGATAACATGACTAGTAAATGGAAAAACCACCCCTCAAACCAAGTCTGTCTGATTCTAGCCTCTGCTTGTAACCACTTTTCCATACTGACTCTGTCTGAAAGTATTGCACTGCATATCTTTCTGCCACATCCACAGACGGCTGTGCGAGACATGTGAGCGAGTCGTCATGAAAGTGAGTCCTTTAGCACCCAGATGATCCACCCCAGTCGAGGCCACACAGAGAGCATACTTTCTCCACCAAGCCTAGTGCAAATTGCCAAATAATGAGCATGTTGAGAAATTGTTGTTTAAAAGCCCCGCCCCCCCAAAAAAGGGGAGGGTTATATTTGAGAATCTAGTAGAACTGATTCTCAAACCCACGAAAACAATCGTCTTGTTTTCCCAGCTTGCTGATTAGCACAGTGCTTTGACCTGAGACATGATGGCAGCCTTTGGAGGAATCAGGGAAACAATTTATTTTGTTGACACCAATGACCCTTCTTCCTTTCCCCTGGCCTGGCCAGAGGCCATGCAGTAGTGAGGTCTTTAGAGGTGGTTTAGGTGATTCTGTTCTGCCTGCTCTTGCTATCCCTGTCACCTACCTTTCTTTCTATTGTTTGGGACTCTGACTTCTTGGAAGGACCTTTTCTTTACATATTTTTATAACTCTGACTCCAAAGAAGTTAACAAATTAGAAAAAAAGGGAACAAGTTTTTCCCAGAACTTCTTATTAATATTAAAGGATCTTTAAAAATTTCCACAACATAGCAGAATGAGCTTTTGTTGATGAGCTGTCTTTCTATGACAAAGAAATAGAAATGATAGATAATAAGTAAGCAAATCTTTTAAAGTACATAACTAAGTACAAACAAAACAAATAAAATCTTTGAGTGTCAGAAGTGGAGAGAGAACATATATCCAGAGTGGTAAACAGAGATTGTTAGCTTTAGATATAGGCATGAGAGGGACTTGGCTTCAGTTTTGGACTCCCCAGGGGGAAAGATGTGCAACCAGGACCTGGAATTGAGCCTCCACTTATAGCTCAAACTGTGAAAAAGGACTAGGAAAATGTCAAGGAAGCTTGCTTGCTGTATATGGTTTTGGGTTGTGGAGTATTAGGAGAAGAAAGAGAAATTAGAAACAGATCAGCACTATTTGTGAGTTTGGGTCCAAATTTACACTCATGTTTACTGCAGAAAGGCCAAACTAAGAAATTAACAATAAAACTGGTCTTTGCAAAAATAAACATGAAACTATACTGTCATGGTTACTTCCCCAGTATAGGTCAAACAATTCTTGCTGAAAATAAGCTCTCAGTAAAAATTTATAAACCAAGGGAGGAAACCAACTACCATGGGGAAGATAGGCAGATAGAGAGACAGACAGAAAGAGACAGAGAGAGAAATAGCATACCATGGACTGGATATGAGGAAATGAAGACACTGTAAATTAAATCTATAAGACAAAGTATAAAAACAAAATAAATTTTAAAATTATATATATATATTAACTGAATAAATAAAAAGGAAGACTATGACTAGATAAATGAACAAAATAGTATAAAAGAGAGCAGATAGATTTGGAAAAAAGTAAAATTTAGAAATGAAATAATAGTCATTGAAAAGCTCATTATATGTGTGAATTGTTATATTAGACAAAAAGATTAGAAGAAAATTGGAAGAATTAGATTAAAAAAAAAATTAGTGAATTCTAGGGTGAATCTGCAGAAAGCACCTTTAATATAACATAGGGATGAAGAGAGGAGAAATTTAAACATTTTATAAGCATAGGAGATGGAGAGGACAGAGTAAGATCCTCTAACAGATGTCTAATATAAGAGTTTCAGAGGAGAGTGGAAGTCAACACTATGTGACTCAGAATTTTTCAAATTGGTTAAAGGCATATATTCTTAGGTTCATGAAATATAGCTAATCTCAAGCAGGCTAAATAAAAATAACCACACTTAGGTACAGAGTAGTGAATACTATACTATTAATATTTATGAGAGTCAAACCTAAGACATGACACAATAAAATTCAAAGTAAAGAAATGGAGCACTAGGTATATGAGGCAGATCTTATCGAAAAGTGACACAGCAATATTAGTGCTAGATAACATAAATTTAAGACAAAACTTTATTAAAGTCATGACTTAATTACCAAAAGACATAATTACCAAGAAGTCTATATATATATATTATAGCAATAGGAGTACATGCACCTAACAGTATAGCCTCCAAATATAGAAAGCAAGCATTGGCAAAATTATTAGGAGAAACTGACAGATCCACATTAGTAGTAGATGATTACTTCATATCTATTTTTTTTTCATCTTCCCTAGTAATCCTTTAGATTACTTCATGTCTAGTTTGGAAAAAATTAATAAGGATATACAAGATTTGGATAATACAATTAAAAATCTTTACCTATAAGATATACCTGAACTTTGTACCTCAAAAATAGAAACTTCGATTTTTTTTAAAGATAAATAAAACATTTACAGAAATTGATCACATATAAAAACACAAAGAAAGTAAAACAAATACCCCATATTAATATAAACATCAAAAATTAGAAATAGCAAAAAATAATTTATAGATTAAAGATGAAATACTAATGGAAACTAAAAAATATGTATAAATAAGTGACAGTAAAACTGGCATGTAGCTAAAGAAGAATTTAGAGGAAAAATTATAGCCTTGAAAAGTATACTTTTAAACAAAAGATTGAAAATGAATTTTATAAAGGTAGTAAGTTAGTAAAAGAATAATATAGCAAAATCAAAGTAGAAAGCAGGACATAATGATGAGAAAGGATAAATTAAATGAAATTAAAAGAAATGGGGCAATAGAGAGGATTGACAAAGCCAAAATTTGGTTTCTTGAAAATAATAGTAAAACCAATCTTTAGCAAGACTAATAAATAAAAAAGAAAGTTTACACAAATTAATATTAGACTATTTGAAGTAAATTTATTGCAGATTTAGAAGTTAAATCAGGATGGTTGGTGCATGGATGTTTCTTATATTAGGTTCTTGAGTTCTTTGTGTTAGAAATATTTCACAATGAAAAGATCATAATCTTAGGCATTACACCTTAGTCCAGGCATTACCTATTGCCAGTCTTCTGTAGCATGCTTTAACCGATACCCGTTCTCTCCTATTCTTGTGAATCTAGCTCCAAGTGACTTATGTACTCTTGCTCTGTACATGCTTGGTAGAAATTAGAAATCCCATCAATTGAAGCAGCGGCGGGGTAAACCGTGAAATCAAAAGAATGAATGGCTCCAGCAAAGGTTAAGGAGAACAGGACTCCTATCCATATGTGATCAAAAAAGCTGGATGCACGTTGGCCAGAGCTGGCCTTGGAACAGCTTCCATAAAAGTCACAGGCTTCTTTGGGGCCTCTTATCCCTACCCATTCCATGATTGCCCAATTGCCTTTACTTATCCAGTTGATGTTATTGTTCATCGTTTTGAGATGACAGTTCTTACACTTCCGAATATGTGTGTAAAAGTGGGTTTACACTCTCTGGCTTGGTGTGAGACACCAACATGCTTTTGTGAAGCCTGAGTGGAAAGAGCCACGTGTGGATGGCAGGCACATCCTGGGTCAGCGTCAGAGACTGTGACTTCCCATGAAAGCTTTCTCTCCCACTCTAAAAAATGGCAGGTTGCAAGAAAAGACACCTGTTGAGTTTAAAATGAATGTGGACTCAATATATAGTTTTTACTATTCCATTTAAAGCAACCGACTTCCTCTGGCAAGTTTTCTTTGATTTGAATAGTGTTCTATTAAACATATTCAAACTCTTTTTTTAAAAATGTGTATTGGCTGTGATTCTTAATCCTGATAAGAGCATTGTTCTAAAATTTATATTTTAAGGAAAATTATGTCATCAGTTTGTTTTCTTTTAATATTTCCCTTTCTTCCCTCAAAATAAATGACCTACTTTTCTTAAGTCCTAGAGTTATTGTCCCTTTTCTTTTTTAAAAAAGCCTTTGTTTTATGATTTCAGCAATGAGTTTGCATATAGTTTGGTATGAGGTAATTTTTCATAGGATAGCACTTTTGGTCAAACTGACCATTTATATATTAATTATCGTTTTCTCATATGGGTATGAGAGTTAGCAGTATAACATCTTAGCCGTGACCAGGTACATACAGAAAAGGTAATGCCATTTCCTTGAGACTGTGCTAGCATTATGGGCAACATAAAAGAATTTGTCTGCCATTACCGTCTGGTGACTTGTGTGGCAGACCTGAGAGGGTACCCTCAGAGAAGGTGGCCAAATGTATGAACAACTGCTTTGGTCTCCTCCAACTGACAAGGCCTTAGAATTAGGTTGGAAAACTAAGTTGAGTTGACGGGGCACATTATTACCTATTTAATATTATTGCTGCAATAATCTATTTTTTTTATTAAGATGATGATTTACAACTTCATATTCCCAATATTTGTACCACTTATCAGTGGTGGTTTCTTTCAGAAATAATTATTCAACCTAAGTTTGTTGAAGTAAATGCTTAAGTCTGATTTAGTTTTTACTAATACTTAGACTTAACAAAATGCTGTTAAAGCTGTTTTCTCTAGAGACTCACACAAGAACCCTTTAAGGTAGTTAGCTCAAATAATATTATCACTTTGACATTGAAGACATTGAAGTTGGGAGGCTACGTAACTTGCCCAAGTTGTGGAGCTAGTCATAGAGATAGGACTGGGTAGGATAGCTGAAGTGATGCTCTTTTTGGGATTCCATATGTCCTCTCCACGTGCAGTGCAAACACATGTTTACAAATCACTATTAAGTACATAAATGTTGCTATAAACATGCAGTTATGTGACTAAAAATAGGCAGTAATTAAAATAATTGTACTTCATTTTCTCTTTGTGGGCTCAATACTATGCTTAAGTGAATAAGATATAATTTTATTATTTCTTTCCACAGTATTTACTAACGTTTGTCATATCTGCCATTGTTCTTATGGTACTGAACTTGATGAAGAACATAATCTAAAAAAAACCAAAAAGACCAAAAATTGTCTCAGAACTTGAATCTGAGGTCCATGTTCATTTTATTAACTAGATAAATTATCTAACATGCATTTTAGTTTGTGCTTGTGTGGACAAGACCATAGGCCATTTTGCTAATATTTGGAAATGATTCCACTGGAGGACTTGAAAAAATTGATTCCCAGCTAACACTTGACTTAGCTTCAGTCTGGAGACCTGCCTTTCTCCTGGGCATTAAGAGGAATTCTGGCTACCTTGGCTGCCACATGCCTAGTGAGCAGCAAGGTGAGGGTCCCCTACCTTGCTTTTCAAAGGTTGCCACCTGATACAATGTCCTTCATTAGATGCCTCCTTTAGTGCTGTAGCAGTTCCCTGGGGGTTCAGCTTAATTTGCAAGTTGATGAAGCATATTTTGGGTGGAAAATTTGTGTGTGAGTGTGTATGTCTATATATGTTTTCCTTATTTTAAGATTCTCTCAATTGTCAGTTTTCCATACTATTTTCACCTGTGAAATGGACATAACATTTTATGGCAGCTGAGAATTATTTTGCAAAGATTCAGAATTCGGAGATGTTTTCCTGGCTGAAAGCTATTTTTATTGACATCATTGAAGTTTTTGAATCTGATCTGCTTTTGCTAAACTCTCCATATATATATGCTTAGTTATAAAATACCGACCTGCAAAAGGTTAATATTTTCCTTTTTTATGTTGTTTTTTTTTCCCCAAGTGGTCTCTACCAAAGCTAACTTTTCTGTAAATAGACATATGCTTTAGGTCTGTACTTGTTAATTTACCTTGGAAAATTAGGTCATCGTCAAATCTGGCAGTGTGGCTTATAAATTTGGCAAAATAGTCTAATTAAAAGCTTCCCTTCGATTAAAAAAAGGAAAAAGGGACTAGTATCAGTAGTGTTTTCATTTTCAGGTTTTGTGTATATGTAAGGTATATGTCACTTCTCATGTTGCATTAAAAGTAGGTTGATTATCTGCTAACAGTTCATCTCTTTTCTTCTACAGCCTCCAAGTCTGTTATAAATAGTATGCTGCGGGACCCTTCTCAGATTCCAGATGGAGTTCTAGCAAATCAGGTCTATCAGGTATTAATCACAGCTGTCTATTTTCAGTGGCAATGCTGTTATCTGCCTAGCAGAGTAAAGGATTTTAAACCTCATTTAATTACTGTCATCATAAACTATCACTGAGGTCAGGGTGCACCATAAATGGCAATGCAATATTTGCGAGAAGAGCATTTCACTTTTTAATAGCTTGCTTTTATAGTGAATAAAAAGCATGCAATTTTTGTTTTCTATGATTAAATCTGAACAGCCTTTTGATAGCTTTCTTTTTTGGGGGGTGGGGGAGGAAAGTAATTACTGCTTTTAGGGTATACTGTTTACTGTAATAGTTTTTGTAGCCGCCCCACCCCATACCCTGTCTCTTATTTGTCTGCAGTGCATTGTGAATGACTGCTGTTATGGACCACTGGTGGACTGCATCAAGCAGTATCCTTTCCCATAAAATTTTAGGTGCACAATTGACGAGCTTAGACTCAGTGGAGATGTGTCTAGCTTTAACCTGACATAAAGTTCTGCTTCACAAAACACATTTCATACTCTTCTATTTTACATTCAATCAACTGGAGGGTCACTACAGACCATTCTTTCCTACAGCTTAAGAAAAATCAGATAGACCACAGGAAGATGTCAGTTCAGCAGTTGCACATTCACGTGCTTATTTCAAATTGCTTCGTTTTCAACGAGTTTAAAGGTGCAGAGTCATTAGGCAGGTAACATAATGTCTTGCAACGTATCTAACAATTCCAGTGAACATTTGTAAAAATATAACAATTTTCATTTAAAATGAGCCAAATTCAGTTGACTTTACTAGAGTAAATTTTGAGCCTAGAGTAAAGGGATGATATGATTAAAATACCGCCAGAGACCATCATCACATTTTAAAGGGCGGTAGATTCTTGTCGCTTAAAAGCTGATTACATCTGAGCTGTCATTTGGATTCCCAATAAACATTTTTAGAGAAATCAAGGTAATTTTTCCCTCTGGACTGAATTTAAGGCTGTGAAAACAGATGTCCAGTCATTTTTGCTTAAAGACATTGAGATAACTAAAGAGTTAATGTTTACTTCTCAAAACAGGATTGGGTAGACAGTAAAAATTTTATGAAGTAGGGTGCTATTAATCAATAAATTTAGTAGGGTTGTCGCAACAGTGAGAATTTTGATAATCCTTTGCTAAAAATGCTGTTTAAATGTTAAATAATTAGTGACTTTTTTATGAAAATATTTCCTGAGTCCATGAATCTACACCTCTTAATAATATAAACAGGCCCTTCCTAGTGTAGGTTTTACTAGCATGGATGGCACCGTGACCAGTTGTAACTCAGTGATTACCAGTCAGGAGGGTTTTTGCTAGACATTCTTGCTAGTCAAAGAAGACTGTGTGGGTGTATGTATTTACATTCCACCTTGTCTCACAAAGGTTTAGAGTCAATAAAATTTTTGATAAGAAAAATCACTCTTTCATAAATAAAGTTAACCTTTGATAAATAATCTTTTAACAGAGCCTTCTTGCAAGAATATTCAATACCTAAGATATAGTCCTGTATATATTTATTCTCCAAGTCTATGCCTCCAGTCTCACTTAAATTAACAGAAACACAGTATTGGCACAAGCTTGCTTTTTTAGTAAACCAAAGTGAAGCTATCCTATTTTCAGTGTAAAATTAATGATAGTGTTAGAAGTTGTCAGAGTGCCAACCTCATGTTGCCTCACTGATAAAGTTTAGCACATTCATATAACAACTAACACTGTCTCAGAGTATCTGGGGTTGAATTACATGTTAATTTTAAAGCACATAAAATAGTTAAAAATCAATTTAAAGTTAAAGTTTTAAAAGCATAATGTCTTTTGAAGGATTGCATATTGATTTTAAATATAACTATCTAATTATATATGCATGGACTAAAGTATGAAGTCAACTGCTTTGTAAATGCCAGGAGGCTATTTTTCAGTAATAGTTGAGATGCTTACGGGAAACTAGATTGCTGTATTGCTGGCGAAGAAAATGGCTTGTGAGGTTATTTACAAGTTTTGCCCATGGTCACTGCCATACATCAATAATAGGTATTATTATAGACAAAGTCTAAGTGTGTTTCTGCTTATAGAGCATTATAAATTCTGTTTGGAGTATTTTCCTTACATTTTTGCCATCATTCACTTTCCTTTTTTGGCTGTGTTATTGCCAGTAGAATTTAAGGTAGTACATGATTTCAGTTGATAAAGATAATGATGTATGTCTATAAATTATATTTACTGACTGGATTATAATTTTTATGGTTCCATTATGTCTATTGCCAGTAAAATTACTGTTTTTGTAAGCTTTATTTTCTGGACCTTGCATTCTGTATATGTTTATATCAAACAAGCATAATCAAGAAGTGTATCCTTCCAAAATTTCAAATTATTGATTGCTTTTATCATGCAAAATAAAACAGGCTGGGAAGTTTATAGAGATACTGGTTTCATCTTTGTATTGAAGGTAGTAACAGTTTCATATAATGTAAATACACTTCATAGATGTTTCCTAGTCTGATCAACAGGAATTATTTTATTCCACACTGAATTAAAATTATTGGTTTTCATGTGAGTGAAAATGCTGTTTGTGTGTTGTTCTGATAATCTGGTAATATTTATACTGCTTACTCTCAGTAAATTACATCATTTTGTAAAAAAGAATACACATATTTGGTGAATAGAATAGGTGCAAAAATATTTTTACTCCATTATGAAAATGTTACATGCAGACATTTGTGTAAGTAGAATAAAATAAATTGGTCATTTACTATTAAGACACCTCAAAAAGCACAGTTAGCAAACAGTGTATACATTGTCATTGTGCTTTCTCTTTCTTTTGGCGTCTATTGTATTTTTTCCTACAAGCTATGTCTACCCACACCTATCCTACCACAGCTCATATTCACCAAGAGAAAATGTGAGAAAACGGCCACCTCAACTTTCCAAAGTGTGACTCCAGGACACAGCTATTAGACAAAGTCATAAACAGTGAAGCAAGGAAAGATAATGATGCAGGAAGCTTCAAATGCTGTGGGTTTCATTTCTGTACCATCAGTAACCTCAGTTTCATGATTCAACATTTTAGATGTAAATAATTTACAACAATAAAGATGAGAGTACATTTATGTGGAATAGAAGTAAATAATTTAGTTCTAAAATGTGGGATGCCCCTAGTAATGAGAGACCATTGAGAGTTATTCATCAAATGTCTTCAATGGACTCTGAAACTGTGTGAAATTTTGTGATTTAAAAACTTGTTTCCTTTATTTTGTTTCCAATTAGAAATGAAATAAGCACCGCCACATGCATTGGGGCGGGTGGGGGGCAAGAGGAGGAAAAGACAGTAATGATGACACAGGACTTGTTTTGCTGGTGGATATAAATGGCCACATCTCTTGAATTGTAAGATTGAAACTATACTCACTTGTATGTGTGGATAAAGGACAGGATAATTATCTAGGAATTTTTTTAACAAGTAATATATAAGTTTTATTTAAGTTGAACCCTTACAGTACATGATCAGAATCAGAGTTTTTGATAAGCCAAGGAGTGAAGTGACCAGGTTAACATTATCAGTGAAATGGAGAATGAAAATAATATTCAGATAATTATTACCAAGTGCTTTTGGCCAAATTAAAGTATCAGAATAGGATAATACTCCTTTTCAGACTCTGTATATACAGTCTCATCTCTGGGAAAATAGACCAGACGTCTAAGTCCCACTCCTGATTTCATTATTTACCAGCCGGGGGGCCTTCTGCAAGTTCCTCAGCCTTCCTGAACCTTAGTTTCCTTAACTGTAAAAATGGGACTAGTGATAGTATTTCCTCATGTGGTTGTGAATATTAAATAAGATAATATCTTAAAGTGTTTAGCAAGAAGCCTTCATATGTGATATTTAAGAGATATTAGCTATTTTCACGTATTATATAATTTTAATACTTTTTGAGAAGCTGTATGGAAGTTATAAATAGAATTAGCAGAGATCTCGTTCTCTGCTTTGCCACACATCAACTGTTATGGCCTTGTGCAAGTTCCTTTCTAAGCCTCAGTTTCCTCATCTATAAAATAAGGATTATGATAATTATGAGGATAAAATAACGTACGTAAAACACTTAACATAGTGCCTTCCACATAGTAAGCCCTTAAAAAATTTATATGTTCATGTGTGTATCTGTTTATGTACATATATATAATATGTGTACATGTGCACAAACATGAAAAAAAGTCTTTTGAAACAGCCTCTGTACCCACACCCAAATCTGAAGTTCTCTACTAAGATGTCTCTCTTCCAGAT
>NW_012148618.1:8054491-8086000 GCF_000956105.1 Propithecus coquereli
TACATGTGCACAAACATGAAAAAAAGTCTTTTGAAACAGCCTCTGTACCCACACCCAAATCTGAAGTTCTCTACTAAGATGTCTCTCTTCCAGATTACAGGTATTCTTAAGAAGTCACTTGTTTGGCTTCCCAGGTCATACAAGATCACCAACAGTAGAAAGGAAGTGAAGCAGAGAAGCTGCTAAATGCTGGCTTGGTGACAAGTATGAATTCATAGAAGATTTATAGAACTCTGTAAGATTAGAAGGTCTTTTAGGGCCAAGGCTGGTTGGTATTCTTTGCTGTACTTAGTGAGTGCTTAGTAAATGTATGCTAAATTGAATGGAGGAATTTTTAACACAGATTAATATGTGCTTAAAATAGGACTCCCCCTCTTTTTAAAAGGAGTTAAAGTACACACCCATCTCAGATCTTTGATGGCCAAATACATATAAAAATTGAAAAATTCTATGGAATCACTTAAATGAGGGGACGTGTGTAGAAATCTCATTCCTCAGAGATGTGGGCTAAAGGTGAAAATGGTTGCTCTAATTACCTCAATTCTCCATTTCATCTCAAAGTATAGGCCTAGTATTTGCATTTTCCTGATGGTGTAATTCTACCTGTGTTACCCTCTTTAACCAAAACTTCCCAGTGCCATTGGTCATGAGCACGAGGTCTTGCTGAGAGACTTGCTTCTAGAGAAAAAACTGTCCTTCCTAGGTAAGTATTGTTCACATGCTCTCTAGCTCGTGTTATGTTTCTGTGAGTGCTTAAATATATATTTTTAAAATCTTCCACTTGCAGTTATTATATACTGAAGGAAGAGTGAATGATGATTGATGGTATGCATGTTATCTTTTATTGATTTAGAACTGAGCAGGAACTTGGTTACCTAATCCTCTATGTATACAGCACATGCACAGGCTCGCAATTAATATTTTATGGAATAAGTGGCTGAAAAAATGCTTTAATATCTGTTGCAGTATTACTTTTGGTGCCATGAGATATTAACCATAATCTAGGCCTTATGAGAAAAAGAAATAAAAGAAATATTGTCTTATAAAATGTCTTATATATTAAAGAGAACGGCTGGAAAAATTCATGTTAGGTATGTTTGTCTCATATATGGAATCAAGTTGTACTTTTGTTTGAAAGCAAAATATTAAGCCTTTATTATTTTCATGCCACACATTAATTGTCTTCATAGATTTAGTATGCTTTTTTAAATTCCCACATGTATGCATGTATTTGTGTATTACAGGTTAGTATTTCTTTCAACATCTCTTAAGCATTAGAAATTAAGCCTCAAAGGACATGCATGTAATAACTGATCGTGGAAACCATAAAGCACTCTACAATGAATTCCTCTTCTTCATTTTAGGTGTAGTAATTTGTTCAGGGTCTATACCAATCATTTTATTATTATACAGTTGTTTTATGTAGATATTGAAGTCTACATAGTATGTTTTTTAGGACAAAAAGAAAAATCAAAGAACATTGGATTACATAAGTTTTGTCCCAGAATGGACAAAGAATTGGCCAAGGAGAATCAAATGTAGAGAAATGAATGGTCTTATGTCAAGTAAGGAAGGGATGTTTAATACAGTCCTGCAAAGGATCTATTGTAAATCTTAGTGTTCAGCATTTTTATTAATAAATTAGAGAATGGAGTCAAATGCATTATAAGATTATTTTAATTTGAAGCTGGGAAATATCATAAATATTCTCTAGTTAGGGTTAAAGAAAGTTGATAAATCAGGAAGGTGGCCTCAAATTACTAGATTAAATTTTAGTATGTAGAAGCAGAAAGTCTTTCATATGAGGAAAATTGAATTGTTCAGCCTGTGGAAAGAGGGTAAGTTGGGAAGAAATATCCTTTTAAAAATCTAATCAAAAAGAAAATATGTAATAGCTCAGAACCAGTTGGAATGAGTGACCTACGATGCAGTATGAGAGTTGTTTCAGAACTGTGGAATTCTGATAGTATCATGAAATATCTGATCACATTGATCACTTAGATAGTGGCCAATATGGCATGACCAAAGGTATATTTTTGTTTTAAGCCACCAACTAAGCAGCCATGTTTTCAGAGCCACTTGGCCTTACTCGCTTGACACCATGTGCCTACGGACAGTCAGGCCCTTTGCCCCGTTTCTTTGTGTGACCTGGCTTTTCTCTGCTCCCTTTCTGAGGACTAGCAGACCCCAACTGGGAGAAAGAGCAAAGAGCACAGCCATAGAGCTAACCTTAGTCCTAGGTCCTTCGCTTACTTGAACTGAGTGTGCTAGGTTGGATTCACCGTGGCTGACAAAGGCAATGCAGAAATGTGGTCAGGGAGTCATTGCCACCTGCATGTAGTTACAGAAAGGGGACTTAAAATTGAAATTGATGAGTCCTTTCCCATCTACTCCTCTATACTATAAGATGTAAAGGTAATTATTTTATGGAAGCATACCCAATGATGATACTTAATAGATCTTTAAAAATAAATGAGTTATAAGAATTTATAGGAAGTTTATGCAACCTCAGTCCTGTTTTAAAGAGTTTCCTCATCAGCATACAAAAAAGTTGTTAATGTATTCTCTGTATTTTAAGTATTTTAATGTAGCACTGAATTAACATATGTTTATTTATGGTTAAAACATGAAAATTCAAAGCCTTGCATGAAATACTGCTATGGAGTTGTTGTTCTTTTACCTTGTAAATACTCCTTCACAATGATTAATTAGATCTAAAATACTGTGACAGGTAAATTTTGATAGATCATTATTTTAAAGCCAACTATGTAAAAATATTGGTATATAAATAGAACACTAATCTGATCTTGTTCTGTCTTGTTTACGTGTGTACACCTTGACTTTTGTTGCAGAGCCATTGCAAACGTGTTTATTTTGATTCTTTGATGCATAGAAGTAAAATATCTCTCCCTCTCCTCCCTCTACCTCTCCCCTCCCTTTATTGTGAACTACTTTCAAAAGACAGTTATTCTTGTTGTTTATGTATTCACTCTTCCTAATTTAAGAACTCTGATGTTCCTTAAAATTTTTTACCCCATTCTAAATTTTCCACACATTGTGCTCTATATGAAGTTTTATAAAATATGTATTTTATCTGACTTCTCTTGCCCATAGAAGGGATAAAAAGTAAATCACCCTTTTTCTAACCCTAAGGCCTTTCTAAATTTCTTTGCTTCATAACCATGTACTGAGCAGTTGCTATGGCACAAGATTTAACCAGGCTTTATAGTAAAGAAAAAAAAGAACAGTCACTATCGTTGAAGATTTGAGATACTCATTCAGGTTTATCCTATCTTGTAAACTTATCTAACTTGTATTTCCACAAATATGTATATAGTATTAAGACAGGTCAAAGTTGAATAAATGACATTAGTTTCTCCAACTAAAAACTATTTTTCATTCATATATTTATTCATTTATTCCACAAATAAGTTACCAAATTGGATATTATTTAGGCAGTACACATAAATTGAAGTCCCTGTTTTCATGGGGTCATGGTCTAGTAGGGAGATAAGCTACAAACAAGTACAGATAATTTCTAGCAATTTCTGAGAGTCCTTGTAATTCTTTTATTTATTATTTATTCTTTCTTTTCAACTAACTTTTGTTGCATTTTCTACATGCGGGGAGCTACACCGGTTAGTAGGAAGTGATTGATTGTAAGCACTCTGTGTCTGCTGGATGCTCATAGCCATGCACAGTGTTGCATGTCCCTCTCAGTGAGACAATGAAAATGCAGTTCTCTTTCTGGTACATTTCACTTAGTAGGTGCTTACATGATTGTCCTGATAATGAAAAGAAATGCTTAAAGCTGTTGTCATACTACTTTTATTAAATCTTTCAAAGAAAGGTACAAATTATACTAAATATCCATAGCTATCCTTTACAAAGGAAGAAAATGCTGCTACCTCATGAGTTATTTTTTCTTAAAATGGTGATAGAATTTGACTTATTCATCTGCTGTCTCTCACCAGGACCTTCCTGCCACCGTGTACTTCTAGGATGGCTAGTTGAGCTCATTAGCTTAGCTCTCTTAGTATTAAGCTACCCACTCTTTTAAGTACTTGCTAGGGGCAGACACCATTAGGGATTAAAAAAAAAAAAAATTCTTAAGTTGAATCAAATGTGGAGCCTTCCAGGAAAATTTAAGATAGGTTTTACCACATGTCAGTAGTTCTTTCCAAGGATAATTAATTTAGAATTAACATTTATTGATCAGCATTCAAAGTCTCAGAAGATATGAGGAAACTGCTGCCTACTCCTAGGCGTGGCTGCACAAAGAACTCTGCTTCAACTTTAAATTGACCAGTAAACACTGTGACCATCCTATTATCTCTGCTAAGGGTCCACTCCATTTCTAATATTAACAAAATAGAAAGTGGAAATGTGTTCATTTGTATCCCTCAAGTGATTAATGAGACCATGTTTTGCTGTATTATAGGCTCTCTATGGTTTTTCTTTTTGGTTTGGTTTGGTTTTTGGTTTTTGAGAGCTTTGGACAAAAATGTAAGAGAGGAATGGAAAATAGTAACAGTACGAAAACAACAGGACTGTTTGCACTGTTGGGAAAAATATGAAAGAGCTTATACTAGAGACTGAAGATAAACCATTCATCGTTCATGTGTTGGCTTATCTCCAGTTTGGAGGGACTTTCATTGTGACTTCCACAGCCTTTGTCTGGTGCAAATCCTTGTTAAGTTTGGCTTAATAAGGATGGCTCTGGAGATATTTTATTCTTTCCAGTGAATGTGACCCTGTTAGTAGATGCCAACAATTACTTTGAGTGATACCTGAGAAGCATTTGCTTTATCCCTGCCTCACCAACCTCCCCAATGTTTGGACAAACCAGCATATTTTACATGGGTGCTTTTCTAGCATTCACATATTACTCTGTGGGACTCCAGGAGGGTATAATCTGTAAAGCCAAATAGGCTTAGCGAAGGATGTCCCTTGCTGTAAGAAATTAGGATCTTTGTTTCTAAGAGTTCATCTGCTCCTGCTGCTTTATTCTCCACCTGAAGCAACAGTGCTCTGCTGGGGAAGTGATTATGATGTGACAAACAGGGGATTATGACTTCAGGTGAGGAATAGGCAGCGGGAGCAGATGAGATTTAGAACACTAAGATTGTGCGTACGTGCAGATGTCAGCAGTAAAGAATAAGAGACTAGAAATAAAACATATGATTATGTAGGTTGAAGGGAACTGAGATGGTTGGATATTTTACAGGAAATCAGTCATTAAACTCCTATCTATCAGAAGGTTAAAAATAAGAGGCAGTTTTTAGAGTAACAGAAACATGATGATATTGGGGGCAGGACGTAGGGAATTTTGGTCCTATTTTCCCCTTTCTGAAGAAATTGTCATGGTAAGAGACTACTTACTTTTTCTCTGGTTAAATAACTCATATCCATTGCTATCTGCTTTCCTGGTACTGATGATTTATTGGAACTATTTTGGTTGTAAGTGACAGAAATTCAATCAAGCTAGATTACACACACACACACACACACAAAGACACACCTAGAAAGTCCAAAAAAGAGAAATTCACTTCTGGTGTGTCTAGAATCTAGAAGACGAGACAATGCCATCAGTATCTCCCCATCCCTCCTCCCTGTGTTCTCCTCTTTTCTATGTCGGCTTCATTCTCAGGTAACATTGATGATCACTGGCAGTTGCTAGTTTAATCCTCAGAGTTCATAATTCCAGAGGAAAATTGATAATTCTCTTTTGCCCAATAACAAATCTCAGAAAGAGCTGTGATCAGCTGGTCTGGGTCAAGTGTCTACCCCTATGGCCAGGTGATTGGGAGAGATCACATTACTGACCGTCTACCAGAATCACACTGTGAGAGTGAGGTAACAATGCCAGACAGGATGGTCTACAGGATCATCTGGCACTTTAATTTGGTCAAAAATCTCACTCTCCTCACAGATAATAAGCTACAGTTTAGGGCTTTATTCCCCATAACCAGAGCACGTTAGGGGTTAACTCAGTTACTGCTATTGCTGGATTGCCTCCTTGGTCCTGTGTGTGCACACACGCTCACGCACTTGCACATGCGTACACACATTTATCTATCTGTGTAGGAGATCCTTTTAATGTCTCAGAACTGCTAACATGCGTCCCTTCACTGAGATTGGCTCAGGGACAGATGGAGCTGGCCCTGCAAAAGAGTCTGACATCAGTGACTACAGCTGAGGAAGTAGGGCAGACGAGGGCTAACACTGAGACATTCCTCTGTATCTTGCAGTTGGAAAGGGCACTCACTAGGGACTGTCCAATCCCCTTGTTCTATTTGAAAACCTGGCCTTAGGCCTTGCATCACAGCTAGTGTCTTCCCAACAACCTGTCTTGTCCTGTGTCTTCTTACTCTACCATGCTGATTTGTCCCTTCATTTGTGGCATTAACCCAAAAGGATTTAGAGTGATTTGGTGTAAAGTATAGAAGAATTTTACTTTTCTGGTTGATATTCATGTCCTTGTCTCCCCACAGCCACTAGTTGGCAGGGACTAGCCCACCTAGCTTCTCTACACTGCCCCAGCTTCTTGACCTCCCATTTGTTTCCTATCTTTAGGGCACTTCAATTTTCACTGGTATTGTCCCCTAAAGACATAAGCAAAGGACAGGGTCAGAGCAGTCAGTTGTATTCCTTATTAGTGGCTTTGATAAGAGGCTTTGGGGGAAGAGGTTGAAACTAATGGCTATAATGAAATTTTGGGTTCTCTAAAGATTTCATTTATCTTTGCTATCAGTCTCCCCATTAAATGCATATCTGTTCTGTGTACTTTTGCACATGGTTTGCATATCATAATAACATCTATTACTGAACCTTGCTAACTTCTTAAATTGTGTAGAAAAGGCCGTGAAGCTTACTCCTAAGGAACATAAAAATATAGAGAACAAAGGTTATAGCTCCAAATATTCAATTGAGGCAGTGTTTTGGAAAAAATAACACAGAAAAGTAAGATACTAGAGTAAAAAACATATGCTGTATTTTTAATTTGTATTAATAGATGTCCTTTTTGCCCTTCCCCAATTTAGTACAGATGCACAATAGGTATAAAAAAGATCTTATCATATAGCATATTTGAATCTAGCAGTTTAGAAAACTCTTGATACATTCATAAATAAAAGGCATGTCAGGATATTATTTTTAATTTTCTGATGTCGTGAACTGGAATTTTGCAGAATCTTTCTGAAAATGACTATCTTATTTAGATTTAAATTTTTTACTTCCAAAAAAATCCCCAAAAGCCCTCAAACCTTTTCTTGGTAGTCCTGATGCCCCATGATTCTTAAGTATATGTTAACTAGTTTCAGATGTGTTTTGTTCTCTGACTCAAAATCAGTCCTTTATTTTAAAAAAAGAAATTGTGTAATTAGTACTTAATTGCTTTGGATATTTTGGGTATTTGGAAAAGAGGGTAATTCAAAGGCCAGAGAAATTAAACTTTCACAACGTTCTTTACGCATATGTAGTTCGTTTTTTAAAAATGACCTCTAAAGACGAGCCTGACAACTTAAAAATAAATGAAGACCTGGGTTGTTTTTAAAACTTAACATCAGTTTTATCTTTGGATACAGTTCTATTGATTTTTTAAAAATAAATTGGAGAGAGGACCATTGAAATGCTAGAATTCAAGAAATTATCTAGTTCCTCTTCTTTTCAGGCAGGTGTTGTCTAAATGATATCTCATCTAAACAATATATGACAGATGGCCATCTACCTTTCCTGTGCTTCAGGACCTTACAAGAGAAAATAAGAATTTTCCCCATTTCATAAATGTTACACATAATCACATTTAAATATCTGCATAATTAAGAGTGGTGTACAGTCTACTGGAACAAACTGGAACTTGGTTGACACGGGCTCTTGCCCTGTATCTGTAACTATTTGAGAGATCCAGGCCTTGGTTGGTCACTGAAGTTTTCTAGGCCACTTTTCTGGTGCATAAATTGGAATGTTGGTGGATGAGTAATCTCAACTAATTCAGATATCTAAAAACCTACATTTTGTGAATCTGGAGGCTAACAAGTCTGCTTTTAAGTGAAATATTCTTATATTAATTTTGATAATGTACACTTGAGATATGACATTAAAGCTTAATAGTTATGAAATATATTGGGTATATTCACTTTAAACCAGAAGACCCTTACTTTGTATCTGCTATGTACACTGAATAAAATAGGTTTGCAGGATTTAGGAATTGATTTCATATTTATCCTCAACCATTTTGGGAATAAAAATGTTATTCCATATTATTACCATTACTTGTTTTTTCTTTCTGACTTATATATTATTCTTTCTTTAAATAATTTTTATTTCAAAATCTTAGAAGCTACAAGTGTTCTTGTAACATGAATAAATTGTATACCTTCTGACTAATTATTTTTACTTTTTTCTTAATCTTGATCATTTTTTCTTGAAAAAAAAAAATACCAGATTACTTAAACATCTAGTTTCCACTTGGGAAATTCCAAAAATTGTAAGTAACCACTTGGCTCAAATTGTGCAAAGTATTATAAGAACCTATTTGAAATGTGTGATTTTTTAAGGAAAATATAAATTGCAAAACTGACTATAGAAGAGATAAAAATGTAAATAGATCGGTAGCCATAGAAAAAGTAGGAAAAGTAGCCAAGGTACTGCCCAATAATAGCACCAGGCATGGATTGGGTTTTTGTGGGGGTATGCTACCAAAATTTCAAGGAGCAAATAAGGCCAATATTATTTAAAATACTAGACATCAAAGAAAAATGTAGGAAATTTTCCCATCAGTGTTAAGGATAGCAATATTGTCCTTTTCTTTACAATTGAAATGAACCTCAGGTGAAAATGTAGAACAGACAGTTGGGACCAAGGATGAAAGATAACAGTGAAAGTTATCAAATAAAACCTTGATCTTTGAGTTTAGTTTGGTGCCACGGTGGCTTTTTGATGCATGGGGAGTTAAATTAGGAAAGAAAATTATTGTCAGTCTAGATGGGCTTTGTAAAAGACATAAATATTCTTAAAAATGGACTTGTATTTTATTCAGTTATTCTTTTTGAGCATTACATGTGTATAGGGCCTATTTTCGTGGTGAGAGTGGGGCAATGGATAGGGTATTTAAAGATGAAAGGGAAACATTCCTGTTGTCAGAGCAACAGCATCCAGCCCAGTGTGTGAGAGGCCCATGCAGGATAGTCTAGGGTAGCTAACACAGAATGAAGCAGAAGGGAATTAGTATGGGCTGTGACCAAGGTATATCACCTCGAGATCCCACAGTTGGAACCTTGACATATAAACGAAATTTTAAATCCATACCGAATGGTTTGGATAATGATCCAAAGAAATGTTTCAAGGTCTGGGGTCCAAGAAAGAAACATAATGCAAAAGCTAGAAAATCAGGCCAGATGAACAGGGCTGACCTTAAAAATCTCCCAATGGGGTGATCAGTGTTAGAAACTTCTCCTGGGGCCTAGGGCAGGTGAACAAGGCCACCTGTTCATAAATGCTACTTCCTATACTTTTACTGTCATTTCCTCTGAAGGTTGCCAAGTTGTTACTTCCTCCTTTCTTAGGAAATCTAGATTGAAAGAAGCAATGTGGAGGTTGAAACAGGGGCAATAAGGCAGTGAGAGTTTAGTAAGTAAATTTAAGAAAGGAGAAGATGCCCAATACATAGTATTTCAGATGTTTGAGGTAAACTCTTTACTATAAAAAATAGAAGTACAGTATCACTGGCGGTGAAACAGACTTCTAGATTCTGTCCTTTGTGTATGATTACTATTGGATCAACTTCATACTGAGAGAGAGAGTGGGAGGGAGAGAGAATGAGGTGTGTGTGTGTGTGTGTGTGTGTGTGTGTAAGAGAGAGTGCATGCACACAAGTGAGCCAGTTGTACTTTGAAGTTCTCCACAGAAAGATGGAACATTCCCTAGCCTCACTTGGTATTTTATGTTCAGGTTTTGGGGTTTGGGTTTTTTAATTTTCACATTAAGTCAGTCATGCAGTTTAAATTGTAGGTATTGTGTTAGTAATTTTGGTGCAGTGAACAGGAGTGCAGCGTCTGCCTTTTAAAGGGATTTTAGTGTGTGCATTTGGATTGCTTGGTGACCTTTGAAATTTTGTTTTGCACTGTTATCAGAAACATAATCATTTTTCTTTCTGAAATAGATTTTAACATCTGCAAAGGTTGATCAAGCTAGGATAGTTTTAATAAAATATTAATCTATCTTTTTTAATGTCAACCCAGCCTTTAAAACTGTTCATCAGCTACCTGAAACATCAGCTCAAGGCACTGGAGTCGATTTTAATAAATGTCTTTTTTATTAAATAGTCTCGCTGTGGTCTGAGTATAGTTATAGGATAGAAATTTTTCTCCAGTTCTGTTCATCTACAGCCCACTTCCCAAATTTTCTTGTTTTTAAAGTTGTACTACTTGAATTTGTATTTCATTATCTCAACATTTAACTTAAAATTTTTTGTATTTCAAGACAGGGAGATTGTTCTGAATTCTGGCATCAGCCCTTCAGAATCTTGATAGCTTAAGGATATTGACTTTTAACAAAATTTAACTTGAATGTCTGCTTTAAATATGTGTCTTGTCATTAAAAGGTTATTTACATTTAAAATGCTGACCTTTCAAGATTCACACAAGAGTGTTCTAAAAGAGAGTTTCTGAACATCGGCCATGAAACCACTGTCTTGGGCTGACAAATGGATTGGAAATAAGCTACCCAACACTGGGAATGGGCCATTAATTTTAATCAAAGGTGATGCAGGAAGGCGAATGGGATGCATGACAATGTCAACAGCCCAGTAGGTGTTAAGAGACCACACAGCCTTCCTTGTTACTTGGTTGGGCCATTAGTTGAGGTTGGGTGAAGACAGAAAGCCATGTCTGGAATTGAATGACCAGGTCACTCCAAAATCTAATGGAGAACTCCCCATTTCAGAAATCACATTGTAATGCCATTAGAAGTCAAGGACAGCATTTAGAAAATATTGGAGGATTTTTTTTTTTTTTTTAACCAAGCACCTTGCTAGTTTTTTCCAACTTTGTCAAGCTTCCTTTTTTCCTTCTGAATGGATCATTGATGTTTACAGAGGATCAAGAAATCAAACAGACTTAGGGAAAAAATCTTAAAGCCTGTTTGCTTTTCAGAATTGCATATTGTTAGTTATAAAACTCTGGTAAATGCCAAAAGCAATAGCATACCAAAGGAGTTAAGCAGGATAATTAATTCTTTGTGGTGATCTCATTGTCCTTGTCCCTTTCTTGCGTGTAGGAATAGTTTCACTAATTGAAACAAAACTTTCTTAATTGCTTTGTTGAGAGCATTTGTTTCATAATTATAAAGGCCACTGTGCTTGTGCCTTCCTGTAAATTGTCAATGTTGGCTGATAACATTAGCAATATTCATGGTGGTGAAAGCCTGTTCTTTCAATCAGTAAGTATATTTCTTTATTTTTAGTATCTCCAATTACAAAAAAAAGATAGCATATCACAGCTTGAATTAATGGTGTTTATAATAAAGGCATAAAAATGCAGAAGGGACAAAGAAGTGTTTTTATATCTGTGCTTCAGGTTTGTTAAGAAAGTTCATTTATTCTGACACAGCATTGCAAGCATGAGAAAGATATGTATGACTGCATTAGTAATTTTTACACATATATGAAAAAGAAAAGCAATTATATTGCTATCTTATTAATGGAATACCGTTATAAGTAATAGTATTTGCTCTTCCTGTAGATGAAGATCAGCTCCGTGCAAAGGGTTATGACAAAACACCAGACTTTATTTTACAAGTTCCAGTTGGTAAGTTCTTAAATTCTGTTATGCACTCGTTTATAGAGAAAAGGAGTATATTTTTTCTATACATTTTTTGTTAGTATGTTCATATTAGTAAATGTTACAAGAGTAGATTAGCTTTATAAAATTGTGCCTAAATGGGTGAAAATAGTTGGAGAAGATTATTTTAAAATAGTAAAAAAAAAATAGGTTCCGAAGAAATCTATACCTTACAAACTTTCACATATACGTGAGAAATGAACATATTTTCTGAAGTTGCCATTTTTTCATTGCCATTTTCAACTTATTTCTCAAAATTTTGCATTTTTAAAACTTGATTCTATTGAAAAGCCAAACTCATTCTGGTCTGCTTGACATGTCACTTGTCGAGTTATACAGAGAATCTCAGAACTAGGACAGGGACTTTGAAGAATATGAAAAATAAAAGGGATGTGATGGTAACATAAATGTTCCCTGTAATGAACATATACAATGCGTTGTTTTATAATTGCATTTATAGATGATGGTAAGGGCTAAGCCTCTGCTCATTAATGTGAAGCATAGAGAGGCCTGTGTAGAGTTCAGAATTTTCAATCTTCCCTTTCCTTTGCCGTATATTAGTAATGCTTTGTCCCTTAGCTGTAGAAGGGCACATAATTCACTGGATTGAAAGCAAAGCCTCATTTGGTGATGAATGTAGCCACCACGCCTACCTGCATGACCAGTTCTGGAGCTACTGGAATAGGTAAGGTCCCATTATTTTTCTCTTAAGATAAACGACACTCAGCTGAAATCTCATTAGAAAAAATATTTTGTTTAGCTGGTAAAAATGCTAGTAGCCTTTCTTTCTAGTGAATATAGGGTCTTGATTAATGTATTCATTTCAGATAATTTAAACTTCTCTGCTTTCATAATGTTGCTTCATTTTTTAAGACTAAAAATCCCTGCATACGGTCAAAATTAGTATATACTTCATTTTCCATTGTACAGTGATATTAGTGCCACTTATAAATAATAAGGTGTGATGCATATTATAATATTGACATTGAATTTTTATCCTTTTGGTGTGAAATTTATGCGTACTGCCAGACTTCAAAATAATTTGTCCTCAGCTCTCTGAGGAAAGTATCCAAATGATATGAAAAATGAAAATGATTTACCTTCTAGCAGGAGGAAGTTTACCTACCGGCTACTGTCAACATTCCTGAAGGCATAGAAATCTCAGTGATTAAGAAAGGCGGTAGGGGTGGGGGGACGCTGTTTTATTGATTACTCACCACATGCCTGGGCCTGCAGATTATCTCAGCTAATCCTCACAAGGAAGTTACATTTATCCCCATTTTAGAGATAACTAAGCTGATACTCAGAGAAAATGATAGGCCGTACAGCTAGTTATCAAAGGTCTGCATTTCTCTTTCTCACTCCCAAACTCGTGCTATTTCCAGCACAGCCCTACGGTCATTTACAATGCTGCTGTTGAAACTTTGCCTTTTTCTATTATTGCAGTCTCAAGTTTTCACACTACACATTTTCTCCCTTTGGAATAGGAGGTGGGTCAAGTGGTAACCTTCCTAGATGAACTATTTCCCTTGGTCACTGGCCAGTAGGAAGAATACAGTAATAAGATGACATTAGCTCCAATCATTAAGGAATGAGGCAGTAGCATCCGTGGACAATAGCCTTGTCCTAGGTTAAAAACAGTGACCAGCTACAGAATTGGGTGTTATATTGTTACTCAGCTTTACAAAAGGCCAGCGGACCTTGCCTGTAGCAGCTGTGCTAAACTAAGCCCACTTTTTGCCATGGTAACAATGATCATGACAAAATGCTGAATGTAATGGCTTTCTTGATTTTCCTGTGTAATTGCGCGTAGCATCCGAGCTTTACTTTACAGGGATGGAGGAGGAAAGTGCAAAATGTTTTAGAAATCAATGCTGCTTCAGCGTTTCCTGTGTTTTATTCAGCCATTATTCAAATTAGTAGTAATGTGGCAAATGGAATTTTAGAGTTTTAGCAATTTTATGATGAGTTTGAAATAGTAGAGAAAGCATCATTTTTGATAGTTATAGGGAAAACAATGACAAGAAAATCAAATTGTGTAAGTTTAGGTTGTTAAAGAATTTAAAAAGCTGATCAATTCAATCAGTATGCATTGAAATTGTTTTCCCCCTTTTGGTACTGGTCAACTCTTTTTTGAAGAACAATTGGAAATTGAATCCCAGATAATAGAACTTACTTAGAAATTCCAAAAGCATTGTCTTTATTCTAAAACTATTTATTGAGTCCCTACTATGTACATTTACCATTTAGATATTGATTAAATAATCTAGTCACTTGAGTGATAGACCTATGGATTTTTGATGTGGCTGGAGAGGGTCCGAGTCATAGAAATTTAATACAGTTTTCTGTGTATTTTTTACTTTTTTGTTGCATTCTACTTTTTCCATTTTAATGATGTTCTACTTAGACTATTACTGATTTATATTCCCTGAACATGTTCTTCAAATATATATCAGCTAAGTGGACATAATTCACTGATTCAATCATCCATTTATTTTTTTAGAAGCAGGATCTCACTCTGTCACCTGAGGTTGGAGTATTAGTGGTGTCATCGAAGCTCACTGCAACCTCAAGCTCCTGAGCTCCAGTGATCCTCCCAAGTAGCTAGGATATAGGCATGTGCCATCGCACCTGACTAATTTTTTTTGTTTTTTGTAGAGACAGGGTCTCACTGTGTTGCCCAGGCTGGTCTTAAACTCCTAACCTCATGTGATCTCCCACTTCTGCCTCCCTAGTCACTGGGATTACAGGTGTGAGCCACTACACCTGGCTGGGCATAATTCATTTAGGGCGTGATGTGTGATAAAGGAATTCTAACATTGGTTTTAAAGGGACCAGATGTTTAAGGAGGAAATACTAGACACAAAAGTCAGTGGTGTTACCACATGTCTGCAGAGAGGCCAAGAGATGCAAATAGTTCAAAATGGAACATAGAGGCATTTACTTGGTTATAAAATTTGGATTTAATAATTATATAAGTTTACCAGTGATGGGACATTTTGACAGAAGGAGAACTTAGCCCATTTGTGAAAATATAGGATCCTACTCTTTTCATATTTTGCCTCAATACAACTCACATAGCAGTTGCTAAAATTCTTTAAAGTTGGATGAAATTCTCCCCCATCTGCTACTGACCTTTCAATTTGGGCTATTTGCTTTATTTGTGTGATAAGCCCGTAGTTGTTATAAAAACTAATGGTAGCTAATTGTCACACTATTTTCAGATTAAATATTGGATTTTACATTAAGACTGTTCAATTACTATTTGTAGAATAATGCTTTTGTATTAATATAAACCTATTTTCCCACACAAATAACTATAGAGCCCCCAATTTTTAGATTAACATTTCTGTAAGTTTTCTTTTATAGTAAATTGATATTCTTACTCAGGTTAATTAACCTTTAAAAAAATTAAATTTTGCAATGTAGTCTCCTTCCCCCGAATCACAGATATTGAGTAAGGAACTTTAAGCTTTCTTTCCTGCAAGCACACTCCCATTCCATGTGTGAACCTTGATTAAATAACTCCTTAAAACTCTGTAATTCTGTGGAGTTAAAGGAAATCATGAGTGCCTCTGAGAAGCAGCATTTGGACCATAAATATAGCCCCATGTTGCATAGGGTTACCAGAAAACACATTTCCCTATGAAATCAACACCAAAAAGGCCTTCTCATTCCCCTTCTCTAATCAAAAAGTGAGTTCTTTGATCATTTGACCTGTATTACTAAATATATTTTTATATTCAGATGATGACAAATAAAGAAACCAATACATACATGAGTTCTAACATGTGGCCTTTCAAAGAAGCAGGAACAGACATTTTGTGCTTACCTTTGGTGATTTGTGATAAAGTGGGTCAATTTGAATAAAAACACTGAGCGACCTTGAATGACAAAGAGCCACAAGCTATAAAGCACATGAACAGTACCTAGCAAACACTGTCAAGAACATGGAAGTGGCAAGTGCAAGTTCAGCCCCTCCACCTGCCATTCTGGTCGCATTCTGGCACGCTATCATTAGAGGCATCTATTTAAAACCAAAGTGCACTCTGTTGGTTTACCTCTCTGCTCTTCTTAAAGAAGATCTTAGTTTCCTGGCTGAAACAAATGGGGCAAAGCTTTGTTTGAATCTAGTTTTCCAATTTAGTGATCCTTGACGTAATGGAAGAAATACTGGGTTTGAATCCAGGCTATGCCACTTTCTGGTCTCATGACTGGAAGCAACTTTTCCCTGTCCTTTTGTTTTCTTTTCAATAAAATGGGCTTAATAATACCTTCCTTGCCCTACTATTATGAAGATCATTTACTTAATACATGTAATGCACTTTCACAGTACCTGGCAGTCAACAAATATTAGTTCCCCTCTGTCTCTTTGTCCTGTATATCACTGTCTCGTGGAATTTAAAAGTCTTCTGATTAGACACTTTTAATTGTCTTCTTTACCAGATAAACTACTTAGCTAATTTCAGCACTCAGCTTGACTGACACCTCTTTGGGTAACCTTCCTGAATTCCAAGATTGGGTTTGATGTACCTCTTGTGTTCTGCTAATAATTTCATAGCATTTATCAAACATTGTAATTACTTGTTTACTTGTCATCCTCCTCCAATTAAAAATGAGTTCCGTCTTACCTACTGATTTTATCCATCTCTGAATGTCCAGAAGCTGGCACATAGTAGGTGATAGTAGATATTTATTGAATGAATAAATATATGAATGAATTTACTGATGCCTGACAGACAACGTTTGAATCAGCTGTTGAGGATTATACCTTGAAAATTCTGAACAAAGGATACTTCCTAGTTTCTTTATTGCATTCATAAAACTGGGCCTGCGGCAAGAGTACAAATGGAGCCTTATATACCATGTGTCTAAATATTTCAAGTTACGTATTGAGTTAACAGACATTAAATAAAATATATTCTATCCTACACGAGGAACTGGAAGTTCATATTTGCATTAAGAATTTCCAGATAACATGTGTCAGTGCAGAGACGTGGCCCCACCACACAGCCTGCCTCTCCTTTTTTCTCACCCCTGGCTCCATCCTACACCTGTAAAGGTGTCAGGCACAGCCCAACCTGCATATCTAAGCTCCACGTACATTCCCACAAACCACTGCCCTCAGGCCAGTGGTGCACACTCTGGGGGTCTGCCCTCTTATCACGTGGATGAACCTGAGACAGAGGGCCATGCAGACCCTGGGAGTAGTCTCAGGATATTAGATCAGGAAGTCTGAGGTCCTTGGCACACGGAGTGTGGCCTAGAAAGAGGTTGAGGGGACAGGCATTAAGTGGGGGTGCTCCTTGGCCCCATAGACTCCTCACCCCATGGATTGGGATACAACCAAAGGAGAACTAGAGCAGAGACCTCTAAAGCTTGAGTCCAGGGAATGGACCCCTCTTGATTGGATCTAAAGGACAGTATCAAAGGAAGCAAGTATGTGTATCTTCCTAAGCCATTTCTTGCACTGGTGTTAGGATATGAGGGGAGATGAGCACCAGAGGAAATACGGTCTTGATCACATTTATGTACCACTGAAAAGATTAAGAGCTGAGTTCTATCTGTCAGATTTTTGAACCTTTGGCTCCAGAGAGTCTACTCTCCTAGAAGCAATGCTAAGCTAATACCTTCTGCCACAAGGATTGATTTGACTTTCCTTCTTACCTCTAAGTATTTTTAAAGATCAGTTATTTACTCAATGGTCTAGCAATTGCTCTCTCTGGTTTGTGATAACTTGAGAGAAAAGGCATTTAGAAGAGGGCTGCCAAGCAGTTAGAGTTAAGGAAGGTATTTTTCAGAGGATGGCCAAAGTTTTTTCCTGTATTAAGATACTTTCAGGAAGCCTGCAATTAGCCAAATCACAGATTTCCAGTTATTTCAGCCTTGTTAAAAACAAGGCTGATCACATCTGTCTTAAGTTGGAGTATGTGCCTCAGCAATAGAAGCTCTTGCAAACCTTCAATTACAGCAGCCTCCGAAGGCACTGCTGTGGTATACTAACAAGTAGTCATCAGCAAAAAGAGACAGATTGACTAATAATTAGCAAATGCACTAGAGAGGGCTTCTATAAAGGTAAAATATAATAATTTGCTTTTCCATCTCTTATAGTGGAGTTGGTTGTGAGATATGGATGTTCTGTTATTCTAGACAAATACTTGACACTGTTATTAGCTAGAATAACCTCAAAATATTTGATAAAGATGAGGGAAGTGTTCTCTGTGTATATGGTACTTTTGTAAGAATGATTTCTTGTAATGGGTAAGTACCTTTTTTTCTGCATTTGAAATATGAATAACAAGGCTTTCCTAGGCAAGGAATTCATATTTTCTGCCATCGTTCATTGTTTTTAAAAATGACTTTAAATACAAAAGTGAATAAAGAATAGAAATGTTGTTTTAGGCCTTTAGAATGATATTTGCAATAAAGACACAGGTGTTGAGAAAATGGAATGAGTTAAATCAAAGGATTAAAGGGAAAGAAAACAGATCTATAAAGAAATGTCAATGTATTACAGTTTGTCAGGGTAGAAAGACATCTCAATGATTATTGTCTTCAAGCACATGCAAGATATTTATGAGGGGGGCATATTGACCATTTTTACAAATCCAGGGTACCAAAGAATTGTTGAGAGGATGCTTCTTCTATTGACTCACTATGATGGAGTTCATCTGAGTCATGTATGGCTCAGAAATGTTACCCCAAACCAAAACAACAAGCAAAGGATTGAGTGGCCATCCTAGGAATGGAACACATCATTATGATCATCCAGAAAGGGTAAGGGAAGAATAAAACGAGAGTTTACCAATAGGACGTGAGGTCTGGAGCACAGTTAGAGTCAGGAACTCAGGGATACAGAGTCCATTTCTGAGACTAATTCTAGAATAATGGAGATCAGATTGAAATTAATGCTAAAATGGCTTGGGGTATAGGGATTGGCAGTGATTCTCAAACTTCATCGTGTTAAAATCATGTGGGGGTTATTTTAAAAATACTGATGTTGGCTTTACCCTTGGAAAACTGATTTGATTGGTGTTCAGTGAGGCCTGGACTTGGGAGTTTTCGTTTTGTTTTAAAAACTATGATGATGTTAATTTGCATCTAACATTGAAGTCAACTTCTTCTTTACCTAGGCTTGATTTGCTAACTAGCCCTAGCGTTCCTAGCCTGTCTGCTTCCAAACAGTCTTGATGAGAAAAATAATTGCTTTGTTAAGAAACGTAGATTCGGGGCACAGGCACGGTGTTCATCAGTAGGGACTCAGCCTCTGCCTTTGAGGGGTGAGGCAGTAAATTGCAGAGGTAGCACCTGAATCCAGGTCTCCCTCTGAACTCCACACTTACGTTCTTTCTACTCCACTAGGCAACTTCATGTCGGTCGTAGTGATAAATATGTTGGAAGAGCCTGCTTACTCCGTCAGTTAGTGGGTTTGCTAAGCTAAAGCTAAGAGCCTCTCTCCAGCATATGAGTTTCAGATATTCACCTTCATGTGGTTGGAGAAAATGGGCCAGTTCTCTGTTGCTCTCTCAAGAGCCCTTATTCTGTATTCAAAATACATGTATGTGTAGGATCACTATAAAAGCCTGTTATATACCCACACACCCAGAATACAATAAATCCCTAGATTGTTGGAATTGAAATCCACAAAATCAGGGAGTTTTTTTGGTAAATGGTACAGACTCACTAAATCTGAATTGTCTAAATATCAATCTGAACAGAAGATAAGTGGAGTATAGAACATTTGTTAAGAAATATAAGTTTTTATTTTAGAGTTCATATTTTATTCTGAATTACAGTGTGTTGCAAAGCAAGGAGTATGTGTTTTAATAAATAACAGTATTTTTTAAAATAGGTTTATTGAGGTATAATTGACACATAATAAACTGTTCATATTTAAAGAGTACGATTTAATAAGTTTTGCATAAACCCATAAAATTATCATCATGACAGAGATAGCGAGCGTACCTACCACCCCCAAGGTTCCTTCTGCCCTTTCTGTCCCTTTATAATCCATCCTTGTAACCCCTGCAGTTCTCCCTGCACCCAGTCAACCACTGATCCGCTTTCTGTGACTGTTGATTGGTTTGCACTTTCTAGTATTTTTCTAGCATTTTCTAATATTTTATATAAATGAGATCAAAATCATACAGCACGTACTTTTTTGTCTGGCCTTTTTTACTCGGCATAATTATTCAAGATTCACTTACGTTGTTGAATACATCAATAATTCATTCCTTTTTATTACTGAGAAGTATTCAGTTGCATGGCTGTACCACTGTTTGTTTATCCATTCACCTGTTGATGGACATTCAGGTTGTTTTTAGTTCTGGCTATTGCTAATGAAGCTGCTATGAACTCATATGTAAAAATATTTATCTGATTTGATCAATCTTGGGTAGATACTAGGAATGAAGCAGTTGGGACATATGGTAGGTGTATTTTTACCTTTTTATGAAATGATTAAACTGTTTCCCCAAGTGCTTTTTCCATTTTTAAATTCCCACCAGCAGTGTATGATAGTCTCAGTTGCTTCCCATCTTCCCCATCACTTGGTGTGTGTGGTCAGTCTTTTTAACTTTACGTTTTCTAATAGTTGTGTAAAAGTGTCTGAATATGATTTTTGTTTGCCTTTCCATAATGAAAAATTATATCGAGAATCTTTTCATATGCTTATTTGCTACCTATTTGTTTTCTTTGGAGAAATTTCTGTTCAAATCTTTGCTTCACTTTTTAACTGAGTTGCTTTCTTTTTGAGTTTTGATAAGGCTTTTTTCTCCAACACTCTGGATTTAAATTCCTTATCAAACATGTGATTAGCAAATATAATATTTTCTCCCAGTCTGTGGCTGCTTTTCTAATTTTTCTAACTTTCTTTCAGAGATCAGAAATTTTTCATTTTTGTGAAGTCCAATTTGTCAATTTTTTATGGATCATGCTGTTGACGTGATTTCTAAGAAATATGTAAAGATCTAAAGAAATCACAAAGATTTTTCCCCTAAGTTTTCTTGTAAAGAATTTATAATTTTACGTTTAAGCCCAGCATTCATTTTCAGTTAATTTTTGTATATGATGTGTTATATGAAGTTCATTTTCTTACATAAAGAAATCCAGTTGTCCTAAAATCATTTTTTGAGAAAACTATCTTTCGTAATACCCTTTTTCAGGTTGAGGAAACTTCAATCTTCCTAGTTTGCTCAGAGTTTTTTTTACCATAAATGGATGTTGGACTTTGTCAAATGCTTTTTATGTATCTATTAAGATATCATTTTTTTAATTAGTTAATATGATGAATTATAGTGATTGATATTTGAATGCTATACCAACCCTTGCATTTATTGATAAACTCCATATGGTCATGAAGCATACCCTTTTTTAAATTTTGTTGAATTTGATTTGCTAAAATTTGTTAAGAATATTTGCATCTGTGTTCATGAGTAATACAGGTCAGTGGTTTATTTTTCCTCCTTAAGTCTTTTTCTGGTTTCGGTATTAGCGTAATCTGGCCTTTTTTTTTTTGAGACAGAGTCTCACTGTGTTGCCCAGGCTAGAGTGCCGTGGCGTCAGCCTAGCTCACAGCAACCTCAGACTCCTGGGCTGAAGCGATCCTCCTGCCTCAGCCTCCCGAGTAGCTGGGACTACAGACATGCGCCACCATGCCCGGCTAATTTTTTCTATATATTTTTAGTAGTCCAACTAATTTCTTTCTATTTTTAGTAGAGACAGGGTCTCGCTCTTGCTCAGGCTGGTTTTGAACTCCTGAGCTCAAACGATCCGCCCGCCTCGGCCTCCCAGAGAGCTAGGATTACAGGTGTGAGCCACCGCGCCCGGCCAATCTGGCCTTATAGTATGAGTTGGGAGGCATTCCCTCCTCTTTAATTTTCTGGAAAAGTTTGTGCAGAATTGTTACTATTTCTTCCTTATGTTTTTTGTAGGATTTCCCAGTCGAACCATCTGGGCCTGTGGTATTTTTTTGTTGGAGATGTTTAACTACAAAATCAATTTCTTAATAGATGTAGGTTTCTTAATAGATTTAGGTTACCTATTTTTTTTTTTTTTCCCTGAGTGAGCTTTGGTACTATGAGCCTTTCAAAGAGTTTCTTCATTTAGTCTAAGTTTGGAATGTATTGGCATAAACTTCTTCAAAATATTCCCTTATTATCCTTTTAATGTCTATAGAGAGGTCACATTTCTCAGTCCTGATATTAATAATTGTGGTCTTCTAAAAGAAACAATTTTTGTTTCACTATTTTTTTAAATTGATTATCGTTTTCTCTTTCATCAGTTTCCACTCTAAAGTATTTCCTTTCCTTTTGCTAGTTTCAGTATAGTTTGCTCTTCTTTTTCTAGTTTTCTAAGGTGGAAAGCTAAAATTTTGATTTGAAAGCATTTTTTTTTTTTCCATTTACGTATGTTTAGTGCTATAAATTTACCCTTAAGTACTGCTGTGGCCACATCCTACAAATGTTTACATGTTGCATTTTTGTTTTCATTTGGTTCCACATACTTTCTACTGTTGATTTCTTCTTTGAACCACAGGGTATTTGGATGTGTGCTATTTCATTTCCAGATATTTGGAAAATTTTCAGATATCTTTCCTTTACTGTTTCTAATTCAATTCCATTGAGGGCAGAGAACAAATCTGAATCCTTCTCAATTTGTTGAGACTTGTTTTATGGCCCAGACTATGGTTATGTCTGTAAATGTTCCATGTACATTTGAAAAGAAAGTTTATTCTGCTTTTGTTGGGTGGAATTTCCTATAAATGTCAGTTAGATCAAATTGGTTGATAGTGTTAAGTTTTCTGTATCTTTACCTATGTGCACGGATCAGTACTTTGCTGAGACCTCTACGGAGACCCACTGCTAGTTTCTGGAATTCTCTCTGTGTTGCTCTCTTCTGCTGGTATTCTGTCCTGCAAACTGTTCCTGCTTTGACCTTCCCATTTTCCTAGCTACATTGCCTCAACTCACAGAGACCACTGGGCTTCAAGTGTGTTCGCCCTTTGTACAACATAGCCTGGAAACTTTATCTAGGTAGTAAGATGAGCCAATCAAAGGACTCACCTTTTTTGTTTCTCTCACTCAGGGATCATAGTCCTTCACTGCTCGGCGTTCAGTGTTTAAAAACTGTTGTCATCAGGGAAATGCAAATCAAAACCACAATGAGATATCACTTATCTCCAGTGAGAATGGCCTTTACCAAAAAGTCCCAAAACAATAAATGTTGGCTTGGATGCAGAGAGATAGGAACACTCCTACACTGCCGGTGGGACTGCAAACTAGTACAACCTCTGTGGAAAGCAATATGGAGATACCTCAAAGAGCTACAAGTAGAACTACCATTTGATTCAGCAATCCCATTACTGGACATCTACCCAAAAGAACAGAAGACATTCTATAATAAAGACACCTGTACTCGAATGTTTATAGCGGTACAATCCACAATTGCAAAGATGTGGAAACAACCCAAGTGCCCATCAATACATGAGTGGATTAATAAAATATGGTATATGTATACCATGGACTACTATTCAGCTATAAAAAAACGATGGTGATATAGCACCTCTTCTATTTTCCTGGATAGAGCTGGAACCCATTCTTCTAAGTAAAGTATCCCAAGAACGGAAAAATAAGCACCACATGTACTCACCAGCAAATTGCTTTCACTGATCAACACCTAAGTGCACATATAGGAATAGCATTTATCGGGCATTGGGCAGATGGGATGGGGGAGGAGGGGATGGGTGTATACAAACATAATGAGTGTGATGCATACCATCCGGGGGATGGACACGCTTAAAGCTCTGATGGGGGGTGGGCAAGGGCAATGTAACCTAAACATTTGTACCCCCATAATATGCAGAAAAAAAAAAACTGTTGTCTTAGTTTTTTTAATTTTCAGGAGAGGTTAAGTCCCATCCTTGTTTCCCCATCTTGGTTCTAAGTAGGAGTCTCTCAATTTTGGTCCTTAACAAATAATTTAACAGATTGTAGAAACCAGTTTGTCTTGTTCATAATTAACCTCGTAATCTTAATTATACCATTTAATCTATAGACTTCATTGTCTTCATCAACAAATTTTCTTAAGCATCAATAATAAGTAGAATAGTCTATAGGAGAGTACTGTGCAAACCTTCGGGGGTTTTTTTTTTTTTGTCTCTTTCTGTATTTCTCTCTCTTTCTTGCAGGCAGCCCTCGCGCGCTCTCTCTCTCTCTCTCCTGCCACCCCCATATATTCTACCTCTCTTTCTCTCAGGCTTCTGAGGGTTGGAGTCAGACTGTTTAGTCACTACTTTTTACCCAACAATATGGAAGGCTTTCATATGGTCAAGGCTGATGATCAGATAGTAAGCCTATGGTTGTTAGAAAGCAGCTTTCTTGGTTATCTGTTGGTAGCATTCACTTAGGGTTTCTTATGCCTCTTGGACTCAAAGCAGGCCATCTTTCGGTAAGATAGAGTCCAGTTCATGGCAGTTATGCCTTTTTTCTTTCTCGACCTATAATGAACAAATTTCCCCATTTCTGAGCATCATCCGCTGTTTGGTATTATTCAGGAATCTCCTGGGTTGGGTGATGTATAAGTGATGAGGCTCTGTTTTGCCTGTGCTCATTCCCTTCTCACACATGTGGAAGATGGAAAATGAGTCATGAATGTAGTTTGCATGTCTCATACCCTTCTCATAAAACAGAAATCTACATGGATACATAATGGCAGTGGTTAACATCCTTTCATTCTAATTTCTAACTGACTCTGGAGGACATATTTTTATAAAAAATTAAATTCCTCCTGTGAATTCCTTTTATCCATTAACACAGCCAATCATACTCACTTGTGGTTTTTCTGCTCTCTCTCTTATATTCTTAGTCTACCCTTAAGATTTGTGTGAATTCATCTCTCTTGTTTTGCTCCCTTTCCTAGCTGAATCACTGACATTGAGATGTTTCTGGTGTTTTGTTCACCTTGTATTCTCACACAGGATTCTACCAGCAAATTATCTTGTTAACCCCTTCCTCCTTCTCTTTATTCCTTTTTGCCATTTCCTTTCTATTTGTTGCTGGCAGCTTTGCTAACTACCACCTCCCCATGTTAATTTTAGTCTTATTGCATCCCTGGTATCTTATTCCAAGTGGTCATAAGCTCAAAATTAAAGCCAAATTTCTTTATTTAGTAAAGCAGTTTTTGTAGGATTCATAAGGTTCATCAGTTTATATAAATAGAAGGCTATCTAAGTTGTCCTTGATGACCAGCTATGTTACTTTAAGAGCACTCCATATTGATTAGGAAGGTGATGAAAATAAAGTCATTAGGTGTGCGCTAATAGGCCAGTTATTTAAAACCATATTGAGCTTAAAACACTAGACCAAAATATTTGATCAGTTCCAATTGCCTTTCAGTGTTTTAATGTGAAATGAGTATTTTCACCACTCATACTCCTAATGCAACAAGTTCTAGCAAACTGATCCATCCGTAGTAGCATAGATAAACAATTAAATTCAGTAGATGTTTAATGATTTCCTTCTGTGTAGAAACAGCATATTATGTATTTCACAGTATACAAAGGTGAGCAAAACCTAATCTTGCCTTCAAGGAATTTAATTCAAACTAATAGGGAAACAAAACATGTACATAGATCACAAAAATAGCTAACATTGAGCACCAACTATGTTCAAGGCACTGGTTTAAGCACTAACATGTATTTAACCATTTTAATCTGCATAACAGTACTTTGAGGTAGGTACTAGTATATTCTCCATTTCATATGACAAAATTGAGGCATGAAGAGGTCAGGTGCCCAAGTCAAGGCTTTTGAATAGAAGAGTGATATGATCAGAACCTAACTTTAGGATGGGTATTCTAGTAGCAGTGTTTAAATGGGACAGAAACAAGAAGTTGGGGATAAGAATACTATTGTTATTACAGTTGTGCATATTGAAATAATCCATTAATTACCAAATTATAGTAGTGGCAGTGGAAATGGAAGGGGTCAATAGACTTACAGAGATTACAGAGACAGAATTTAGAGAGTTAGGCAAGTATTGCCAATGTTTAATACATCAGGAAAAATGATATCGCACTAAGGGTTATGAAACAAAGATAAATTTGAGGTTTTGTTATTGGTGGTGGTGAAAATAATGATGCTATTAAAGAATTGGGAGTGTAAAATATTGTAGGTTAGTGATAACTTCAGTTGGGATATTTAAAGACGCCCAAAGGTAACTGGGCGGTGGGATAGAAATCCAAGTGATGGACCAGAGATGGATTGATTTAGGGATCATCTGCAGTAGAAATAGGTGAAGTGGTTTTTCGCAGAGGGAGAGAATAGAGAAATGCTGGGACAGGGAGAGAAAGAAGACAACTGTGCTGTGCCACCATAATAAAGTGTGAGAACTGATTAACCATAATTCTCACTCTTACAGCAAATAAAATTATTTCTAAATTCACTAACTCCCACCTTTCATCTCTTGCATTTGAACATTGATAAAATAATTTTAGTTTGGCTAAATTGAGTCTGACTATTTGGGGTATCGATAGTTAACTTTACGTCAGTTTTCACCATGAGGTTTGTGGGTTTAGAAAGTTGCACCAAAATGTACAAACCTGGGGCTTTTAACAATCACACTTGAAAGAAACCTTGGGAGTTGCATTTGTCAAGCAGCTAGAAAAACCATTCATGCATACCCCACATCCAAAGCTCCATAGGCAGCCCAAACAAAGAACTGAAAGGTCATTCTTCTGCCTGTGGTGTGATGGTTTGTTGACGTATTTTGACACACCAGCACAATGCTGAAAGGGTCTGACCTTCCTACAACACTGAGGGACTTAGGTTTGGTCAAGATACCTGACACTCATTGCATTTCCCTCCTTGCCTTTCCTCTCCTTCACAGATAAACATACTCCTCAAACATGACGTGCTGCCTTCAATACAGAAATATTAAACAATGTAAATGGATATAAATGATTGCTTTCTAAATTTCTCTAGCTCTTTTTTTTTTTTTTCCAGTTACCATCAAGCTAAAAATCTTACTTGGAACTATTAATGGTTTTAATTAAAAAAAATGAAATTAGTTTTTCAAAACAACAAATGGGAATGGAGATTGTTAATAGCTGGAAAGAGAAAAACTAAACAAATGAGGTCTCTATGCTATATTAAGTTTAATATTGGAATTCAAATGTTTGAGAATTACCTCTGAAGTGCAAGTTTAATGTATATAAAGGTAAATCTTAGGTAGCTTTTGAATTGTCTCATAGGTATATCATGTGTTAAGAAGCCGAAGAGTTAGGTGGAGGCCAGAGAGTTGTCAGGAGAATTTTGTGTCATATATAAATTAATGTTCTATATTAGATTTATACACTGTGAAGTGGGGCTTTGACTGGTTACCCATATTATTTCTTAATTTGGTATCATGGTGGGATGGAGATGGGAAGAGAAATGTATACTATTAATGAATTTCTAAAATATAAAAGTAATAACTTAAAAGCTTTTTTAAAAATACTCTTTTTAATGAGAAACAGCTATACAGAAAGCTTTTTTTCTGTCTCCACAGCTAGTAAATATAAAATGAGTGCAATCATATTCTCTAAGCATTTAGGTCACACTTTGCAAAGTGTTGAAAGTTTTATGTATTTGTCATAATATTGGAAAAAGGAGTATTCAAGTATTTCAGTTGTATTGTTTCCAAATGTGATAACTGTCTACTAAATGAAATTAAGATACTTTTGTCCAAGATGAGTATTGTAGTGGCATACCTGATATTAGGACTGAAATTTTGAAGTACATATAATAATTGTTTTAATTCTTTGCCTGTTTGGAATAATCACTGAACTTTCCAGTAACACCCTAGACATCATACATCTTTGTTTGAATCATTTCTGTTTCTACTTTCTCCACCGTTTTAAGTGTTGTCATGTCAGTGGAAACCGATGCCCACTACTGACTGAGCACATTCAGCTTCTATCTACATTACCCTGGGGCTTCAGCTCCAATTTCCCTGATATTCCTCATTCAGATGAGGCCTCTTAGTTTGTGTGCTATGAGAACTGACAGCCCCCATCCTGCTCTGGCTGCCCAAGGCCTAGTCACACACACTCCACTGTGCCAAAACGTGGCCACCCCCGCACACCCTTCTGTTCAGGCTGTTATGTAACTTTTAATTGACATTTATGTCTAACATTGTAGATGTACTTCTCATTGTAGAATCTTTATCTACATAGGAATAGTTGAAAACCTCTTTTCATTTAACTATTACATGGACTAATTTTACTTAAAAATGACAGATTTTCCTGCTGAAATTTAAGTGGCCAAATCTTTTCTCTTTTTCTAACCCTTCTCTCTTCTAATATTGTAACCTCCCACCTATCACTATCCTCACTAATTGCTTGAGCACACAGCAAATCCATTTGGAATGACAGAGAAAGGGTTAAGTCCTGAGTACAACATAAACTATAGTAGAACCCAGTGCAAGGCATATTTTTCTAATATAGGAAACAATATTTTTAACGAGGTTTATTAGTGACTTAATGTCTACACACATCTTTTCTCTAGATTCACCTCTTGCTACACAGGCATAAATTAACCCAATTGTTTCCAATATTATGGCATTCTATATCCATCTTTTCCTCAGAAAGTACACCACAAAGTTCTGTTGTTTTGCCAGATTTCTGGCCTTCTTTGATAAATTCTTGGTAAAATTTCGTTCATTGTAGGGAGAAAAGTATACATTCTATCAATTATTTAAAATAGCGATAATTCATTAGAGTTGATCATAAACGTCAGGAAAGCAAAGACCCAGCTGAAGCATTTTTGTCACTAATCATGCTGTTTTTCTTCTAATTAGTTAATTTACATTTTACAAATTAAGGGTAAAATTCAGACAGAAGATAACATCATAGCTTTAACTGACCTATATTTGTATCTGCCAAATTTAAGTTAATTAGAAATGTAGATGCTGTTTGTTTTATCTGTCAGAAAAGCTCATCTTTTTTTCTTAAAAAAAAAAAAAGTAGACACACTTTTTTCCCCCCTCAGCATTTATCATCTAAATAATAGTCTTGCCAAGATGGCAGCCTCATAATAAACTCTTTTCAGTGGAGTGATGGGTAATGAAGCTTGCTTGTGAAGGCAGCGAAAAATGTTGTCTGGCCAAATGCATGAATATGATGGCTACAGAATCAGTGGACTTTCTCAGTCATCAATCTTTTTAGTAGCCTCTTATACATCTGAATATTTTGATAGATGATCTAATAATTGAGTTATCTATCTTTCTAACTATCAGAGTTGCATAAAAATTATTCTCACATGCTACTGAATATTAAATATATTAGGCATCCAGTAAATTTTTCATAAAAGGGCCAAAAGGTGAAAGAGTTTTGTTATTCTATAAATACTTCTTAACATATCGAGTGTTAAACCCTCAAAATACCTAACTCACCTCTCTGTGAGAAGCAGGTGTATATTTTAAAAAGAGGACATACCTATTATAAGTAGGGCATATCATAGTTACCATGGCAAGTGAAAAGTAGATTCTGGTAAATGTATACGTACAGCTCAGTAGTGTAAAATGGAAAGCACTTGCTGGTCTAACACCAGTGACACATTTAATGTGACACATATTTTCTATATAATAAACACAGATAATGTGGGTGCTAAGAGTGATCATATGATTTTGATGTACCCATCATTTTGAGAGGAAGATGATCCTACCAAAAGGGAAAACAGAATTACCCAAGTGTTTGCACAGGTAGTTCTTTCCTTTCGTATGGCTTTATATTGTGGTAAGAAAAAAGTATTTTGGGAGTTAGTTTTGTTGTCATACAACACTCTATTAAAAGCTTATCAACAACAAGTGTGCTTCACTGGGATTGAAAAAGTGGCAAGGAAAATTGGCAGGAAACAGATCACTTACAAGTGGGCTTTCCCCAAGCCCCCAACCATCCACAGTTCTTCAGGGTGACCTCGCAGTGATGACTTCCCAGTAACCAACATTAAAGTAGTTCTGCCCTGGAAAAGCAGGCATTTGTTTGCAGGTCTGAAGGGTTACATCAGTGCATCTTGAAAGGCACTCAAATGAGCAGGGCCTTGTAAATTGGATTTCTATTAGCTAGCCCTGATGATAGCTCTTCATCAGTGGAATGGGAAGTAGAGCTATCAATAGCTCCAGCTCTAAATACCTTTGCTTTTTTTTTTTTTTAATGCCACTCTTATTTTTTGGTCTCTCTCATCCAAAATGGTGATGAATGCTAAAATTGTCAGAATTAATTATCTTTAAGGTTTTAAATAAACCTTAAAATATGGACAATTATTTTTAAATGATTTTCAACTTGAAAAGCATTTGGAGTGAAAATCAGTAACACAATGGCCAAAAACAAATATGGTAAAAATGTCTTAAACCTTGGCTCTCTGTTTAATTCCTAACATTGATTTCAGCTCACATGGTGCTATTTATAAAAGTTTGAGATTGTAGACTTTTTTTTCTCTTCATATTCTGGATTGCAAATAATAATTGAGAAGGGTAGTACCAATTGTGGAAATCTTTCTATGGGTTACATCTAAGGAACTGTTACTCTCTGGTAGTTGGATCTTTTCTTGGTTTCTAGAATTTTTGCTTCTATAATTTGTGATTGGAAAAAACTGATATTAATGTTATTGTAAGAGCTGTAGCTGAGAATTTTAAACACTTAGATATCTATCTAAAATTATACATTTAAAACCATTTGAAATGTCCATATTGGGGAGGTTTTAGGGGAGGGAATAGTCTTTTCTTAATCAAAGTAGCAAACATCTGTGTTCTTTCTAGCCTGTCTTTTGATTAGCATGGCCTCATCCATCACTGGTCTTTGATATGAACACCAAGAAGTCATGTCCTTTTGTTTTAAATGATAAATATGCCTTTGTCATGAATACTCATAGGCAACCCAGGATTTACATCTGAATTGTCAAAGTGTAACTGCCCAGCTCCTGTGATGAGTGACATTATTAGTGAAATAAAGAAGTTTTTAATTTGTCATAGATAGGCCTTAGATGGTGACATTATGAGACTATGTGGGTTGTGATGCTAGAAAAAGTTGTCCTTCCCCCGCTATTTTTCTAAGATTTGTCATTTATCAACAAGGGGCATTCTGCCGCGGGAGGTTCTCTGTGAACATTTTTACTTTAGTGCCGTTAGTCTGTCTCTTTAGGTTTTATTATTTAGGCTTGATGGCTGGTAGTTCTTATCAAAACTAATGCTATTTGAAGTAGCAGGCTTCTGGTGGTCAAACAGCCAGAATCAAGGTTTGTTCTGTCTAACTATTATTATCGAAGACAGTTCTTCCTTAAACTTTAGCTTTATTTCAAGGTCTGTGACAATTATATTTTCTAAATAAGTTGATTTGATATCTTTGTCTTCACAAACCCACATCTACTCATATGTGTTTATGTATGTGCTATTTATATAAATACATTGACCTACATATATCTACCTATACAATTTCACATTAATTATCAAAACCTTCAGACTGTCAAGTTTGTTGAATTTGACTCCTCCACTAAGAAATTAGGACCATTAAAATTAAAAATATCTTGAAAATATTGATCTTCTCTTGTCTGCAGTATAAAAGAAGAATGTAGCTTGCATATATTTGCCTTATTTATTTCTACACTATTAATAGACCAGTATTTTGATTATTTTAA
>NW_012148618.1:8090015-8120020 GCF_000956105.1 Propithecus coquereli
AAAAAAAAAAACTCATTTATTTTCCACTGAGTTCAATCAGAAAGCCTAATTAACAGTATGTCTGCAAGTTGCACTAAACTAGAGAAGGTTAACCTGACTGTGGTAAGTAGCTGTTTATAAATAACTCAGAGCTTACATCTTCACTTCAGCCTTCTCTGCCCGGCTGCAGGTTTGGGAAGCCAGTCTGCCCCTATCCAAGCAGGCAAACATCAGTATTTATTGGCTACTTCCAAGCTCCAAATATATTCACGCTTAAATTGTCTTTGTTTTAGGACACTTCATTCACAGACAAATCAATCTCAGAAGAGTTGTATATTTAAGTAATTACTCTTTCATTGAAAAACGGTTTCTGGGCCAGTGTTGCTATTTTTCCAGCTAGTCAATAATCAATGTGTTCACTGTTCAACATAAATAAATAAATAAAGATAAATTTGGCAGGGTATCTAAAGGCCCTATTAAAATCTCCAGTGCCTAGACTTCTATTTAAAATGACACTAGGGAACAATAGATACATAATACAGGGACTTGTTTCCAGTTTAGCTGCAACAGAGTTGTAACCACCAAAAATGTCTGCTCTATATTACCATTAACTTGAGTTTCTCAGCTTAAATTACTGTTCTACAAAAGATACTGCAGACTACTTTGTTCCTAAATAGTCATGCAGTAGGTTGAGTAATAGTTGAAGATTTGTTGCATTTTGACTGTAAGAAAAATAATGCCTCTGTGTGATAATGAGTATATGATTTGCATGTGGGTTGTATAATTTACAATATACATATGCATTCATCATGTTATTCTTTTCAATATGATGAATTATGTCAGTTTATTGCATATGTCTGCATGTACCTCATCTCTTAATTAAGGCATTAATCACTAAAATTACCAAAGATACGTTGTTTTACTGTACTTTTAAAATTTAACGTTGATCTTTGCATAGTAATACACATATTATTTCTAATTGGTAGACTATACTAAGACATTTTAAGTAGGGATTTCCATATTATGATTCTATCCTATCAATTATTTTAAAAATGCTTAGATTAATATGTACTTACAATATACTTTTTAACCATTTTAAATCATTTTTATTTGAGATTAATTTCCTAAATCACTATAATTACCAAAGACATACATAGTGCATATATATGCATATTATACAATCAATCAAATCTTTAAAATTTGAAAGATTATATATATAGTCTTATTGTGCTTTTAAAATTTAAAGTTGGTCTTTGCATGGTCATACACATTATTTCTAATTGAAAGATTATATATATAGTCTTATTGTGCTTTTAAAATTTAAAGTTGGTCTTTGCATGGTCATACACATTATTTCTAATTGGTAGACTGTAAGACATGTTAAGTGAAGATTCCATGTTATGCTCCTATCATATCAATTTTAGAAATGTTATCTTAATATATACTTGCCACACACTTTAATAATTATGTTCTTTAATAATTGTTTTTTTCATTTGGGATTAATTCTGTTTGAGGTTCATTTCCCAGCCCCTAACATTAGTTCATTTATAACTAATAAACGTTTGCTTATCATGGTATTCAATCCTTTAGAAATCCATACCCTCGGAAAAGAATTAAAAACTGTGATGCTTTGAGGGAAATGTTTGAGGAAAAAGTTACCACCTGGTCATAGGATTTAGTTGTTAAGAGTTTGGTGTCAAGAAGGAGGCACATGTTGTACCATCCTACCCATTAGTCCATTTAATTTTTCTAAGAGAAAAATTTTATTTGGTAATGTCTGCAGTTTCTATAACTGTCACCACTATCTATTTAGCCCAAGACCATGCTTCATGGCTTCTCTGACAGGATAGAGGTCCCTTCCATGTAACTTCTTTAAGCCACCCCCATTTCTTTCTCTTATTTTTGTTAATTTTCCCTTTGTCTCAGATTAAGGTGGTTCCATATGACATTTCTTCCTTTCCTCAGTTTTCCCTTCTTCCCCAGAATTGTGAGGTTTGACCTACTCTTTGGAAGTCACGCTGGACTTACACCCTACAGCTACTGACCTGTTCCTCTTTTCCCTCTGTCACTCAGCATCTTGGTATTCATTCACACTGGCGGCCTCTACTTAACCGAAGCACTTGACATTCTCTCATGTTTATTTCAAAACCACTTAGGCACGTATCTAGGAAATGTGGCTTTGATGTTGAGTTGGTTATGCTCCTGCATCCTACTCAACTGCATAAACATTCTATAATTTCTGGTTGAAAGGCCAAGGAACCTTAAGGCTACTTACCTGGACCTGCCTCCGATGTAGTTCATGGGTTGCTGAGCTGTTTCAGGACCAGAAAATTACTGTTCTCCTCTTCATTTTGTCTTTTTTTCCCTGCACACTGCCACTAGATCACTTTTCCAAGGGCGTGGCTCTGCAGTGACACATTGTGTCTTTGTTTTGCCCATCTCCCTCCTACTCTGCCCTGTGACCTGGGAGTCTGACCCATATGGGCCACTTCAGCAGCTGCCTGTGCCCTCTGGCTTCCTCTTGGGTTCAGTCAATGGAAGGCACTGGCAGAAGATCATAGGGTGGGCATTAAGTACCAAGAAAGTGTTTGTTCCCCCAGCTACTTCCCTCCTCCTATGAGTGCTCTCACATTAATTGCATGTGTCTCCAAGTCATTCCCGTCAGGTGAGCCACTTTATTCAGCTATTCTCTTAGCTTCAGGTGTTCATCACATTCTCTCTGCCATTCAAGCCAATGCCATGGCAAGGGCTCCCTGCTGCTGATAGCCTAGAAGCTTTACCCATCCAAACCACTTCAAAATCCTGGTTAATAATGGTTGTCCATTTCCAGCAGAGGAGAGTCAGGCATCTCATCTCAAAGCACATTTAAGTCCTTCCACAGTCTGACCCCTTCCTTTCTAGCCATATCCCAAGATGTGACTCTGTATACCTCCCTAATTCCAGCCAAACAAACATGCCTCACACACTTTTTAATCATTTAAAAATGCCTCACACTGCCCTTTCATATGTCTTCGCTCCTGCATGTTCCAATGCCTGGATTTTCCCTATTTTTGCCTTTTGCATCTAGCCTGCCTTTCTGCCTAAATCATTCAAACAAAGTGATTCATCTAGAGTCTAACTGTAGCCAACAAGTATTGCATTTGAGGCTAACATTATGTTAGGAGCATTTGGAAAATATTAACACTGGTATATATGTTGCCAAAGTGTGCCGCCAACATGTGAAAATGATAAAGTAGATTGGGAGGTTCCACTTTGTATGCCATCGCCCTGGCGGGGACCACATGGAGCACATCAAGAATTATGAGGCTTTTGTGGACACCTGGCTTCTGCTAGCTCTCTTTTCTCGAGGTATCTCCCATATCCTGCTCCACTAATAGACTGGGTCACTTAGTTACAATCCAACTAGTTACTATCCAGTTATTGCCTGTCCATCCTTATTAGACAGTCATAGGATCAGACCAATGTGCAGGCCACTGGGCAACCTTAGGCTGCTTGTAGGTCAGAGAGCAATAGCTGCATCAGTTGATTGTATCCAACAATGTAAGGTAATTTGATCCAAATAAGAAAACTTACGTGCAGGAAACTGCCTGGGCCTTTTGTTTAGAAAAGACTTGAGGGTGTGGGAGGCACTTAGTGTGTCCTGGATTGCCACATAAATTCATACTTATTCATAAAGATAATAATATCGTTTGAGACTATATTCATGACCGAAGTCACCAGGGCAATTAACCTAGTGGTTACTGCTCAGAACTCACCTTTACTTGATCTATCAGCAACACTTGACAAAGCTTATTGATGGCGCCTTGAAAAATGACCTTATTTGGTTTTTAGAGTACCATATCCTCTTGGTTTTCTCCCAAACTTAGTGGCCATTCCCTCTCATTCTCCATTCATACTTGCTCCTCTTGTGCTCTCTCTTTTTTTAAGAGACGAGCTCTCACTCCATCACCCGGGCTAGAGTGCAGTGGCACAGTCATAGCTCACTGCAGCCTTAAACTCCTGGGCTCAAGTGATCCTCCTGCTAACTGGTCTTTTAATGTTGGAGTGCCCCAGGGCTCACTGTTTGACTCTTTTCATTATCTATACCTTTGCTTAGTGATTTCATCCAGTCTCATGGCTTTAAATACCATCTGTGTGCACATATTTTGCAAAGTTATTTGACCATCCTGAACCACTCCCCTGAATATCGGACCCATATATTCAACTGCCTACTCAACACCTCTACTTGAACATATGGTAGAATCTCAAATTCAACATAGCCAAATCTGAATTTGAATTGTCCCTAAAAGTTTTCCTTATCTCAGTTAATGACAGCTCTATCCTTCCGTTTGCTTAGGTGAAATACCTTGGAGTTATTTTTCTCCCCTTCCCTCACACTCCACTTCTTGTGGTGGTTCCTTATGACCCAGAGTAATAGCTGAAATCAGCCTTCATGGCCCTGCACAGTTCCCTGCTTTCATTGCTCTGACCTCATCTCCTATCATACTTACCCTCACTCACTCTGTACCAGCCACTGTGTCCTTTTTAGTGCTCCTCAGACTTGCCTGACGCATTATTGCCCCAGGGCTTTTGCACTGATTGTTCCTGTTGCATGAAACACTTTGCTCAGGTGTGTACATGGCTCACTGTCAAAAGTCAGATACAACATCACCTTCTCAGACTTACTCTGACCCTCCCCAACAGTTTCCATCTTCTTCCTTATTTTATATTTCTCCATAAACCTTTTTATCTTCTAACATTATCTGTCATGTCCCTCATTTTGTTTGCCCCACTGGAATAAAAGTTCCACAAAGGCAGGGATTTTTGTCTGTTTTGCTTACCGTTATATCCTTAAGACTAGAACAGTGCCTGGCACATAATAGGCTCTTAATAAGTGTTTGTTGAAAAATGAATGGGCTTATTTTTGAACAAGCATAATGTAGTATATTTTTAAAATACAAATGTCATACACAAATGTTAATGGCACAAATTGTTCACGTTACAGTATTTGATGTTCCCAAAGTTTCTGACACTTGGAAGGAATGTTACAGATCTAATGTATATGCCATGAAAATAAACAATCATCAGTTTCTGAGTTTCACAGTTTGAAGAAAACCAGACAGGCTGTCCTCTCTCTCCCTCCTTGTGTTTTCTTGGGAAACTCACTGTAGTTTCTGAGAGAAATAATATCAACTTTAAAAAAATAATTATTGGTATTGTTTCATATGTTGTTAATAGGTTAAGAGATGATATTACAATTAATTTATGAAACCCTTTATAAGAAATGCACCCTGTGACACATATTTTAACCATTACTGGCAAGCATTAAACTTCTAAATTAATTATGCAAGTATTCCAAATATTAGCAAATTTAAAGTAAAGCAGGAGATGATGGCGTCTTGCATCCAACTGGAAATAAGTATATATCCTCCTATTTCCATTTTGATTACTGAAAATTATATAAAACTATTTTATTAAATTTAAAAGATCTACAGCATTGGCCATCTTTGTATATATCACATCTAAAAAATTGAGAAATTAATATTCTAAATGAAATATACAAAGTCTTATTCTTTTCTAAAACTATTTGAATTTTCATCTAAAATGCCATATTTACTAAATAAATCCACATTACTTAGCAAAAGTATCAATTTTAGTTTGTATGGGAAAATGGCTGGCTTGGGTTACAGTTCACTCAATACTGTTTGCTGAAAATGCTCCCCAAACAAAAGTTGAGTGGTCAAAATAATTTTGGAAAATTTTACCTACTACATTTGAATGTTAAAGGCTCTCAGAAGTTCTGTATCAAGGAAACATATTTACCATTGTTTAACCCTACAGTTCTTAAAATTATCTGACCATGGATCAATTTTTGTGTCTAATAACTGTGCCCCTTCGGAATACCCTCTTGGGAACTCCTGTCTGGACTCCTGCCGAATAGGAGATGATACATCAGCAGGGGGATATGAGTGAGGTTGGGGGACCAGACGGCTACCACTTCTGAGCTATCTAGAAGGAGATAGAATATCCACTTGGGCATCCTAACTAACTATACATCTCATAATTGAAAAGTACAAATGACGTTCCCATAGATCAGAGATTACAAACTAAGATGTATACAGGGACCAGGCAGACAACACAAAGGAGTGGAAACTGGTGACCCTGAGAGCAAGTAGTGCTTCTACATGGAGCAGCCCCTACTCAGTCTCGGCCCATGTGGCCATGGAGATATAGTGGGCTCAGTATGGCCAGATCTTCCAGTTCTTCAAACCATGTTGAAAATCAAGATTTTTATGTAGCAAATGGTGGTAATTAATTCTGTTGTTTCAAAACACTGAAATAAAATATATCCCAGAACCACCCCCATATGTGACCTCCACCTTAAGAAGAATTGATGTAACAGCATTAAAAGGAGGGGCATGTGGTATAACCTGGAATACACTCCTCTTGCATACACGAGACCGTGGTAGAACAAAATAACTTTACCTTTCACATTTTTGAGACTGGAATATCTCCAGGTAGGTGTAAATCTTTAAGTGTGAACAACTTTAAAGACCAGTTTATTTCATTGTCCTCATCGAATAATAATAATAACTTAATATTTATAAAGCATTGCTTTCAGTTTACAGAGTACCAGAAGTAAAACATAAAACAATACTGTAGGTGTACTAATTTCCTAGGCCTGTCATAACAGAATCCACAGACTGAGTGGCTTAAACAACAGAAATTTATTTTCTCAATGTTAGAGGCTGGAAGTCTGGAATCAAAGAGGGCTGGTTCCTTCTGAGGGTCGTGAGGAGAGGATTTATTTCCAAGCCTCTCTCCTTAGCTTGTAGGTAGGTGTCTTCACATCATCTTTACTCTGCGTGTATCTGTGTCCAAATTTTCTTTTCTTATAAGGACATTAGTCATTGATTAGGGCTACCTTAATGATGTCATTTTAACTTAATTAACTCTATACAGACATGGTCTCCAAATACAGTCGAATTCTGAGATTCTGGGTATTAGGACTTCAACATACGAAGTTTTGGGGTATACAATTCAGTCCATAACACTAGGAAAGAACTTCTTAGAGTAAAAGAAGGACTCTGTTAGTCGTTTGGGTTTCGGTTTTTTTGTTTTGTTTTAATACCTGAAAAACAGATATAAAATTTTATACATAAGCCAGGAAAAGTTCTTTCATGAATAGAAAGTAAAAGAGTAGGTGGAACCCAGTGTCCAAAGTTTAATGTATCCAGGTACCTACAGAAAACAGCACGTGTATATGAGATACTAGGAAAGGAAGGATTGAAATTATGGGTCATTTATTTGGACCACCAACAAAGACCCAACTCAATAAGACCAGTTGGAAACCAATTTATATCCAATACATATATAAAATATAATATAAATGTAATAAAATGTAAAATGAGATACGAACACTTACTGTTAACATCAAGACATGTTCTAATGCTGCGGTCTCCAACCCCCGAGCCGAGGCCCAGTACTGGTCTGTTAAAAAATGGTCCGTGCATCACTGCCTGAGCTTCGCACTACCCTCCCTACGCCCAGGACACCCCACGTCCACAGCCCCAGTTCATGGAAAAATTGTCTTCCGTGAAACTGGACCCTGGTGCCAAAAAGCTTGGGGACCACTATTCTAATGCACAAAAGTTCTTATATCTCTAAGCTTATGCTAAACAATTCATTTTTTTATGTTTTGCTTTTGATTGTCTTATGTTAATATAGAGAAAAACAAAAAAATCAATACATTTTTAAGTTTTTTTTTTTTTTGAGACAGAGTCTTACTCTGTTGCCCCGGCTAGAGTGAGTGCCATGGCGTCAGCCTAGCTCACAGCAACCTCAAACTCCTGGGCTAAAGCAATCCTACTGCCTCAGCCTCCCGAGTAGCTGGGACTACAGGCATGCACCACCATGCCCGGCTAGTTTTTTCTATATATTTTTAGTTGTCCAGTTAATTTCTTTCTATTTTTAGTAGAGACAGGGTCTCGCTCTTGCTCGGGCTGGTCTCGAACTCCTGAGCTCAAACAATCCGCCTGCCTCGGCCTCCCAGAGTGCTAGGATTACAGGTGTGAGCCACCGTGCCCGGCCCATTTTTAAGTTTTAATGGCCACAAAAGAAAGAAGGTAAAAATCAAACAGAATCTTGAATTCAACACTGATTATGTAACTTAAACTTTTTTAACTTTCAAGCTTTATTTGTCTGAACTGCTTTCTTACAGTTTTCTTCATACCATCATAGATTTCTGAGACCCCAATATGCTTGAGCTGAGACCTCCTTCTGGAGCTTTCGTGTTGTTTGTTAACCTGTGTGGGATAAGTATGTCCAAGTGCAGACCAATTTTCTTTCAAAACTGCAGCAGATTGCTGAAATTCACTCATTCACACATTCATTCATCTATTCATTTAACTCATACTGTGTGCTGAGTACAGGGCGAGGCATTAAAGATCAAAGATAAGCATGGCCTCTAACCTCACTAAGCTAATAGTCTAGTAAAATAAACAGGAATAAACAAGGAATTTCAGTATGTTAACTGCAATAACAATTGGCTTGGGTCCTCAAAATGGAAACAGTCATTCAAGCCACAGTGAGTGGGAAAGGGCCATGAGTTGGGTCATAAGAAAAGCATAAAAGTTTTCTAAGTAAGTAGTTAAAAGGCAGATCAAGTTATATAATGTTATATAATGTGAAGAAGCATGAAAACACCTGGTATATTTAGGGAATTGTAAGTACTTTGGTATTTTCGAAGTTTAAATTATGTGTTAGGACATGGGGAAGAGGAGACTGGAGAAGTAGGAAGAGCCAGGTCATGAAGGGAATTTAGAGAAATCACGTGGGCAATGGGAAGCCTTTGAAATATTTTAATTAGGGGAATAGCATGATCATATTTTTATTTTAAAAAGACCCTTCAGGCAGCAATGTGTGGGATAGATTGGAAAGGAAAAACAGTGAGAGTTAAATTCATTTAAGAAGTGAGCAGTAGACAATCTTAGTAAGGTTGTAGAGGAGGATGCTTAGCCTAATCATAAACTGCTACCTGGACTAAACACATAAAGATATTCTGTGTTCTGCATCACTTCTTTTCAGTATCAGGTCCTAACCGCGCAGCGCTATCTTTTAATCTAATCAAATGTGACAGCCAAAACTAATCCCTAGCATCGGTGAATGCTGCTGTCGGGGTCCCCGCCACCTCTGATGTTTGGAGCCTAGTTATGGGGTGAGCATTATATGTACCCTCAGTGTTCCAAGGTTTAAGAGAAACTACAAGGCTATATATAAACCCATTGACTTAAACATTTTTTTTTTTCGTTCTAAAGACATCTTTTCCATTTTTATTTTTTAATAAAAAGTGAATGAAAATGTTGATTTTCTATTTCCCTAAAACTTATCAGACCCTCATGAAATCCATCACCAGCAGATTGACAGTAGGAACTTTGCAAACTTTCTGTCCTTCTATTTAGTGGGAAAAATCAAAGTCTTTTTCACTCTAATATTTGTAAAAAGGAATTTCGCAATGAGGGGATATATTATAACAAAGAATGCCTGCTTTCCTTGAAGGGCTTTTCAAAGCAATATCTACTTCAGTAGAGACAGCAAGTAACTACTGAGTACCTCCCCAGACCTCCTGCACCATACCCACAACCTCTTGGTTATTTTGGTTTCTCCACAGGGGAGCAAATGTCAGCCAGCCCCATTAGCATCTTTTCCATGTTTATTAAGAAAGCCAGAGGATCACTGGGTCTGAATATCACCCCTGACTGCATCCAGTCATCTAGGTCTTCCTCAGAGTGGGCCAGGATGGTCTGCTTACCCTCTGTAACAGTGCCAAAATAATAAACTCCTTGAGGGCAAGGGAAATATTGCCACTCATTCAATAGGTATATACTGAGCATCTACTCTGTTCACCATTCTGGGCGCCAGGAATGCAGCAATATGCAAGACAGATGCGGGCCCTATCCTTAGGGAGCTTATATTATGACAGGAAAGACAGAGATAAATTAGTAAATGAATGAATACTTTTTTTTTTTTTTAATCATGATAAAATGATCAGGGAAGGTCTTTCTGACCAGCTTTTATAAAATAAATCTCAATGAATGTTTGAGTTGAATTGCATTTCCCCAAATTGAATTGGATCCCTCTGCACTTCAGACTCAGGCTATAACTTTGACAATGGCCTTCAAGTGTATTGCCATTTTGTGTAATTTGAGGCATCAAATGTTTTGGCTGTAGGACATCTCTGTGGCATGAAGTTTTTCTGGTATGTGCCCATTGACCTGAATTCTGCCATGTCTAGCTTCCTACATCCCCAAAGCAGCTGAGCACCTGTACTGTCATTTTTTCCAACTACTTTTGTATATATCCATAAGCCAGTAAGCAGAAAGGGTAAGCAGTTATGTTCTTATTGTCTGTATACTTCAGAATATATATATGAGCAGATTATGATAAATGGATCTTAATGCCAGCCCAGCCAGGACATACATACAGTTTAAACATCAGAGGTTTCTGATGGATTATAATAAAACTAAAGGGAACAAATTGCAGTTTCCCAAGCATTTGTAAAAGCAATGATTCACTTTCACTATTAAAATATTTATATTAAGTTAAATACTTCATTTGTTATCAGCACAGGACCCTATAAAGATAAGTAAATTTATCATTGTTTTCCATTAAAGTCCCACTCTGTGATAAATACTAAACTTGTAAAGACATGATGCCGGCCAGAATGAACTTATTGTATCTTCTTTTAAATTCATTTAACCATTTGTTCAACTTTGGTATGCATTATAGTCTGAATAATCTGTTAATAATTCTGGCCTTGTTGTTATATTAAACAACTATTACTTTCTAAAAATACACATGGTCCACTGGAGAGAGCTCTAAACTACAAAAAGTCTGTGGAACTTTCAAAAACACTCTTACCTTATTTTACTTCCTCATCTACTTTATTACTCTATTATTGATACCAATTATATGAGTTTATCAATAATTATGAATGTATCATTTTCACATACTCTTAGTCAGTGTGTGTTAAATATAGAATTGATTCATACCAGTTAAATCAACTCATTTAAAAATATTACTTACTAAAAATTTTTCAAATCATAGGACATAGAAATATATACAAACATCCTGTTCATTATTACTCCATAGTTGGGCATTTGTGTTCTTAAGTGGATCTTTAAGTTAATTTTTAATGTACCTATTAAGTCTTTGGAATAAATGAATCCCTGGTATTCTCATGCTTGCTTCTATTTTAAGGACTAAAGATTACTCCGTGTGTGTGTGTGTATGTGTGTGTGTGTGTGTGTGTGTGTGTGTGTGTGTGTGTATGTGAGAGAGAAAAAGAGAGAGAGAGTTTTTATCTAAATAAAAAGCATCATTTTAGGGGAAATATAATTTTCAAAATATAAACTTAGAGAAGTTACAATTATACTGGGTAGTAATTTTGTCATTTTATAATAGAACTTTTCTCTAAAATATTAATAAGTTAAAATCATTTTATGGATTTTCCTCTACCATCCTGCCACCTATACCAAATTATGCCATTTGACAGATAGGACTAGAGATTGTGGTCTTTGCATTTGAAAAATGTGCTTATAGATGAAAATTATGTATTTTGAAGTGCACATAAATATTTGGAAATTAAAATAAGAGGCATGATACTTGCCTATCACACAGATTCCTAATAGACATATCTTTAAATAGATCTTTAGCCATTTGTTCATTTTATTCCATCACTCAGATAACCATTGAGCAAAATTTACTAAGAGCTGACCATGAACCAGGCACCTCCAAATACAGAGATTCCTCAAAATACAGTTTCTACTCTCAGTAAGCTTGGTCTAATGGGGACTGCAGACCAGCTGTAAACCAGCCATTAAGGCAAATAAACCAACAATTATAACGTGCAAAGGGCTGGGATTGAGATGTGCATGGAGTACATAGAGTGCAAGTTCAGGAAGCTAATTCAGACAAGCCTCATCTTAGAGCTGAGGGACAGGTGAATAGGGAAGGGTGTTGTGAGAAGGTGGAAGGGCATGTGCAGAGGCATTGACGCCTGGGAAGGGACAGTGAGAGCGTAGGGAACAGGAGCCAGATAAAGAAAAGCTTGTGCGATGCCATAGACTTCTAACAGTGTCTCTGGGGCAGTACAGATAGGTTTTTTTTGAACAAATCGCTGACCTGATTACATTTGACACTTGGGAATATTACTAAGTTATGGTGTGGAAGACCAATTAGAGGTGTTTGGTTTGTGGAGGTTTTGTTTGTTTGCTTTTGGAGCGTTTTTTGCTTGTTTGTGTTGGAGAGTGGAAATACAAGAGAGACTGGGGAAGGGAGACCAAGTGGAAGATTATTGCTGAAATTCAAGTGCAAAATAGAGAACGAACAAAAGTAGTTAAGTGGAAATGGAAAAAAGGAAACATATATGGGATTTTAAGGACATGTGTTGTCCTCTTATTTGTTAAATTTGGGTTGGAAAGAAAGATATTTTTGCTAGGAGTAGTTATATTCACAATATTGAGTACCATTTAAACTATTTGCCTTTTTTAAGTATTTAACTTAATTTGCACTGGAACTTGAACCGAGGAATTCTGATTTCTGGTGTGCTGTGTTCTTTCTTTTAATACTTCATCTATATGAAATAGAAACAAAAACAAAATTATCTGTTGCATGCATATCATATAGGTATATGCATATCATATATAAATATATATGTTTGCACACACACACACATACACGCTCAGATACTTTGTGAGTAAAGGAAAACAAAGTTGGAAACATTTTCTACCAGGAATCTTTATGGAATGTATTTTTAACTAACAAAACCATTTTCAAATTGTTGGTAGTTCTTAGAGTTAGTACATTTTAAAAAAATGTTTGAACCAGCACATTTCCTCATCTTAAACAATGAATGGTAATGTTTAGAAATGTTTGTTGTATTATCTCTGCAAATAAAAGTTGATAGCTCCCATAACACTTGTGACAAACATTTCTGGGTGAGAAAATAATTTTCCTTTCAGGTCACTCCTAAGTAAACTTATTTTTAAAGCATGTATGTGCAGTTACAAGGGTTCACAAAAAAAGAGGCAGCTGTTGCCTGGCTTCAGTTGGCCTAGGTTTTTCATTTGCTCCATGCTCTTTTTCATAAGTGTACTTTTCTTGATGTTGTATTTTTCCTCTTACTTTCATTCATAAAGATTGATATCTCTGTTTCCTTGAAAAACTGTATGGGCTCAATCATTAGAATTAAGCAGGGGGGTTTAGAAAAATCACAGACTCACAGAGTTTTTTGAGCTAGCCAACATCCCTCATAAATATAATCTAATTTTACAGGTGAGGAAACTGAGGCCTAACGAGATTTAAGTCACTCAGTGTTGAACTCTGTGAGTTGGATAAAACCTTTGAAAACAGAATTGAATCAACTTAACATTTATGTCAGGAATTGTTTTAATTTTACAAGTACTTAGTATTATATAACTGCTATCTGCCATTTTGACAGAGAGAACTCTTTAAATACCAAAACATTTTTCTTAATAATAAGTAGCAGCCAATTATATTATCAGACCCCAAACCAACCACATGCTGACCTAATACAAGGCCTAAGGATTTTTTGCACTGAGTCTTATTCCCTTGCTACTGCGTAGTACTGTGCAGTATCTTAAAATCAGCTAGTGATGATAAAAAAAAAATTTAACCATGAAAGGGGATAGTCTAGAAATTATTTAATCATTAGTTACAACCCAAGAAACAGTATAACCGAGTAGAAGAGCACAGATTTGGGCGTGAGGGGATGGCGGGGAGGAGCTAAGTTTGATTCCCATTTGGTCCTTCCTACGTGACCTTGGGCAAATCTCTGGATTTCTCCGATTATTTTAATTCATCTGTAAAATGAGTACAGTTTGGATTCCTGTAGGGATTGAGTAAGCTCAGATATACGTAGTGCTTGGCATGTAATACACATTTGATAAAACGTAACTAGAAGTACTTAACACAGGAAGCACCCATAAGTAAACTGATGTATGCCAAGTCGAAGTAAACGGGTATTACAGTGAGATGTTTTACAGTCATTGCTGGATCTTAGTTTGTTACTTTGTTATAATTCTCTGCTATGGCACAGATGCCTCAGCCATGTATCTCGCTCTCTTCAGTGTGAGAATGCTGAGAATCCGAACACTTCTGGAGGACAGAAGCCAATGACTAACAAAATGTCTCCTTGCCCAACCGCCCATACAAAGTTTGCCTCTAGCAGGGGCCTTTTAATCTTCCATTTTCTTTTCTTTGTTTCTCTTATAACAGCTGCTTCCCTGTTTTTGGACCCACATAGTGAATTGGGGGGTAGCAATTTCATATTATCAGATACTTGATAAATAAGCAGATTTTTTTCAGTTTTAGATGAAGTACCAAAAAAAAAAAAAAACCTAACAGCTATAAACTGGGAGTACATTAACCACTTGGGATTATTTCAAAGTAAAAGGCCATTTACTGGATCCATCTGACCTCTGATTTGTGGATTGGTTTTTTAAAAACAGCACAAACCACAGACTTGTAAAGTTTGCAAAAACTGCCGACAGACCCAAATATGTTAAAGGCCGTAATCTCTTAAAAGGAGTTGGTTGATTTTCCTGTTGCCCCTCCTATCAACTTTAACCTCCAACCTTCTCCAGCATGTATCACTACAAATAAAACTGCTGAGGTTTGACAAGAGGATGTAAAGTCACTAGGCCATCGCACAGAGATGGCCACATGATTTTCTTCAACCTGAAACGAATGCTCTGTGAGTTGGGCTTTTCAATAGGAAGTTATAAACACTCACTCATATCACTTTAAGTTTTAATAATTACTGTTCCCAAAAAAATCCCCAGAAATATACATATTAAATGATGTTTGACAACTGGAATTTGGTGGTTTTGTTATCGGTTGTCTTTGACCATTAACTTGGATTTCTGTTCTTAATTTTAATGTATACGATTTCAAGCAAGCGGCATATGATATTGATATAAACATGGCGTTTGTATACTGCATTATAAATGAATTTTTAGTTTGCGATTAAGACAAACCAGATGACAAAAAGCAAACAATGGGTTTATATTGCTCTCCTGACTAAAGAGTAATGCCCTGCACTGGACTCACCTACAGCACCTTTCGTCTTTCAGGAAACTGGGGACATGTGGCTCCTGGAGCACCTAAGCTCACCAGGGTTTCCGAATTTTCAGTTACTTGTGTGGATTCTTAAATCATTCAGCTGTCTGTGGACATTATTCAGATAAATGCTATCTTGTGAAGTCTCTGGCACTATTCCGTCTGAACCCAGCTAGCTCTCTGTTACTAGGTCTTAACATTAGGGATCGGGAAGCTGTTATATCTATAATTGAACAGTGGTTCTGGTTTTAAAAAAACAAAACCAAAAAAGTAGATCCGTGTGCTTTTGTTAGGTCCAGCTAAGTAGCTCCCAGACAACCCTAGATCTATCCAAATGGTCTTTCTTCACTCTGATTTTCTCCTATTTATGTCTTTTCACCAGGCCACTGAGCAAAGGGAGGATGGATGATGTGAAGGTGTAGGGAGTCCCGAGAAGTAAGGGACACTGATGCTGGAGATGGGGACAGAGCACCAGTTAGGTCCCCCCTGACACCTTTTGGCCACCTCAGGAGAATCCTGCCTTTCAGCACTGCCAGGATGCCTTCTGCAAAAGCACTGTCGCCATAATGCAAGTGCATCTGCGTAAAGACTGTCAGACCCAGTCACCTGAGCAACTCAGTTCCTTCTGAGCAGGACCCAGGGCCTAGAAAGGATTTGTGTTTGGAGTGGTGGGCTGGGGGCAGGAAGGACATAAGAGATGGGAAGAAACAACAAACCAAAACAATGAAAAACTGTGGGTGCAACCTGACATCTTAGAACTCGTAGATAACTAGATTTGCATTAATTTATGCTCCTTACAGTTAAAAAAAAAAAAACTGTTGAGACCATCAGGAACCTCCCTCATTCCTCCTGTTGAACAGTGCAGTTTTATTGTATAACTCCAAATGGTAACTATTAACAACAGCTGTGGTAATCTATTGCATTTATACAGCACTTCCACATTCATTATTTTGTTTGAGCCTAACCATTCCTCTAGGAAACTGAAAGCATTTTAATGGATAGGAAAGCAAAGGCTCAGAGAGATAAAGTGACTTATCCAAGAGTAATTCATTAGTGTCAGAGCCAGGATTTCATTTATCATTTAACAAAACTGTTATGTAGCACTTATGATGTACCAGGCATCCAAGGATGAGTGTGGGTCCCTCCCTCAAGGAGCTCACAGTCTGTGGTGTAGTGGGGGAGGCGGTTCTGTCGTCACTCCATGCAGGAGGTACGGTGGGAGCCCTGAGGCAGTGGCTCGAGCTCAGTCTGCAGGAGGAGGCCTATTCTGATCCAGCTGCCCTCATTCCAAGTAAGGACAGCTGTAAGAATGTTAGCTGTTTGGCCAGTTGAAAAATCTCTTCCCGTTTTAACTCACTGAATCGCCAGTTCTAAAACTTCTGAAGACGAACAGCTATACTATAAAAGAGGCTCAACCTTACAACTCAGATGCTGAGAAAGGAGATGAGGACCTGCTAAACCAATTAGGAAAGGCCATGGAGACCAGCAGTTGGAGTCTTGGGGCTAGTTGAGTAGACAATTCAAAGTTTAAAAAAATATAGAGAGAGATAGGATAAGAAGAGGCATTTGACTTTTTGCTAATATGAGATGCCAAAACCTCCACTTTTATTATTTATATTTTTGTCCTATGACACTACAACAAATAAATAAACCTGTAAAACTCATGTGGCACTAGATAAGGGAAACCTACTCTGATTGATTTAGGTATTTTAAACCTTAGATCCGCAGTCCCCAGTCCCCAGGCAGAGCATCAGTACCAGTCTGTGGCCTGTTAGGAACTGGGCTGCACAGCTGAAGGTGAACAGTGGTGGTGAGCAGGTGAAACTTCATCTGTATTTATAGCTGCTCCCCATCACTTACATCACCGTATAAGCTCTGCCTCCTGCCAGATCAGCAGCAGCATTAGATCATCATAGGAGCTCAAACCCTGCTATAAAGTGTGCATGCGAGAGGTCTAGGTTGCGTGTACCTTATGAGAACCTAATGTCTGATGATCTGAGGTGGAGCTGAGGCAGTGATGCTAGCACTGGGGAGCAGCTGCAAATACAGATTATCATTAGCTGAGAGGTTTGACTGCACAATAAATGTAAATGCACTTGAATCATCCCAAAACCACTCTCTGCCCCCTGTCCATGGAAAAATTGTCTCCCATGAAACCGGTTCCTGGTGCCAAAAAGATTGGGAATTGCTGCAGATTAATATCCACAAAATGAATATTTTTACTGCTTAACCAAGTAAGTGTTCTTTGTATTCACTTTTACCAAGAACTTCATTCCTTCTATTTTTATTAATTTATTCATATCACACTAATAGATTTAAAATAGATGTGGTTGAGATGAGATTCAGCTCATCTCTTAATGCCATGGGAATGCCTAGGTATTCCAGAAAATTATGCTCTATTAATAGCACCCAGTGCCACATAGGTGGAGATTCTAGAGTTAGTTTGACTTACCAGCCCTCTCTTCATCCCAGCTGCATATACAATTCAATGTCAGTAGAAAACGCGTATACAACATCATGAGTAAAAAGAATGATTTCTCTCCACCCAGAGTGACAATGAAATTTAAAACCCTAACATGAAACTCAGGACAAGAAAGAAAGTATTCCTTCAGCTTGAGAATACAGGCAGAAGATCTTGCTTTAACCCTCTTCTGTCTTTTATGACCTTTCAGGCATTGCTAAGCAAGCAATGAAAGAAGCATCCTCTGGCTAGAAATAGAAGAGAAATAGAATCAAGAGATAGAAAAAGTTGAGACTCAGAATGAAAATTTAGAGGAAAAATAAGCTTAGAATTAGTGTCTGGAGCTTCAAACCTAAGTGTCCTATTGTAGTAGTGCCGTGGAAATCACTGTTTTATGGCTTTTTGCCACCCCATTTTAGCTTCAATTGGCATTGGAAGTTCACACTGTCTTTTGGGTTACTCTTCACTAAATGGGGTTCTATTACTGGGCCTTCTCATGCAGTGATTTCTTGGGGGACAGGCTGCCTCTGATTTGCTAAAGATCCCACAGTTTTTGACCTGGGTTCCAAATTTCATTTCTTATTTCACATTACTTTGCTGACTGATAGGAGCAAAGACTAAGTCACTCCAGGTAGGCCCTAGGTGAGGAAGCAGAGATTGGATTATCTCTTCCTTTCCCCTCTGTTCTAATTCACCCTCTCCTAACAACCCCCACCATCCCTCCTTCCCTCAGTGGTCTGCAGCTGCAGTGGACATTCCTTCTCTGCCATCTCACTTCAGGTACCAAGATGTTCTGATCATTTACCTTAAGTGGAGCCCCCCTCTCTTTTTTTTGTCCGTTCATCCTCTTTTTTTAGGATCTTCTTTTTTTTTTCCCCTTTTGCCTGGGGTTAATTGGTCTTTCCTGCAAGGAAACCTCCTTGTGACTATTTTTCTGCTTCAGTTAGCTTCTCTAAGGTCACGGAAGCTCCTGAGAAGACGGAGAGAGGGATGCCCTAGGAATCCACATCTAATGTCGACAATCGTGGGATTGCAGGAGGGCTGAGGACTCCACAGTAGTTTCCCTTGAGACACAGACCCTGCAAAGCCCAATTAGCTAGCCTGTCTTTTCTCCTACTTCCCTACCTTATTTAAGCCTGGGGGGCCAAAGGGGATGTTAATTAACAAGGAAATCCAAGCACAGATAGTCCACGACTCACGATGGTTCTACTTAGGATTTTTCTTTGACTTCACGATATTGTGAAAGCCACACGCATTCAATAGAAACCATACTTAGAATTTGAATTTTGGTGTTTTCCCAGGCTAGCGATATGCAGTATGATTTTCTCTTGAGATGCTGGACAGTGGCAGTAAGCCACAGCTCCCAGTTAGCCACAGATCACAAGGGTGAACAACCAATACTGTATAGTGTACTGTATTCAGTAAATTATGTGAGATGTTCCATACTATTCTCTAAAATAAGCTTGTGTTAGATGATTTTGTCCAACTGTAGGCTGATGTCAATGTTCTAAGAATGTTTAGGGTAGACTGGGCTAAGTTATGATGTTCAGTAGATTAGGTGGATTAAATGCATTTTCTACTTATCATATTTTCAACTTACAATGGGTTTATTGAGATGTGACCTCATTTTAAGTTGAGGAACATCTGTATAGTACTCTCCACAATAAGATTTACCTGTATTTAAATAGCTTAGATGCTGTTACCCATAAATATAGGGCATTAAACTTTTTTTTATGTAGGATAACTGTCCTGGTGGTGCTAAAGTAATATTAAATATAATGGAATTTACTTAATGACTCAAAAGGTACCTCAAGTTTATCATTCTAGAAATTGCTATATTGGAAGATGGAGTAGAGGAGGCTGCATCTGTCCGCATCGACTTTCAGGTGTTTGGCCTCTTGACTTTCTGCTCCACAAACTGACAAAGAATGTCGTGTTCTGAAGTGATTTGTCGAATATTGGTGGCGAGTAGAGAATGAATTTATCATATAGCTGGAGCAGGTAGAAGGGGAGTGAATGAAAGCTTCCTCTTTTATGGGCTGCTGAGAGGTGATAGCTCTTAAAAGGCAGTCTGCTAAGTGATCCCAAGCTAATGCAAATTAACAGTTGTTTTCTTTCAGAACTGTATGACTGAATAAACATTTACCATTTGTTTCATTTCTACTCATCTCTTAAAACAGTTGCTACAGGTCTTAATAGTAAGACTCGAAACATATAATGTATTAGCCTTGGCACATCAAAATATTGTTCATCTTCCAAACTTGAGATATTCCAGTTTGGCTTCTCACTGAGTTTGTAATGTTCTGAGGGTATGTATCTAAAAACACATCTTACTAATCTCCTGGAATTGATTTTTTTTAAAAAAAGAGTCCCTGTAACTTGTCACTATTCCCAGCTTAAACATGGTCTGTCAATTGTAAGATTGATGGACATTGTGGTACATTTCAGTCTTAGGAGGGGCCTGAATAAGAAATTTAAACCACGGAGTAGTGTTTTGGAAGAGAGACCTATGATATTCGTGCACAATAATAATGAGTTTAAAAATCGAATTTCAGCCTCAGCTGAGAGAGCAGCGCTTCCTGCTTTAATTGTACAAGCCTTTCACATGATTCAGTGTGATCACCTTTTCTCATAGCACCACTGTGGCAACTGCGAGGGGTAAAGAATTTCAGCAATTGAACAACAGTATCAAATAAATTCATTTTAGGAACTCTCCTTAAAAGTTTATTTCAATCGTTAACATTCCTAGAGCTGGTAGTGTCTGCCAAGTGCTCAGCGCTTAGTTCACAAGCAGCAAATTTAGCATGACAAAGTTGCTTCCATTTTGCAAATGGGAAACCTGGAGCCCCAAATGGAGCCTCACGCAGTAAAGTGCAGAATGGAGATGAGATCCTAGAGATACAGTATAAGGGATTATCTGGGATCATGTGGATGGTTTGCAGTTGCCTTTGTATGGCTACTGGGTTAGATCATTCTTGGCAAGTTTGGTGAATTAGTATCCTATTCCTGAGTCCCATTTCAATACCTAGTTTGGAACTCTTCCACTCCCTGAAAACTTCCATTGAAATTTTTATCAATGGTATTTGCATAGACAAAATGGAATCAAACTATTGACATGTACTTTTTTTTAAAAAAAAAAGCAAATTTATGTGAATGGTTTGTCAGTAGAGATAATTTAGCCAAAGGCACCTGTCTTCTCTAAGGACTCTGCCTGAAAAGACTTTTAGGGGGAGCTTGTGAATTTTTTGTCCTTAAAATAAAGCTGTTTTTGAGGTATGAGAGAAGCTTAGTTTTTGAAATGGCACAATGAATAACAAAGGCCCCTTTTCACCCCCCCAAAGAAAGAACTAAAAAGGACATTTGTTAGATTCTTGGGGAAGAATTATGCTGTTAACATAAAAGTCTAGGTACAAGAAAAGGGAAAATTGGAGGAAGAGGAGAGGTAGGTAACACTAGGGAAATGCTGGCCCCTGTTACCAACTTGTTTCACAAAGACGATTACACTCAAACTTGGATTCAAAACTCAAAAAATCATGTTTATAGTGAATAAAACAGCTGACAGATAAAACTTAGCTGAACATCCCGTCGTTGGGGACAGACATCTGCATGGGTATGCATGTGTTTCTCTCTCCTGTCCTTCCTCCTCTCCCTTAGTGGCCCCATAAATATATTCTGGCAGACAAGTGGCCAATAACCAGTCTTCATAATGGAGGTCAGGTGATTTGTATTTCTGGATTTTTAGAATAGACAGGGTTTGCCATTGATTTGAAGATGGAAAGTACACTATTTTACCACCCCCTGTCATTTAGTGGATGTGGTTCTTGAGTATGGCCAGAATTATATGTGTGTTAATGTGTCTTGAGCTCTGACCAAACTGTAGATGAGAAGGCTCTTTAAATATTAAAATGCAGAACAAACAGAATTGCTTATGCAGTAGGAAAGTACACAGTATTCTAAAGTCAGGCCTAATCTTTCTACGGGGGCAGCTATTGTGAATACTACTTTTCTGTCCAAAATAAAACTCTTTTGAAAACTCCCTCTTTAACAAAAATACTAAGTTGCTGATCTCTCTTTAAAAAAAAAGAATTCAAGTAACAGAGTATATAACTTCAGAGTTATCAAATCTGTTTATCCTTTTACATGTCAAAGTTTAAATGCTGTGTTTTGTATATACAGTCATCATGATATTTGAAAAGGCCATAAAGAAAAAGCAATTATATAATTGTTTTTAAGAACTTAGAAGCAAAGATAAAGGCTTTAAGAAACTAGAGAACAGTACTAACAATTACAGCACCTGAAGTCAAGCTGTAAAATTCTGTCCTAATTATTGGTGATGATTAATTAAGCATAAAGTTACACGCCTTGAAAGAATTTCAGAATTATTTTTCTTTGATTTTTCTACCAAAAAAAGGGGGCCCACCCCATCATTTTCTATTTTAGCAGTTTCCACAACTTAAACATTAAATTCTTATTGTTTGATTTCTGTTATATTAGTAGTGTGTGTTTTGCAATTCTAATCTTCACGTTTTTCTTTCTTTATCACTGAAGTAGGCCTTTTGAAGCTGGGAAATTTTTCATAGCAATATTGACAGTGTTCACATTTGCATGATGACAGCCAAGGAATGGAGCAGTAATTTTTGAAATTGCAGAAGTATTTAGAACACTGATAAAAGCTGAAATATATTTTTGATGGATTGAAGTTAAGCATACATGATTTTTCCTGCTGTCAAAAGGCTCTGAATTTAGTGAATATTTGCCTGCTGTGAGAATGCAAGATTAACATCACAACCATCACCCGGGCACCCAAACCCTGCAATTTAATAGCTTTTTAGGTTCTTTCCTTTTTCTAAACAGCAATTAATCTCATTTTAGTACAATTTTCTCGTTTCTGAAGTCGCTCATTGAATCGCTGTTTTGTTCATATTTGGCTTCAGCTCCTCTGCATAGTCATTAAAGTCCCAATTAATGTCACCTTTAGCTGAAGAGTACTCATTTTTATTGAGAAAATGACAGTTGCTGCCATGAGTAGTGCAGTGTAATATACATTAATTGCCCTGTAACACTGGTAATTACGAGTTTTTCAAGCCTCTCAGTAAACTGTCATGCCTAGACAAGACTGTGCTAAAATAGATTACTCATTAGGGAGACCTGTCCTATTTTCTGGTGGGTTCTTAGTGTTGGTTTTTAAAAAAAAAAAAAAATCTTGAGCTTGAACAAATAGTTGCCAAGAGCAATTTCCTACGACAATATCCTCGTGTTGGGTTTTTCAGCCATCACTTAAGATTGCGGTCAGCAAACAGACAGGGTGCAGTGGACGCTACAGATGTTGAATCTTGAGCATTTATTTATGTGGATCACAAGAGCAAACTTTAAGGGTGTTTCATTCAGGATTGAATACAGAGTGTAACTGAAGAGTACTCCTAGAGGGTGTTGTGTTAAAAACAGGTTCATTCCCTGGTATTTCGAGAATATGAGCGAGAACCGGTATGCCACACTTACCAGGTCTTAATCACCTCTCTGCTGAGTCCGGCAAGGAGAAACGTTGATGCCTTTATTAAACAAACCCCTGTGAATACTGGAGTAGATAAATAACTTCGACACTGAGCATGGCAAGCTTCATATAAATGGTTTTAAGGTGCAGTTAAAAAAGAAGAGGAGGGGGATCCTTAGTTGAAGAGAACTGTAATAATCTTACCTGTGAAACTACCATCCCACAATCTTTTTTCTAAATATATCGATGCTGGTTGGTGCATTTGTCAGCAGGATTTTTTTCTTTTCCCAAATCATGCTCCTAATTTTGGAGCCGATATAATTTTTCTACTTCCCATTTCTATCATACTTCGTATGTTAGTGTTTTAACACAAAATAGTGAACTTTAAAGCTCACAGTTGCTCAGAACTGACAAAAAGCAAACCTTTGTTGTATCCTGGCCTAAAGCAGGTGTTATAACAATCTGCTCTTTCCCTCTCTTTCGAAATGAATTTTGTCACAGCCTTTCAAATTTCCTTGTGGTGATGAGCTAATGAAAGTAGATAGTACAATTTGTGCTGACCAGGTAGCAAGTGCCAGCTCACAGCTGAGGATCATTTAAAAATAAATAAATAAAATGTAGCATCATATCACTGATTTACCCATTACGCAGCATTAATAGTGAGAGACCTTGGTGTGTTTATCTGTTTGTATTGGTGTGCATTTATCGAATTGTTTATGACAAGACTAATTGGGGTAATTGTAGACACTGAAATTACCTGTCAGCTATATGTAACCACACTCCTTTTCTTTCTGACAAATGATGACAACCGAGGGACCCCGTAGCATTACTCATGATGGCTTTTCGAGTGGTAATAAGGACAATAGGGGCCTTGGCTAATTTGACATGGACAGCCTTCACAACAAGAAGCCAGCTAAATGACTTGTCAGGAGGGGAGAGAAGTCAGAAAAGTAATGGAGTCCCCCATGGCGCTCTGACAGGGAGATGAGGCAATTTCAACGGAAAGTGAAAAGGCTTCAGTTTGTCAAGTATTTAGAACAATCAGAGAACAGCTAGAGGCTGGAACCTGACAATAAATTTGCGAACCATGGTAGCAGTTTCATATAGGTCAGTTACTTCATAATGGCCGTGCAGTACTCAGAGCGTTCTGTTCTCGTCACATACTTCACGTCTACCAGCCCGAGCTCTGTCACCTTAAATTTGTGCTCTGTTTTACACGGTGGGAATAATGGTTAAGGTTATGGAGGCCCAGGAATGGAAAGATGGTGTGAGTTGCAGTTGCTAGCATGTTGAAGAATAAACAAAAATCTGGCTGCATAATACGATGACAGCATCCCTTATACCAGGATGATGTTAACTCTGGACGGTGGTGAGCTGTAGCCACTTAGGTTGAGCCCTCGCCAGCTCCTTTCTCTCTTGCAATTGGTCAGATACAAAATACAGGAGTCCTCCGCCCGCAGCTCTCCCCAACAAGGTTTTGCTTTCTGAGGTTTTGATTACCCATGGGCAACTGTGATCTGAAAATATTAAATAGAAAATTCCAGAAATACACAATTCATAAGTTTTAAATTGCATGCTGTTCTGAGGAACGTGATAGAATCTCACCCCGGCCTGCTCCATCCTGCCTGGGATGTGAATCATCCCTTTGTCCAGCATATCTGTGCTGTCTGCGCTACCCACCTGTTAGTCATCCACGTTGCCTGCTCCTGACATCCAACCATCATCACCATCGCGGCTCAGAAATCCAGGATCACCCAAAGCAAGTGATCCTCCTTCTGACGTATTGTCAGAAGATGAACAGTAGCCTAACTCTATGTCACAACATTTATGTCACACCGTCTCATCACGTAGGCATTTTATCATCTCACATCATCACAAGAAGGGTGAGTACAGTATAAGATACCTAGAGAGAGACCACACTCACATAACTTTCACTACAGCAGTTGTTATAATTGTTCTAATGTATTATAGTTAATTTCTTATTATACCTAATTTTATGAATTGAACTTTGTCATAGGTATGTGTGAATAGGAAAAAACATAGTATGCTATATGTACGGTTCACTACTATTTGAGGTGGTTTCAAGGCATCCACTGGGGGTCTTGGAACATCTCCCTGTGGGTAAGGGGAACTGCTGTACAATACTAGTTACTGTTCATAGGTTACAACTTCTAACAGCACCTTTTCTCTACTTGTATCAACCAATATAATATTAATCTCCTAGCCAGCTAGAAAACTGGTGCACAGAAATTAAAACTGCCCCTCATCCCCACACTCTGCAGCACCAAAGCTGTAAGTAGCTTCTGACCCTGGCATGTAACACGTGGCTAAAGTGTTAAACAGTGTAGTGGTATTTGAGCAGTTACATTGTCTTGATTTTCTAATTTTGTTTTATTAGGAACAATCTCTTCATTGTAGAAAAGCAGGTTTCAAAACCAGATAAGGCTCTTGCCTCTCTGTGCCTCAGTTTCCTCTTTCATAAGATGAGGAAAGATGAGTTGATCAAATTTATGCAGAAATTGATTGCATGATCTGGATGCACATACAGGTTAGGATATTTTTATAGAATTTGTTCCACATATAATTTGTATGCACTTGCAACAGCTGTTCTCTCCCTCCCCAAATCCTTACAAAGCCAACAGTACCCTTTACAGAGGAATATATCACCTTTGTGTTTAATAGGATTTTTCTTGTGAAGATTTTAGAGCATTTAAGCTACAGAATCTATCTTTTTAATGTCGTCTGAAGAAGAAAGTATGTATTCAGTACACTTGTTTATACCACGTTATTTGTACATTTTGACCTTCATGTGGAAACAGGTTCCTTTCTGAACAGGTTCCTTTGATGTATCTGTTAAATTTCTCAGTATAACTTAAAACATAGTTTTGCAGATATCGTTAAACCTAACTAAATAGCTTACCTAATGCCCTAACCAACAGCTCAGAAGAGTTAGAAACCCAACCAGAGAATATTCAGGAGATGGTTTCTGGTTTTGTCTTTCTTTAGGGGTGAGAGAAGACTGGGCAGGAGTTCTCCTTAAGCCCAGTAAAAGCAACTGCCCACAGGTCTACCTCATCAGAGTGGATTTTGAGTTGCCTGAGAGGGGTTGTCAGTGTTTGTTCAGTTTTTTCTTTGTGGGGAGAATAAGCATTGAACCACACAAGACCCAGTGAGGAGTGCAGGACCCAGCAGTGGGCTTAGGGGACATCAGGAGCAAAGAGTGGTCCCAGAATGAGGGAGCGGGGAGGCACCTCTTACCCTCTCTGCCTGTGCTCCCAAGTGCACAAAGGAGAATTTGGTTTAAAAGGCCCCAGGCCATGGCCTGCAGCTGTGTCCCCTTTGCCTGAAAATTCAGCCTGCTCACAGGAATTCTCTGTGCATCCCCGGGTCTTACAGGTCCATATCTGGGCTGAGGCTTTCCCCACATTAGCCCCACTTTGGGGGTATTCCTTATGTTCTCCACAAACGTTTGCTCAGCTAAATATATTTTTTCTCTTGTGCAAGGAAGGTTTTATTTCTAAAAAAAAAAAAAAAATGCATTATTTAAAATAAATTGTGCTTCTCTTTTTGTAATAATACATATTTGATTCTAGAAGGCTAAAATCTCCAGATGAACAAAAATAACATAAAGTCATCATGATCCCAATTCATATACGTTATCGATATTAATATTTTTAACAAAACATGGGATCGTGCTGTATATACTATATATACTCATATGTTTATCCCCTCAGAGGATATTGAGATTGTTTTTCATATCTGTAAAATTTAGCTCTATGATACCCTTGGTAATAGGTCCTTAATGCTTGCCTTATATGGAAATATGATTTATTTAATCTGTCGCCTGTAATGGATATTTAAGAGGTCAACATAAATAACACTCTGCTGAACATCCTCATGTTAGGATGAAATGAATTAAGACATAGAAAGCACAGTAGGCTCGGTCAACATTTTCATTTTTTTCTGTCTCGTGAAATCTGCCGTGTTATAAATGAATAAAGCTGTGGCACCTGCATTTGCTGTACCATAATGTGACTTTTTGTGATAATACTTTTTTTCTTTTAATGTTCAATTAAAAGAACTGTTTCATGATGCAAAAATTCATTTATCCAATTTCTAGTAGCATATAAACCAGTGTAAAGGTGGCTTGTGCATATGCATTTGTTTTCTACCATCTAGTCTTCAGAACTTGTGATTCGTCTCTAAAGTTCATTTACAGGCAAAGAAAAGGCTGTGTGTTGCACTGTAAAATTTTGCGTTTGTGTATTACATAGAAGTTTTAAGTTTTTATTCGTTTCCAAAGTCCACCCCCACCTGAGGCCTCCATTAGCATCCAGAATAAGCTTTTCATTCTGTGAAGGAAATAATGAGCACCTAATAAATGTTAGGTTTATAATAACAATAATTGTAATAATAACAATAATAATTATTATTATTAATATTTCACTAAATCATTTTTCACATCCATAAATATTTCTTTAGGATAATATCCAAATAATAAACTTTCCAAATCAAAGGGATCACGGAGTTTTAACTCTATTGATACTTATTACTAAACTTTCTGTCACGGAACGATTGTAGCAATTTCTTTTTCCACAAGTAGTATATGAGTATGCCCATTCTTGGCACCCTGGCCCACGTCAGATCTCATCACTTTATAGGCAGCCTTTATACTCTCATTTTTATCTACTTTCCTTCCCCTTGTTTTTATTCAGTGTGCTTGCATTTTACTTTGTGATTCCATGCCACTAGTCATTTTATCAGATGTGCCTTCACCAGGCATATCTAAGAGCTAAGAGGCTTATAATTGGAAAGTTGTGTGGTATAGCACCTTCCATCCACATTTATAATTCCAGATCTTTCTGACTCTCAAGCTCTGGCATAGGTCATACTTCTCTCCTCTCAGGACACTGGATATTTCAGATTATTCCAAGTGGTCTCCTGCCCACTTTCCTGTGCCTTTGTTATAACTGTTATTATAGATTGTTTCAGTCGTGCACATAATTGCTTCATTGCTAGTAACTGGCTTAATGTTGTCACAGACCTTATTGGCTCTTCTTACCTCAGATTTACATATAGCATCCCAGGGCTTTCTTTAGGGCATTTATCATTTTTCCTCCAAACGATCTGGTGACAGTGTACAGCTATTCAAGTTTTCATCAGCCAGCAGATGATATGGTCTTTCTTCTTTGCTGCCACAAGCCAGAAAAAGGAGGAAATCAGGGGAAATGCTTTCATTGCTACACTTCAAGGAGGCTCTGTCATGGAGTCAGGGAGGGGGGTTTTCCCCGAAGTTGCATCGCACTGACTCTGCAAGATGTTCTCGTGGGCAGCCCCACCCCTTTGTGACACCTGGGACAAAAGCACTTCATCGTCTTGCTTGCCAGGCCTGCTTTCAGCAGCTAGCGAGGCATCTTCTGAAGCCAGTTGTCTTTTCTGTTTACTTCTTACTCTAGGAAAAAATCTGAGCAATTTTTTAGGACATTAACTATATTACTATTGTGTGCTGATATGCAAGATTTTGTTATAATTTCTTGAAGAGGCCCATCATTTTCATCTGGAAAAGGAAAAAGTAAAAGGAGGATTGCTACCAATTGCGAGTAAGTGCCACTCATAAATTTTACGGATCTGATAGCAGTCATGAATGTGGAGATCCTGAGATACTGAAATGCTGTTATAAACTGTGTTAAGCTCATGGGCTAGCCCCAGAAGTCTATTGCAGCCAGAATGTGGCAATTCCAGAATATCAATAGGACCAACCTGAGTTTCCTATCTCATAGCTATCTAAAGAACAAACTAAATTGTTCAGACTCTTTAAAGGAAAAGATTTGAAAGTTTAGGATTCACTACATAAGCTATACTGGGTAGAAAGTCTGCCTTTGTGGGAAGCACCCCTAAACTGCTCATGCCATTTCCCTTCTTTGTTTCCTCCATTTCTGAACTCTCCTGTTCTTTAAATTGCAACTTTTTATTTCGTTACAAGTAGATACTTCCTTGGTAAGGGATTCCTGGGAAAAGCTTCTTCCTGAGGCAATGAGCTTTTTGGTTACCAGAGCATCCCTAAAGTATTTAAGCCTATAAGATTTCTTTGTAAAGATGGCTATTATGTCTTGATTTACCCAGAAGTAAGTTTTTGCATAAGCAATTTATAGAAGACTTTTGCTTGGACACCCCGCCCCGTAATTGCTGGCCATGCTTGGTGAGAGTCAAGATCACACCCCCATGTGTTCATAAAATAAGAGGATTTGCTAGGACAGCTGTATTATTCTTGCACCTGATGGGAGCTTAGGGCCTCCTGAGACTGGACAACATAGGATCCAGTTTCTCTGAGGATCTAGATACCCTCACAATGTTAAAATACCACATCCCCTCTTCTATGACATCAGTGTACACTATACCCTCCTTGTCATGGTGAGAAACCGCACACTTAACATCCCTTTTGGCCAGGGAGCCTCCCTTTCTTTTCACATTGGGTTTAAGGAGCTTGGGAGGTGGCATGAAGGCTTGCTGGGGTTTTCTTCTACCTTGTAAGTCTGTGTTCTCTGCATAAAATTCAGCTCAACTTCAGGCAAAGAATGAGCTTCTGGCTCCACCCAAAATCAGCCTATCCTTTAATTATTATGGATAGTCCTTATGGCAGCTGTGGCTTTTAGGTGACAAATAATAACTAGAAAGAGGTGGCAGCAAAGGCTGTATATACACATGGAATGTTTACATTTAAGGACAGCCTGTAGAGGTCTGGTGACTTTCTGTATATGTACCCAAAAAACCCCACAAGTTCAAAAAATCATCTCAATAAATCAACAGTTTTATGTAGACTTCAAGCACAAAAAGGTTGGGCCAATGATCTTGCAAAGAATTTATGACTAAGGGGCGCAGTGGCTCACGCCTGTAATCCTAGCACTCTGGGAGGCCGAGGTGGGTGGATTGTTTGAGCTCAGGAGTTCGAGACCA
>NW_012148618.1:8120496-8122644 GCF_000956105.1 Propithecus coquereli
AGTGTCACTAATCCATCAGGGAAATGCAGATTAAAACCACATGAAATACCACCTTAGTCAGAATGCCCATTATTAAAAAATCAAAAAAACAATAGATGCTGGCCTGGATGTGGTGAAAAAAGAACATTTATATGCTGTCGGTGGGACTGTAAATTAGTACAACCTCTGTGGAAAACAGTGTGGAAATTCCTCAAAAAACTAAAGTAGACCTACCATTCAATCCAGTGATCCCACTACTGAGTATTTACCCAAAGGAAAAGAAGTTATTATCTCAAAAATGTTTATAGCAGTACAATTCACAATTGCAAAGATGCACAATCAATCTAAGTGACCACCAATTGATGAGTGGATAAAATGTGGTATATATATACCATAGGGTACTACTCAGTTATAAAAAGGAATGAAATAACGTCATTTGTAGCAACATGGATGGAACTGGACAATAGTATCCTAAGTGAAGTATCTCAGGATGGAAACACAAACTCCACATGTTCTCACCAATAAGTTGGAGCTAGACAATGGGTACACATGTTCGTATGGTGGTGTAAAGGACATTGGAAACTCAGAAGGGGGAAGGAGTATAAGGGGTGGGGGATAAAAACTTGTCTATCAGGTACAATGTATACTATTCTGGTGATGGATACACTAAAAGCCTTGACTTCAGCATTATACAATTCATCCATGTAAAAAGAACGCTTGTACCCCCTAATATTTTAAAATAAAAATTATAGGCAAAAAAGCTTGAGGGTACAGGAGGAAATCAGTTTGCACACTCAGATGAAATGTCTATTGTGGAAGTTTTCCCTGATGTGATCAGTTAGCAAAGCCAACAGGCCAATCCAGAAGTCTGATGTGGACTAAGCTCCAATCAGCATTTTTATTTTCTTTTTGTGATTTTTTTTTGTAATTTTGATTCTGCTCTGTTATAAATACATAAAGCTGTAGCACCTGTATTTTCTACACCATGATGTAACTTTTAGTGATAATTCTATTTTTTCCTTTTAGTATTCAATTAAAAGAACCGTTTTCATGATGCCGAAAGACTCATTTATCCAGTTGTCTAATAACATATAAACCAACATAAACAAAGGTAGCTTGTACATATGCATTTGTTTTCTACCATCTAGTCTTCAGAGCTTTTGATTCAGTTCTTAAAGGTATTTAATAGGCAAGAAAAAGTAATGGGTTGTGCTGTTAAAAATTATGCATTGATCTGTTACATAGAATCTTTGTGCTTATTTATTCCCCATCCCCATCTGAAGCTTTAACCGGCATCCAGAACAAGCTTTTCCTTCTGTGAAGTGTTCATCCTTATTAAATCTAGCCCAACAGCCTAGATATCTGTAACATAAACTGCTAGCTGTCCCCTGATATCTGTTCTTCCCTTCTTACTTTAATAAATCAATCCCTGGTTTTAGCTGGGTGTATAGTCAGTCACCCAAAATAAAAAGTCAAGTTTCGCTTGCAGCAAGATGTACGCATGTGGCCACTTTCTGGCCGGTGGAACATACATAAGCAGAAGTGTCCCATGCAACTCTTGAGAAATGCCCTTAAAGAAGGGAGACAAACCCTTCTTTACCACTTCCTGCTGACAAGAATGTGGGCCTGGTGGTGGTGCCCAGGTAGCCATCTTGGGCCATGAGAGGAAATGTATTAATATATGCTGAAGATGGCAAAGCAACAAGGTAGTAAGAATCTGGGTCCCTGCTGACTATGCAGTTGCCATGCCAGCCTAGGACTACTTTCCTTTGAGCTTAATTTTCATGAGGAAGAAATACACTTTTCTTGTTTAAGCCACCACTGTTGTGATTTTTCTTTCACTTGGAGCAGAGCTTAATTCTAACCAAAACAGTAGGTGAGATGTGGGGGGCGGGGGAGGGGGGAAACATCTATGTCAAGACACTTCATATCAGAAAATAGTATCAAAGCCAAAGTTTGAATACAAGACTTCTGACTCTGGAGCCAGTGATTTCCCCAAATCTTGGGAGGCCATAGGAGATTAAGTGTAATTATGTTTGATTTCATCGAACTTTGTTTTTATTCGATCATTTATAGGGAATTTAAAATTCTTTATTATTTTTCTTTTCCTAAATTATAGGATCTGAAAATGGGTCTATATTTTTGACAGCTTTATTGAGGTATAATTGG
>NW_012148618.1:8123386-8140399 GCF_000956105.1 Propithecus coquereli
TCCATGTTGCTGTGGATGGCAGGATTTCCTTCTTTTTTAAGACCAAATAATATTCTATTGTATATATGTGCTACATTTTCTTTTTCCATTCATTCATCAGTGAATGTTCAGGTGTTTTCATATCTTGGCTATTGTGAATAATGCTGCAAGGAACACGGGAGTGCAGATATCTCTTCGTTCTTTTGGATAAATACCCAGAAGTAGGATTGCTGGATCATATGGTAGTACTATTTTTAATTTTTTGAGGAGCCTTCATACTGTTTTTCATAGCAGCTGTACCATTTTTCGTTCCCACCAGCAGTGTACAAGGGTTTTAGTTTCTCCACATCCTTGCCAATACTTATTATCTTTTGTTTTATTTGTTTGTTTTTATAATAGCCATTCTAACAGATATGTGGTAATAGAATATCATAGTTTTGATTTGCAATTTCCTCATGATTAGTGATGCTAGCACCTTTTCATATACCTATTGGCCATTTGTATGTCTTCTTTGGAGAAATGTCTATTCAAGTCCTTTGCCCATTTTTTAATTGGGTTGTTTGGATTTTGTTGTTGTTATTGACTTATAGGAGTTCCTAATATATTTTGGATATTAACCCCTTATCAGATATATGGTTTGCAAATATTTTCTCCCAGGCCAAAGGTTGCTTTTTCATTCTGTTGATTGTTTTCTTTGCTGTGAAGCAGGCTTTTTAGTTTGACGTAGTTCCACTTGTCTATTTTTGCTTTTGTTGCCTCCACTTTTGGTGTCATGTCCAAGAAATCATTGTCAAGACCATGTCAAGAGGCTTTTTCCCTATGCTTTCTTCTAAGGGTTTTACAGTTTTAGGTCTTATGTTTAAGTTTTTAATCCATTCTGAGTTGATTTTTGTGTATGGTGTAAGATAAGGATCCGATATCATTCGTTTGCATGTGGATGTCCAATTTTCCCAGCACCAGAAAAGGGATCTATATTTTTAATCCTCAAGGCTTACTCTGGATCTTGGAAAGGGTTCCCTTCAAATGTGATACAATTCAGCAGTTTGTAAGGAATAAAACTGTCACAGCCTGGTCTGTGTTCCCTGTGTAATGTAGATGTAGTACTGGGCTTCCTGAGTCAGACCTAGTGTAACGAGAACCAGCAGTTGTGGCCTGTCGGTAAAGACTGGATTCTGGCATCCCCAGAATTTGCAGCCCCATCCCCTTTTATGGAAGTGACCTTACAGAGTCACCCAGTAATTTCAAATCTGTTGAATTTTAGTTGTGAAAGAACTATTTTAAGAATCGACACTGTTAAATGTTTATTAAGTGTTTATAAACGTATTAGTCACTATGCAAACAGAGAAGCAGGTGGGCTTCATACTCCCACCTGTTCAGGTCACTGAAGCAAAGCCACCTGGAAAGTTTCACACGAGTAATTGGACTTTCGCCCTTCAGAACGTCACTTTCGTTCAATTCAGCAAGAGCACTTTGACATCTCCTGAAATACCTTCTCCACGTGCCCTTTGTTATTAGAAATTAGCCTTTTATCTTTTGTGAGCTGTGTGGAGTGAAGCTGAAATTCAAATGGATTGCTCCAGAGGTTGTACAGACAGCAAGGAAGGTGTCATGGAGTGGCTTGTAGGAGGAGGCTGATCAAATAGGTGCATCTGTTTGCCCTCCACCAAGGAGTGACATCCTCATTTTAAATAGCTGTTGTTAGGAATTTGGAAAGCCTGAGAAATCAGACTCATCAATCATGTTTCTCCATAGGAAAGCGCCTAAGGAAGAGAGGGCCATTTGTGACTCCTCATAAGCTTTACCCTGTCACCTGCCCTTGCTGCCTCCCACCCCGTGAGCCACACACCCAGGGGTTTATGGATTTCATGGGTAGCCAGAGGAAACCCAGGGAGTGGGGCGGTGGGGGGATTGGCCTGCATGATTGTTACTAGTTTCATGGTCAAGGAGACATAATTTTTAAACACCACTACTCCACCTGAGCTGGTAAAGGGCCATGAGGTATAATGGAAGAAAACACTAGACTCTGATTGAGAGGCCTGGGCTTCAGTCCAAGTCTTAGCACCAGTGTAGCTGCTACCTTGACCAGACCTCTCCTCTGGGCCTCGTCTTTATTTGGTGAATGAGAGAGCTGGGCTGAGTAACCCAGTGCCACTGCTTGATACACAAACACATCCTTCCACCCAGCAGGCCTCCTTTCTAAACTGTTTGTGGGAAAATCTGAAGTAGACACCAGCTGCTAGGGTGTTCTCTCTGTTCCCAAATGCAGCTGGCCCCCTTCAACCTCTTTCCTCTGGCCAGCCTCTCTGGGAGCCAGCAAAGGAGAAGTTTTGTTTAGGAAAGGAAATCTGAGGTGCACCAAGCTGCTTTTTCCCTGGTTCCCCTTGCTTGCATGCCGGTGGGTTTGCTGTCAATTGCTGCAAGGATATTTTCAGCCACTTCAGCTGGTGGTCAGAGTGATAGCTGAACTGGAGCTGTGGCCTGCTGCCTCCCATGGAGGAGATGGCCAGGCCCTGGGAAAAACAGATCAAGTGGAACCCGGGCTTTGGCTGACAGAGCAGAAGAAGCAAAGAGGAAAGAGAAAAATAATAAAGGCATCTGCAGGAGCTAAGGAGAAAGGACTCAGAGTCTGGAACAAAGGAGTATCTTAGGAAGATCTTTCAATCTAGCTGTGTACCTCCAACTGCCCGGGCTGTCATTTTTGCCCTCGTTATAGTCTGCATCTGTCATAAAGTGAATTAGAGAGAACTAGTCTAAGACCTATTATTTAAAAAGTTTACAAATGGTGGAGGAGAGATAAGAGATTATATTCAAGTGCATAGTTAAGGATCATCCCTGAACCTTCTGGTGATGGCAGAAGAGAAAGCCATCATAAGCCCCCCAACCCTAAAAATTGTAGCAAACATTGTGTACACATTTGGTTAACACATTACATTTATTGCCTCAAGAGGTAGTTTATCAGTCAGAGTTCTCAAGAGAAGCAGAACTAATAGGATATATGTGTACATATTTTCATGGGATTGTTGGGGCTGGCAACTCTGAAACTCACAGGACAGGCCAGCGGGCTGGAAACTGAGGTAAGAGTTGATATTGCGGTCTTAAGTCCAAAGTCTGTAGGGCAAGCCAGCTGCCTGGAGACTCAAGCAGGATTTCTGAGTTCCAGTGTTGAGGCAGAATTCCTTCCCTACTGGGAAACCTCAGTTTTTGCTGTTAAGGCCTTTAGCTGATTAAATGAACCCCACGCACATCATAGATGGTAATCTGCTTCACTTAAATTGAGTATAGATGCAAATGCCTTCACAACAACATCCGGATTAGCATTTGATTAAATACCTGGACACCATAGCCTTAGCCCAGGTTGACACATAAAATTTAACCATCACAGGTAGGCACTGCTGTCCCCATTTTACCGACAATGAAACGTGAGACTAAAAAGAGGTTAATTAAATACCTTCTTCAGGGTAACACTATTATTTCACGGTTGAGCCAAGCAGTCTGACTCAGGAACCCAGCTCTCACCCAAAATGCTGTGCTGCTTGCCAAGAACACAAAGATCCCTGGGCAAGGTGTTTCTTGCTATGAGGTTTAAGAAACTAGGGAATAAATGATGTTACAGTCAGCTGGTACACCACAGTGCCCACCAGCAATTTCCAAAATCTCTTTTGCCCTGTTGGATCAAAATATACAGGGTCAAATGAACTATGCCAAGAGAGAACCTATTTTCTTTTCTCTCTCTCTTTTCCCTTGATCATTTCTCCCCTTTAGGCCTTGGATTTCTTCCCCACTTGGCTTGCTTTATTTTCCTTTTCTATTTCTCTCTCTCATTGTTCCCTCCGTATCCTTTAAAAAAAAAAAAAAGTATTTCTTCCTGAAATGAAAACGAAAAGGAAGGGAGAGAAACAGGGAACTTAATAGATGGAACTAGAGCTGCTTCTGATATATGTGGTAGCAATTGTGACTTGATCAGAAAAAAAGGAAGGAAGGGAGGAAAACAAAAAAGGGAGAGAGAGAAAATAGGAAGAAAGGAAGGAGGGAGGGAGAGAGAATTCAATCTTAACTTCCTAAAAAAGGCAATCTCTTTCTGAGTTTTTTCGATGGTTTTGTATTTATGAATACTTGGCCTATAGGAGCTATATGTATTTCAGTTAAGAATGTTCCAGTCAGTAGAGCAGTGGTTCTCAAACTGCTGCACATTACAATCACCCAGTAGCTATAAAAATGCTGCTTCCCAACTGTCCCCAGACTGTGTAAATCAGCACCTCCAGGATGGAACCCCAGCACCAGTGCTAGTTAAAACTCTCCAGGTGATGCCAAAGAGCAGCCCAGTTTGAGAACTAGTATTGCAAAATACTGATGCCTGCGACTAATGCATCGTGATGAAGCGTATGCAGTAGTTGCCTCCGGGGAAGGTAGGGAGGTGAATAAGGACTGGGAAGGGACTTATAGAAACCTGGGTCTTCCTATATCTCATTCTGGGTGATTTTTCATTTTATATTTCTTGTATTGAAAAAGTCAATTGAAAAATTGAAATTGAAAAATTGAAAAAGTCAAGTAATAATATATACATACATATCCAGGCACACTGATATCTGGCCCCATCTCTGAAGATTCTGATTGTGTGGCCTCAGCATCAATTTGTAAAGCTTCCCGGCTGATTCTGGTACACAGCCAGGGCTGGGAACCACAGCTCTGGAAGGAGGCTGACCGGTTGCTTTTAGCCAGGCTTTAAGCTAGCAGTGCCTTGGCAAAGTCACTGTGGACCAGAGTCTGGTCTCAGCCTTCCATATTTCATCCATTCACAAAAATTGGGCAGGTTAAAGAAGACAGACTCACACAAACCAAACTTACAGCAACTAACTAAATTCAGTAGTCCTGTGCATTAATGTTTTTAAAGGAAATCTCTCAACAGACTAGAAGCATTTGCTTCTGGGAAGAATTGGAAACTCTCTTTAGGTCTTCTTCTCCTGGGTTCTACATTAACAGTTAACCTATTGCTAACACATCATATTTTCAAATAGAATGTACAGTTCCTTATCTGCAATTCTGAAATCCTGAAAAGCTATGAAAATTAATTTTTTTAATAAGGTGCACCAAAACGTATTTGGCAGTATAACCTGACCAGAACTCATGTAAAGCTAGTTAGACTTTACATATTGCATTTGGTGTGAATAGGCATATGTTTTGCTTTGGAAATAATGAATATGTTTGATTACAGAATGCTGCTTTTGTTCCTCACTATGGGTATAACATAATATACAATATTTATAAATCTGACAAATTTAGTTCTCAAACACATCTGGCTCAAAGGTTTTAGGTAAAGGATTGTAGACCTGTCGTTTCTTTGTATTAGTAAATTCCCTGAGGACCAACCCGGATCTAGGGCAATAGCCTAGCCCCAGGGACAGTCCATTTTCTATCTCTTGGCTTGAATTATTCTGACAGGTGATGACATTCATCTCAGCAAGAACCAACTCAGTCCTGCCCCTCATCGCATCCCAGTGCCAGGCACTGAGCCTGGCATGGTGAAGCTCTGATAGGTGCATGTTGAGGAAATGGAGGCATCTATCATGTGTTGAGTCCTCTAGGTTCACTCTCAGAGGGTGGCCTTTTCCATTCTCCCTAAATCCTGGGAGCACCATAATCTGATGACATCTGTTTAGCTGTATCTCCAAATTCCAAAAGAATTGGGTTAACAGAGGATATCAGTTATTTGAAGACATTGTTTTAAAGAGTGGATTGATTCCTAAGATAGGAAAAAAAAAACCTATATAACCCAAAATGTAACAGTAATACTATTGGCAAGAAACTAATGGTGTTAGCACTATAGTAATAATGGTAACGGTATGTTCTCTCCTCCCTCTCCTGCCTTGTAATTATTAATACATGCATATTTCATCTACCAGTGTTCAGGAGACTTTTAGAATCAAGAAGCCTCTCTTCATCCTGTTTTCAGGGTTCAGAGAAAAAAATTCCCAGGTGTTCTTTTGGTGTTCAAGTTCTCTAACCCTAAAAGCCACATGAGTCTAGTGAGCTGGGATCAGGAAAAGACTGAGAACTGAGGTTTCTCTCCACCCTCACCAGTGGAACTTGGCTCTGAGGGATTTTCAGGATCTAGGGCTATTGGTCCCATGGTAGATGGAGCACTCCATCCATTTTTTCTTCTCTAGATCTGTGCTATTCAACAAAACATTCTGTAATGAGGAAATGGTTTATATCGATACTGACCAATACAGACATCACTAGCCATGTATTGCTATTGAACACTGGAAATGTGGCTAGTATAACTGAGAAGCTAAATTTTTAATGGTATTAATTTTGATTTTGATTTTAATAGTATGCGTGGCGAATGGCTACCAAATTGGACAGCAGAGGTCTAGCTCTGGGCTACAGGCTCTTTTCATTCTGACGTAAATGGCTGGGCATTCTATGACTACCCAGAGAAGATCACCTAAATTGTACCTTATAATATGGGATGAAGTAATTCTAGGCAGAAAAAGAACAAATAAAGCAAAACAAACACAAAAACCAAAGCATGGAGTGCTAAAGCAGCTGGCACATTCAGAGAACTGTATCTGGTTGTGTATGGCTAGATATTAGTGTTGGTTGGATGGGATGTAATGGGAAAGTGGGAGGAAGCGAATTTTCTGAGAAACAACATCCTAAAGAATCTCATAAGCCATGACAAGAAGGTTGGACTTTACCCCCTAAGGGTGCATGTATCAAAGGATATGATAAATGGTCTGGTATCAAAATCCACTGAGCATTTAAGCCTTTCAGCCTGAAAGGCCAGGGGTAAACTCCTCCAGGGTGTTTAAGATGCTTTTACAGGGCCAGCTGCTGTTCTGAAGTTAAAAACTCTGACAAGTGGTTATCTGTGCCACCTGGAAACGTCTCCAGTTCTTGGCACCTCCGAAAGCTACTTCCTGCACACCAGAAGCATAGTTTGGCATGGAATGTCCTCCTGAAGTTGAACTGGAAAGAAATTTCTTACTGTGGTTTCTGCAAATGGCTACTTCGTAGTACTGGGAGCCAGGGAAAAGTCCTCTCAGGGACCTGGGTTCAGGGGTACCTTTCCACCCCTCCAGGCACCAGCCAGCAACTGACAGGTGTGTATGTGTGTGCAAGGGGAGTCACAATCATAATCCCTTAGATACCCAGAGACAGAATTTAAATTTAGGTGAAGGGTCCTGTAGTCCTCCTCTAATAATTTCCAAGATGGAAATCCATCTGTACAAAAAGAGACCTATACCTACTCTAGTTTCTCCCCCCAATTAATAAATTGAGCTATTTGGAGGAAAATCTGTACCATGGGTTTTTCCTATACTAAAATCTTAAAAGTAATTCAGAACATTGATTTTCATGGACCTAAGACATACTAAAATAAATTGAGCCAGAATTTAACTTTTCACTTAGCAAAAAAAAAAAAATTTCATTTGAAGAATAAGAAGACTTTGCAAAGATTGTCATAATCCATATATTTTCTTTATTAAAAAAGAAGATATTTATGTGCTATTGAGAGTTTTCCTGTTTATTCTGAATCTCTGATTCTGCGAGTTTTGTTGGTAAAATAGTCACACATTTGACTCTTAGAAAAACTGTGATTAGTAGACTTCCTTAGACGCATGGTAACTTGGGCCATCTTACACTCCTAGTACTGATTTCCAGGAGAAACAAAAAGAAAATAAATCTGTCGCATTATTAAATTTGTGCTCTTGACGCCTACAGTTGTTCCTCCTGCAACAACTGGGGGTTAAACTGTCAGCTTGACAACTTGTAAAGCTCTTTATCATAGAGAGCAAGAAAAATCAATGCCGAATTACCTCAGGAATATTATTGATGACCTAAATGTCATTTTCTGTTTTTAATACTTTTTATTGTATTTAGCTTGTAATTCAAACCACTTTCTAATTAATTTGGTTTGGCTCAGTTGGAAATAGGAAAAGCTAACTATCTAATAGGTGACACATGTCACAGAGAAACCTTACAACATCCCCATTTCCCCAAGATCAATCAACCATGAAATAACTTACCAAACTTTTGTTTTTCTAGCAAATTCTTAAGAAATACAATAAAATTAAATTTGTCTACTCCAAAGAAACGGGAAGAAGCATGAATGAGCAAAAATGACCCGAAAGCCCAGTTTTATCTAGCTATAATCTCTCTTCTAGTTGTTAAAATATCCCGAAGCACTCGATCATGTTGCATTTTAATTTCAAAGCCATGTGTTGTATTAGCAAAGTGCACATGTTCCTGATTTGAACTATGAGTTCCCCGGCTGTTAAGCAGAATTCTCGGCTGGCAAGGACAAGGTCTCCAGGAGGTCAGAGGCTTAGAGCCTACATCTTGGTTAGATCTTACTCGTGTAGAAACCAGAAGCCTGGGTCAGGCAGCAGTGCCTATGACAGGCCCTGATTAGATTAGGCCTACATTTATCAACTACACAGAGAGTACACTTAACCTTTCAACTCAACAGTTTTGATGTTTCTTTATTTTAAAACAAAAAGGTGAATGTTATTCTGCTAAAGTCTTGGTCCAATAGCATTGAAGTGTAACAGGCAGCTTTTTCTAATTTTATCTACTACCAGGTTTACACGGGGAAGATATATAAGATACATCCTGAGAGCATTTTATCTGTTTTCTAAATTTATAAGTAGTATATATTTATTGATATTTATAGAAACTACTTCATAATTTTATATTACATTCATTTTTTTCATAATAGTTTAATGTTTTTCTTTGGTTCCTACCCAGAGTTATAGGTTATTAAGTATGAAATGCCCAATTTCCTTTAGTACTAAGTTTGCCAGCTGATATCTCTAACATTTCACTTTGACACTTCTTGTTTTATTTTTATTGGGAAGGTACATCCTCAGTCTTTCAAACGCATGTTTTGGCGTATGATTATCTTTCAAATTTTTTTTAGAGCAATTTTTGTGAAACCGTGGATAAGTCAAAAATTCGTGTTATTTTTGAATATGAGTTCTGTCGTGGAACCAGTGCAGTGCAGACAGCTGAAATGTCAACAAAGTGTTTAGGAAGGAAGTGGCCAGTATGTCAATGGTTTGAGAAGTTATGTTCTGGTGATTTTAATCTTGAAAATGAGCCATGTGGGCGACCTGAGACCAAGGTGGATAATGATGAGCTGAAAGATGTAGGGAAAACGAATCCATCTTCACCTACACGTGAATTAGTGAGGTTTGACATTACTACTCCAACACAAATCGGCAAGGTAAAGAAGCTGGATAGATGTGTTCCGCATGAATTAAACAAGCATCTGAAAAGAAATCGTCTCAAAGCTTGCTTTTCTTTGCTATCACGACAGGTGAGCCATTTCTATACCGTATTGTTACACGTGACGAAAAATGGATTCTTTTTGACAATCGCAGACATTTGGCACAATGGTTAGATAAAGATAAAGTGCTGAAACATAGTCCAAAACCGAATGTTCATCAAAAAAAGCTAATGGTGTTTGGTGGTCCAGCACTGGTATTATCCACTACAGCTTCGTGAAACCTGGTCAATCGATTACAGCTGCAACCAGTTGGATGAAATGATGAGGATGCTTGCAGCTGAAATTGGTCAACAGAAACAGGCCAATTCTCTTGCAAGACAATGCTTGATCACATGTCGCACAAACAAGGCTACTTAAACTACAGCAGCTGGACTTGGAAACTCTCATCCACTGTATTCACCAGACCTTGCATTAACCACCACATCTTCCAGGCTTTGGACCACTTCTTGCAAAGAAAAATTCAATTCTCAACAAGCAGTGGAAAATGCCTTTCACAATTTCTTCACCACTTGCTCGCTAGGCTTCTTCACTGCTGGCATAAACAAGTTACCATTAAAATGGCAAAACTGTGTTGATAGTTTAGGCGCATACTTTGATTCATTGTACAGCTTATTATTTAAGATATAATAAACTAGTTTTGATTCAAAATCGGACATTTCCTATTTAATGACCTAACACTTTATGTATTTATTCATTCATTTCCACTTAGTAGATTAGAACTATTCTACCAATTGGTTAATAGATAGGTCTATGTCGTGAAACTCTGTATGTCGAAGGAGTAATAAACTGCTTTTAAAAATTTGATTTATTTTTATTCACCCAAGTATTTGGCTTAAATATTACTTTTAAACATTATTTCATTTCTTCACAATGCATTCATCATTAATTTAGCAAGACATATTAAATAATATAGTTTTAGAATAGGTTTTTGAGTACAGTTGACTCACATTCTCCTGAGGAGTCTATGATCAAGCCTTTTATTGCTAAGCAGTCTTACCCCATAGATTCAAGGTCTACCACGGACATTCATGTCCCCCTGGATCTCTATGGGACAGACTCTTGGGACTGTGTGGTGGTGGTGGAACAAAAGCATGGGGAATGGTCTGAATTCACTAGAAGGGACTTGAACCTCCTGGTTCATTCATTTATTATATTGTATAGTTCCTCACTGAGCATCTACCTTGTTGAGGAGACACTCCCTACCCTCTTGGAACTAACTTTCTAAATTCTGCATCAAAATCCTTGTCCTATGCCAGTACAAAGTCATGGATAACTAAAAAATATTTGTCTTTTTAGTTATGCAATGCTGTAGGCTTCAAGTTTACTTAGTAAACTCATCTCATGTGACATTTATAGAATCCTGGCCCAGAATGCAGGTTCGAAGGAAGAAAAGACAGCAAAGAGTCTTTGGGGGAAATAATTCTTTCTCTGAATAAAAGAAAGATAAAATGAGCTCAGCTTAATTATATTAAAAGTGGTTACCAATCACCCTGACATAATAATCTCTTTTTTTCCTTATTTAAATGAAATCTAAATCTTAGAGCCATTTTGAACTTTTTCTATAACATGAGATTATTTTGCCTATTTGCTTTTATTCAGAAGTAATTTTTAAATTTCCTGTTACATCTGTAAACTTTGAATTTTAAAAACTGCTGCATAAAGTGCTATTTTTATCTTTTTATCTCAGTATTTTTAGTACTGTACTTCTGATCTTGAGATTATATCATCTTAAGGTTATTCTAAATATGATATTTACCAGGAAAAAAAAACTTATCAGCAGATATTATCATTATCTTGGTTGTTGATAGGTACTTTTAAAAAATTTTTCAATAGGCCAGGCGCGGTGGCTCACGCTTGTAATCCTAGCTCTCTGGGAGGCCGAGGCGGGTGGATTATTTGAACTCAGGAGTTCGAGACCAGCCTGAGCAAGAGCAAGACCCCGTCTCTACTAAAAATAGAAAGAAATTAATCGGACAACTAAAAATATATAGAAAAAATTAGCCGGGCATGGTGGTGCATGCCTGTAGTCCCAGCTACTCGGGAGGCTGAGGCAGGAAGATCGCTTGAGCCCAGGAGTTTGAGGTTGCTGTGAGCGAGGATGACACCACGGCACTCTAGCCCGGGCAACAGAGTGAGACTCTGTCTCAAAAAATAAATAAATAAAAAAATAAAATTTTCAATAGATTTAGGGGGTACAAGAGGAGTTTTGTTATGTGGATATATTGTATAGTGGCGAAGTATGGGCTTTTGGTGTACCCTTCACCCAAATAGTGTACATGGCACCCAATAGGTAATTTTTCATCCCTCACCCTCCTTCCACCTTCCCCCCTTCTGAGTCTCCAGTGTCCATTATACTACTCTGTATGACCATGTGTACCCATAGCTTAGCTCCCACTTATAAGTGAGAACAGGCAGTATTTGGTTTTCCATTCCTGAGTTACTTCACTTAAGATAATGGCCTCCAGTTCCATGCAAGTTGCTGCAAAAGACATTATTTCATTTTTTTAGTGGCTGAGTAGTACTCCATGTTTTATATATACCACATTTTCTTCATCCACTCATAGGTTGATGGCATTTAGGTTGATCCCATATCTTTGCAATTGTGAATTGTGCTGCAATAAACATACAAATGCAGGTATCTTTTTGATATAACGACTTCTTTTCCTTTGGGTAGTTACCCAGTAGTGAGATTGCTGGATCGAATGCTATATCTACTTTTAGTTCTTTGAGAAATCTCCATACTGTTTTCTATAGAGGTTGTACTAATTTACAGTCCCATGAACAAGTGTAAAAGCATTCCTTTTCCACCACATCCATGCCAACATCTATTGTTTTTTGACTTTTTAATAATGGCCATTCTGCTGGGATAGGGTGGTATCTCATTGTGGTTTTAATTTGCATTTCCCTGATGATTAATGATATTGAGCTTTTTTTTTTTTTTTTTGGCCATTCGTATACCTTCTTTTGAAAAGTGTCTGTTCATGTCGTTTACTCACTTTTTAATGGGGTTACTTGTTTTTTTCTTGTTGAGTTGTCTGAATTCCTTGTAGATTCTGGACATTAATTCTTTGTTGGATGCATAGTTTGCAAATATTTTTTCCAATTCTGTAGATTGTCTGTTTACTCTGTTGATTATTTCTTTTGCTATGCAGAAGCTTTTCAGTTTAATTAACTCACATTTAGTTTTGTTTTTGTTTTTGTTGCATTTGCTTTTGGGATCCTAGTCATAAATCTTTGCCTAGACCAATGTCCAAAAGAGTTTTTCTCTAGGTTTTCTTCTAGAGTTTTTATGATTTCAGGTCTTATATTTAAGTCTTTAATCCATCTTGCATTAATTTTCATATATGCTGAAAGACAGTGTATTTAATCTGTCCATCAGTAGCATTTACTGAACCCTGTGAATAGAATTAAAATATTTTCATAATTGTGGCCAAATTAGCTATAGGGAAAAAAGAAATATATGTGTTTAAATTATTTTTATGATTTTTGTGGTTTCTAAATAAATCCTGGCACCTTTACAACCTACTAAACTCACTTCTTCATTTTAGGTCACCTTATGTGGGCATACCTTTTTAGAGCTACTCTTTGTTGATTTTTGGATGTGAAAAAAATGGTCCATTCCCCCTTCCCTCCTGCCCCCTGTTTTTGGGAAACCTATTTGGTATTTAAAGACTGCCAGCTTTCTAGCTTTCAGGACTACACACAACCATCTAATCAACATTCAGAAGACATTTATTGAGCACCTATGGTACACCAGGCTTTGTTCTGGACATTAAATCTGCATCCCAAAGTTTTTAAAAGTAATTGAAAGGTATGGCTGATGACCTAATTATAATAATTGTACTGAGGAGTTAGCATTAGAATTGGAAGCCTCTGAAATGCTTGAATGATCCCATCTAAGTCTTCACTTGCTTGATTTCAGAATGTTTCAGCCCCTTGTGGAGAGAACACGATGTTCAGCATGCTCAGAAATGTAATTCTGAATACCCAATACCAAGTTACCAAGTTTCTGGCTTGGACTGATTACAACACCTCTATCACTCTTTAGCGTTATTGGTTTTATCACAATCAGCTTTTTCCTGCCTCTCATCCACTGCTATTAGGAAGTGCTGAAGGTACTGACCCCCAGAGATGTCTCGGATTGGGGGCACAGGAAGTCAGGAAAAGGATGAGAGAGACATGGAAGGCAGCCCGAGAAAGTAGAGAGAAGGGTAGAGGTTCTGTTTTCCTAATGATACTTAATTGAGTCTGAAACTCCTTTTTATGGTTATTTATGCTTTTATCCTCTGCTACCAATTTTTCCTTCTGTTTTGGCTTTAATCTAAAATATTTTAATAAGGCTCCTTTCCACATTCATATCCTCTAAAATTGTTATATTTGTTTCCATGTACTTAAACCAGAAAAACAATACCTATAAAACTTGATCATGAAATATTTCTTAGAATTAATCAATAACGCCTTGAGGTTTTCCAGTTAATTTGCATGTATTTATCTTGGAATATAGTACACATCTCGCTAGCATGCAATTTTGTAGTTGTTTGGATGTTGGCAGGTTTTAGGGGTGGGAGGGAAGAATGTTGTATTTTTAGCTATAGTGATTCACATTGTAAATGGTGTACACTGTATTCTGTCCTCCATTTGATTTACTGCATATGGAATCAAGTCACTCCTACGTACACCCTACAATTTTAGTGGTTTACAAAACCAATAAAAATATAAAATGCTGAAATAAATATTTAAGATTCCTTTTCTGCATTGCACTAAAGATATGATGAAAATAAATTTTAAAAGAAAGTATTTGCACTTGAGGAATTCAGGTAAAAGTCATGAAGCTATAATTAAAAACAGAGTTGTAGGGGCCGAGAACGATTGGGGGAGATGATTAAATTTTACTATTTGTCTTATTGTTATCTTATATTCATTTACACAAAGCCAGTCTTGATAAACTATAAAATACACCATATGTTGTCATTTTAAAATAAAGTTTTATATTTAAATTTGGCACGGCTGCTATGTGGCTGTACACCACCACTCCCCATGTCAGAATCCTTCTCAATACAGGGCTGTGAGGAAAGCACTACTAAATGATTAGAGTTCCCCAGTGAATGTATTTGCTTTCTAATTTTTAGATGCGTCTCTAACCTTATGCCTCCTTCATTGATCCTCTGCTCTATCTGGGACAGTTGTCTTATTCTCTTACAAACCTGCCAGTTTTCTTCACCAAAGGTCATCTCACAGCCCAGCCTCTACCTAAGTCCAAGTTTTCTCTTCAATGTTCAAATCTCACTCCCTATAAAAAGCCCTTTGTGGAGACTACAACCTCAAAGGGAGAACTCAGTGGTTCCCAAACCTGGCTGCACATCAGAATTAATGGAGTCGCTTATTTAAAATACAGCTTTCTGAGCTTCCCCCAGACCTACTAAATCAGACTATGCATTTTATCCAGCTCCCTAGCTGATTCTTATACAACGGCTTGGCATTCTCCATTGATGTTTTGGGAACCACTGGTATGACGGAAAGAATCTGTAATTCTGGAGTCTGTCAGACATGAATTCAAATCTTAACACTGGCACCAGACCAGGTTACCAAACTTCTCTGGGCTTCAGATACTGCAAAATTGCAGTCTCTTTCCTAAAGATTGTTTTTTTCAGAGACAGAGTCTCACTTTGTTGGCCAGGCTGGAGTACAGTGGCATGATCATAGCTCACTGCAGCCTTGGACTCCTGGGCTCAAGCAATCCTCCCGCCTCAGCCTCCCAATTAGCTGGGACTATAGGGGCACACTATCTTTCCCAAAGACTTTTTAGGGAAAGAATGCAATATAAGTTTAAGAAATCACCCAAATAAAGTTGGTGCATCAGTGAATATAGTCTTCTGCAGATAGTCCAGTGAAACAGACTGCTTTCTTGAGTGGTGTGTGGTAACCAGTCTCATGTGTGGTTGCACCAAATACCTCTTTCCAATTTCCCCTCCTCTCTCTTTCTGAGTTCAAATGAGTTTTTTGCTTTTGATCCAGAACTCTCACAGTCATTTGTGTTTAGAATGATTCCAAAGGGAGAGTGAGTCTCAATTTCCTGTACACTGAAGCACCCCATCCTATGGTGGATAAAGACATAGGTCCTGAGACTATTTCGATATTTAAGCAGATTTCAGAGCCATTTAAAGAGGATATCCCTTTTTATCATTCAGGAAAAAAGAATGGTAGAGTCTTAGAACTAGAAGGGACCTCAGAAACTATCTCATTCAGCCCTGTGACTGAGTCCCAGTGACTTCATGCCAGAAAATCTCATTAGCTCACCAAAATCAGTTGGGAAACCTACTTGAAATAAGACATGTGCAAACCAAAACTGTAAAACATTTTAAATTGCTTTAAACTGATCATTTAACCAATGGCTGCAATCTATTACAGTATAATTGAATTAGCTAGTATAGTTAGACTTCTATTAGACAGGTGGTTCCCTTACAAACTACCATATTTAGACACACACCTCTACCCCCACCTTCTCTTGACAGCTTTTGGAAAGGAATCCCTCCCCGTGGGTTGATTTGACTATCATCAGTGAACAACCTTGAAGACTCAGATAAATTAAAGGGTTAGGATTAACCTCATTTGCTAAAACAAAAAGTAAAATGTATTTGTTACTTATTAAGTACTTGTTATGAGATGGGTTCTGGACCAGTGATTTTATATTCATTAATTCTGTGCATATCTCTTATTAATTCTTATAACTGTCCTATAGAGTAGATACTGTTATTTCTATTTTACCCATAAGAGAACTGAGGCCTGCTCAAGGTCAGAGAACTAGTGTGGCCAAGCTAGGAATTTAAGTTTAACTCCAAGCGTGTTTAATAGCAAAGAATGACATTAGACCATGATGTAGATTGAAGTTTCTAAACTTTTGAGTTAAATATTAATTTAAGCTATGAACTTTCTCCCTGTATAACTTTGTACATATGCGTAATTTTGCTTATACTTTCAGAAGGTCCAAAGGCTCTCTGAAGCCCAGGATATCACCAATGAGTACACACCTCTAGATTTAGCTTGATAGTGAAAATTGTTAAATAATTGTAAATAAATTCTTCAAGTACCTCACATGTTGAGTTTAGCACTACAAATGGGAATAGGAAGGAATAACTAGTAAATTTGGTACATGTATTCCCTTGCACTTCAGTGTATGTTGCAACTGGGAGTTCAAGTTCTTTTTGAATGGGCAGAGATACCATTTTTTTGTATTTTTTTCTTGTTTGAAAATCACACTCTAGGACTCATTTGCTAGTAGTTATAAGAATAATACAAAGATATGGAATCAACTTAAGTGCCCATCAACTGAGGAGTAGATAAAGAAAATGTGATACACACACACACACCATGGAGTACTACTCAGCTATAAAAAGGAATGAAATACCATCTTTTGCAGCAACTTGGATGGAACTGGAGACCATTATCCTAACAGAAGTATCTCAGGAATAGAAAAACAAATGCCACATGTTCTCACTTATAAGTGGGAGCTAAACGATGGGTATATATGATCACACAAAGTGAAATAATGGACATCAGAAACTAAGAAGGGGCCAGGGTGGGAGGAGTGGGAGGGATCAAAAACTACCTATCGGGTACAGTGTACACTATTTGAGCAGCAGGTACACTAATTTTACCACTATGCAATTCATCCATGTAACAAAAAACACTTGTACCTCCTAAATCTTCTGAAATAGAAATTAATTTAAAAAAAAAGAAATAAGAAA
>NW_012148618.1:8141556-8179323 GCF_000956105.1 Propithecus coquereli
TAGGATCGCTTGAATCCAGGAGTTTGAGGTTGCTGTGAGCTAGGCTAACGCCACGGCACTCACTCTAGCCAGGGCAACAGAGTGAGACTCTGTCTCACAAAAAAAAATGTAAGTGAAAACTACATTTTAATACTGCCAATTCACTCCTAGTAAATCATCACCTTCTAAATTAACAAGAAATTCAGCATTTTTGTTCTCGCTTTGAAATGATTCTATACTAAGCTATGAAATGGTGATGGCATTTTCAGATTTTGAATTTTTATATTTTAGGTTGCAAGCAACTCTTTTAAACTGGGAGAGAAAGAGAGCTCACAAGCAAGCGCATTTGAGTGTGTGTTGATATGAACTAATGCATACAGAGAGAGTTTTTCATCAGGGATTTCTGAATGCATTATAATGCAAATTGCATTTTTAAACTGGCCAAACTATTGATGGCTTTATTGAATGAAATAATTTATTACAGAAGTATTTTAGTCAGATGACATTTCATCATCAAATAACAGTAAACACAATAGCCATTTCCCATAAGACTGTCTCTTGAGCCAAGGGCTTAAAAAAGAAAATAAAACTTGCCTTGTTCCAAACATAGCATTGTACTAAACATTTGTTTATTACACTAAAGAAAGAGAGTTCTGCCAGCCAGACATGGTGGACCGGAAAAACATGCCATTGTGTCAGATCATCCCAAGAAATCTCCATTTTTCCCTCCTTTCCTAATAATGTTTGACAAGTGGAGATGAATTTTTAAAATCCAAGTCTCTTTTATGCCATTCATTGGGATAATACTATAAAATCTCTCCTCGGGTACTCAGAGTATTACAACATCAATGACCTGTCAGCAGCTGCATACAGTTTTTCTTTTTAAGACTGTGTAAAGCTATGGTTAAGTTCTAATTTTCTAAAATAGGTTTAAGTATGGGGAGAGCCAAAATTAGGTGCACTTTTCTTGCTAGAAATCAGACCACAAATTGTACATTGTGCTTACAAAGATGATTAAGGCGGTCCAGCCGCACACCAGCAGTTCGGCAGATTAATTGGAGCATGCAGATTTGTGTAAAAACATATGTTGGGATTGGGGAAGTCTTTTTTTTTTAATGCTGTTTAAAAGTTTTTTTGTAAGTTCCTGTGTATAATTTTCACATTACCTAATTCTCTACTAAAAGTCTGATATTAAACTCATATATGCCAGGGGTCCAATATTTTAAACATTTTATCAAAATAGGAACATCTTATTGGTACCTTTCTCCCGTTAGTTGATGGCAAGCTTTTTCATTTAGTAAATCTCAAAGTGTTCATTATTTTTAAATTGTTGCATGATGAAACCAGAACTGCTTGTTTGAATAAGATGTAGATTTAGGATCCAAACAGCTGGAGCCTCAGAGCCCTGATACATATGAGCATATATGAACACTTGGGAAATATACGTTGAAATCTGCTGAAACAAAATGGATTAAAAAAATCACTCTCACAGGGTTATAGGAGATCTGAGATAAAGTATGCAAAATGCCTGTCAGAGTGCCTGGCGTTTAGTGGGGGGCTCAGTAAAGAGTGGGGAGTAGTGGAAGGTTATGTCAGTGGAGGAAGCCATGGTGGGGGGTAGCCAGTGGTAGCCATGTGGGGGTGGTGAGCTTGGACAGCTAGGTGGTTAGGACAGTTATTTCTGGAAGAAAAAAAAAAGAAAAATCAGTCTAGCAAGCAATCATTGCTTAAAGCAATTGTAAAGGAACACATTTAAATCCCTTGCCATACACGGAGAATGCAATTTGGACAACATAAAAGTTAAAAAGGTGCAATGATCACTGGTCTTTGTGCCCTTGTTTACTTAAGAATCTATCTGCTCCAAATTCTCCTGTTGCCCTTATTCTATTTGCTTTGTGGCAGTAAAGAATAATCTATCTCATTCTGTGGATAAAAATCTCCACTCTTTCACGGAGATTTTTTGTTGTTGGAATTTAGTTGGCTCTTATATTCAATAATGCTTAAACATTGAGTTATCCAGTCTCACCTCTTTCCCTTTGGCTCTGTTTGCTAAGTAGATTCCCGGTGTCTTTCTTGATTTCTTCATGTGCTTGATATTTCTCCCTTTGCTATTTTTTTCCTTCGGTACCATGAACATAATTGTTGCACCATGGGGACTCTTGCTACAAATAGGCTAGAGTTCCTGTAGATACCACTTTGAGACAGCTCCTCTGTTGATTTTGTGATACTGCCTGTGTGTGACTTTTCCCTGCCCGAGTGCAAGTGTCAAGTACTCTTAAGAGGTGCCTACTTTTGGCTGTGAGGAGATGAGTTATCTTCCTCAATGATCTATGAGGTTGATTTTGAATGTCAGAGTGCCGCTCTTATAAAGGTTTTGTTTAAATGTACAGATTTCACCAGAAATGGCCGCTATGGTTCTTACTTTTGTGCATTTCTGAGATTGGGGTGAATGATTGGCATTTACATGAAGGAAGTTACAGGCTGTTAAGCCAGCCAGGGAAAATATTCATAAGTCAATCACAAGACAGTATAGACCTGAGTTCTCATCATAATAAAGTTACAAATTTTATAATTTACCAAAAGCACTGAGCAGTGATGACAACAAATTTTAATAATCTGTCTTGAGCTTTTCTGGGCTTTGCTATTAACCAAAGAGTCGGGCAGGCCACATACTTGGACCCACCGGGCCTTGGTTATTCATTTGAAAAGAAGTGAGATGATCACTGATGTTCTGGGATCACATGACTTAACTAACCCAGTGAGTCGGGTAGTCATGAATTGAAGCCCAGGACATCAAGGAGGTAAATACAGAGGCCTCTACAAGTACGGGTTACACTGATACACACATTGACATATACGCTTTAGTTCAAAGAAGAGCCGCTGATCATAGCCTGCGCTGGTGATTGGACTGGGGACTTTTCTACACATTGCAACTTGAAAACTTACTCTCCAGTGACCCATGGAGAAACCATTCCCGTTACCTCGTGCAGATAACTAATTGGAAGTTGTGTACCTCTCAGGAGTTCAAATACTTTTTACAGAAAGAATTGGTAGTTAAGCCATAACTCTTGAACCCAGGATTTATTGTAACTGAGAAATTGCTCGCCCAAAGTTCAATTTACCCCTCTATTTGTTATGACTTGTTAGTTTGACACACAGTATACCATAAAAACAGCTAAACCCACACTGCCCAAAACGGTGGCAAAGACACCTACCTGTAAGAGACCTTTCAGAATATTGGTCAATATTTTAATAATGCTGCCTAAAACCTCACTAAATTGAGATCAGCAAGAAACACTAAATGTGGAGCATAACCCATTGTGATACAATATAAAGCTAGTTTATCCTGACTTTCCACAGGTTTCCAGAGTTAAACACTGTCAGTGTTCATAAGATAAGAGAAAATGAAAGTGAAGCAAATGAGGAACATTTAGAATAAGTAAGCATGCATGTACTTAATGTAAAGTTTATTTCACTTTTAATCAAAGTTCAGGGCAACAAAGCTGAAAATACATGCTTTGAAGGTAATTTTTTATTTCCTTTAGATGAAATCTTCTCAATCCTATGAATTTATAACACTGTTTTCATAGTAAATGTCTGGTACAAATTGGATTATGTTCTTTATCTTCTTATAAAGAATGCTACCTACCTTTTCTTATTTAAAAAATTATAATATTTCTGAAATTTTCTAGATCTATAGATTTTTATGTTGTAATCATCTGTCCACTGTTGTATAATATACTTTCCCACCCCCACCCATGGACACATCTCATTGTGATAATCTCTTGTTTTTAGTCTATCAATATTACACAGTCTTTTTATCCTGTGTCTTTATGATGGGGTCTGTGAACACTTCTTCCATAAGGTCAACTGTTTTGTGATACACAAGATTGTATTAGAGCCCAGTATATAGGCCACCAACATATCGAGGGCTGCTCATCACACATCTAACCTGCTGTCATTCTCCTTCGGCTGTATCTCCTTCTATCTCCATTCTTTTCTTCTCCAGCAAACAACTTGAGAGAGTCCTCTGTACTCAGGTCTCTGCCTCCTCCTGCTCCTGCAGTCTCTCTCCACCCTCCATCACTGGGCTGTAATTCCTCCTGCAGAACCTCCTGGTTGTCAGACCCAGCAGAGGTGTCTTGCTCCTGGCCATGTTTGATCACTCTCCTCTCTTTGACACTGTAAACCCCACTCTTGACTTCCGTGATCCCACTCTTTCCAACTTCTCCCTCCACTCTGTCGAGGTCACCAGGCTGTACTTTTCTTTGCTGTTTCCCCTTCCTCCATCTGCCCCTTGCATGCTTGGCCCCAAGTTGCCATCCTCACACCCTCCTCTCTCTTTACTCCCCCAAGAGACTTGCCTACACACCTGTCTTCAACATAATTTCCAAATGTGTATCATCAGGTTAGATCTTTTTCTGGAGTTCCAGATTTATTCTTTTAATTGCCTACTGCACTGATTTTCAAACTAGGGAAGCCCTGAAGTGCCAGACACAGATGCCTCTACTCATTTCTCTTCCCTGGTCCTTACCCTTTCATCTTTCTCCATCCCATATTCTCCTTCTCATCCTTCAAAATCAAACAAAAATTTCACCTCTTTAGTGAAACCCCTCCCCCAATGTCACTCCTCCAGCCCCATCACCACCACTGAAATGTGGTAGCCTTTCAGATGTTACAGTGCAATAATTAGTAGCTATAGTTTCATGTGCTTAACCCACATTTTCACTTGCATTAGCAAGTATGCTACACTATTAAGAATGAGGCAAAGATAGAAGGACCACTTTTCTGTCATTCCAATGCAAGTATTGTTACCTTCTAACCACTTTACCCTCTGACCCCTTTAAAATCAGCAGTCACTTGTATATCGTTTAGAACGTTATTTGGTCTTTAATTATTTGAATATCCCGTCTCTCATTGTACCTAGAACTATGTTAAGATTATAGCAAATGTCTTGACTCCTCAAAATCTATTTGGTTAACTAATATTTAAATTAGATGAAATGTTCTTGTAGCACTATTGTGATCATACACATAATTGTACATCATATTAATTCTGAAACAATTAGATTGTAATTGTACTAGAGAGGTAGTCTGTTCTGTCTCTTCTAAGGACTAAGTTCTATTTCTTTTAAAAATGTTACAGTTTCTTTTAATTTCATTCCAAATATATGGGAATCATAGCAAAAGACCAAATACTAGGTAACATGTGTTTATATTCTTTAAAAACCAGATGAGTAGTCTGAACTCAAACATGATTTTTAAAAATTTTTCAAAACTCTAATTAGTACATTCTGACAAATAAAAATTAATATTGCCTTCCAATGTTTTAAGATACCTGACAAAAGCCCATTTTATAAGATTTAAAGTTTCGTCTGTGGGTACAAAGTGAGAAATAATTTGTCAGAAGTTGATGGCATCAAAATATAAAATATCTCAGTTTCAAAACAAAATTAGTAAATATATTTTACTAATGTTTAGTAATTACATCAAATTTGTAGCATTTAAACATTCTCTGAATAATAATAATGAATTTTTAATCTCTATATACGCGATAAGATACAAAATATAAGAACTCGCTTTTATTCTAACTCAAGTGGAAGAGCAATAAATGTGATAGGGAGTATAGGGTAAGATGATTCAACAGAACTTTCCAGGGTTTCTCAGTAAGCACTGGATAAAGAATCCTAACTCTAGTGTCTTGTCAGTAAGTCTCTGGCAAGACACTTGTAATACTTAGCTTCCCTAAATACTTCATCCTCCTAAATAACATATTAGCATTTTCTAAAAAGCATAAAGCACTGGACAGTGTAAATTGGTGCTATTTTCTCATGTCTGGAAGTAAAGGAAAGTACCATTACAGTTTAGTTGGTCATTTAATCCAGATCTGTCCTCCTTTCAGCCTTATCTAGATTAGTAAAACAAAGTCTGCTTTTTCCCATGTTTCCCAAAATATAAAGAAAGAAGAGTCTGCAGAAGTAAGCTCTAGACTGACTGTCCAGAGTACCTCAATTCCCTGGATAATTACTCTCATTTAACTTTGGGTAATTTATGTACATTTGCAAGTTGAGGAGTTCCAAAAGTGCAAACCATTTTCTTGAGCTAATTATGTTCAATGCTTTAGAACAAATAAATATAGAAACATTTTAAATAAAGTTTAATGAGATTATGGTAAGCACTTTGAAAAAAGAAGGTAGGTATTGAGGAAATATGTATTCTAAATGTTGTGCAACCTTTTTAGTTTTTCAAGATGTGTATTTTGTAAAAATGAATGGGGGAGGGGAAGATGGGGAGAGCTTGGTCAACCAGTACAAAGTTACAATGGGATAGGATGTTCTGGTGTTCTATTGCACAGTACAGTGACTATGATTAACAGTAAGATATTATATATTATAAAATAGCTGGAAGAGAGGTTTTAGAATGTTCTCACCACAAAGAAATGATAAATGCATGCAGTGATAGATATGCTAACTATTCTGATTTGATCATTATGCAGCATATACATGTATTGAAACATCAAATTATACGCCATGAATATGTACAATTACAATGTGTCAATTAAAAAAAGGTAGTTGGGGCAGGTCACAGTGGCTCATTCCTGTAATCCCAGTGTTTTGAGAGGCGGAGGTGGGAGGATTATTTGAGGCCAGGAGTTCAAGACCAGCATAGGCAACATCGCAAGACCCCATCTCTACAAAAAAGTTTTAAAAAATTAGCCAGGTGTGGTGGTGTGCACCTCTAGTCCTAGCTACTCAGGAGGCTAAAGTGGAAGATTGCTTCAGCCTAGGAGTTTGAGGCTAGTGACCTATGATCGCGCCACTGCATTCTAGGTGACAGAGCAAAACTCTGTCTCTTAAAAAAAAGAGTAGCCAGGCATGGGGGCTTGTGCCTATGGTCCCAGCCACTCAGAAGGCTGAGCTGGGAGGATCACATGAAGCCAGGAGTTCAAGGCCAGCCTGAGCAACATACCAAGACCCCGTCTCTAAAAAAATAATAATTTTTTAAAAAGTAAATAGTGAAGGTAAGCAAAATGAAGACACAGAATGAGAACTTTTTACTGTTACAGCATTTCAAACTATGCATTTTATATCTGCTGAATAAGCAACATTAATACTAACAAATTAAATGAAATTCAATAATAGAACAAGCCTCTTATGTTACCCATCTCTTAATTAAATTAAGATGAAATTTGAATATCACACTGTAAGTCTAAAATTAAAATTAAAGTCTAAAATCTAAAATTGCCCGTGATGTCCTTCTTCCTCATGAAAGTTATTATTTCCGTCCTCTTCTGAAATGTTGTGTTCTCATGCTGGAAAGTTTGGGAGCATTAACTGACCATCTGAAGGCATTATGGTTCAGATCCTTCAAAATTGACATAGGGATTGTTAGTCCTACCAAAGACAGACCCGGTCTAGAACCAGTGTGTAATATTGCATAAGATAAAGGAATTCTTGTTTCCAGTGGTGACTGTTGGTCTGTTTCAGTAAAACTAATGCTTGGTCCATAAATAAGCCTAAAGGGTGTTATAAATGTCGGGAGCTCTGGGTGATTGATCTGTGCTGGGTCTATCATGAAAATAGACAGAAGGCACAAGGGTTACTTCCCTGTGGAAATTGTGGTGGTAAATTGCCATATGTGTCCCCGTTACGGGCCTAGCTGATCTGATTGTGGATATAACAACTGTACAGACCGGACTTTTGGTCTCTTGAGATCGTCAGGGTCTCTCTATGAAGTTGAAATAAAATAGCACCTTGCTCCTCGGCCTCAAACACAGACTTCGGCAGGAGATTGAACTGTTGCCAGCAATCTTTCCCTGCCCTAAACTCATCTTAGAGTCTTAGAAGTCGGTTTGTGTTAACCTAAAAGGTAAAGAAGACGTGCCAGTGCTGCCATATTATATGCCCCAAAGACTGAGATGACCAATATAAATGAAAGGGAAAAGTCCCAGGCCCATTTTCCTGTAAAGATATTCCAGCAAACTCCCTGAGAGAAAAAAATATTAAAAGAGAAAAGCAATCACTTTAACTTTTCACTGACTGTGCCAGTCAACACCAGTGGCTCTCCTGCTTGGGGAAATAAGAAAGCTAATCAGTAAACAAAGGCAAATGATGAAGTAAAGCAAATAATAGCAGTTTTTCAGATTATGAGCGCATCCTGTGTATGCCATTAGGGTCATGATCCAGACGAGACCTACACAACATAGCTAGGCAAAGACACTGCATAACTTTTCTCCCCGTCATTCAGCTATTCAGCAAATACTTATTCAATGTCTGCTGTGTGCCAGGTAATAATGAAGTAGACAGGATACTTGCCTACATACAGCATACTGTCTACTTCAGGAAATCAACATTAAACAAACACAAATAAATACGTAATTATAACATCTTTTAAACTTATAGTTTGGCAATGAGAGACCAGTCATTTTGTCATTTCATTTCCGAATTCCTTGGAATCATAAAGCCCATAAATCTAAATAAAGTCCATAAATCCACATAGGTTTAATATAGCATATCTCTGTAGAGGCATAAATATCTTATTAAAAAATAAATAGCAAACCTAGTAATTGTTTATCCAAGGCATTGGACATAATGTTAGGAATATTTGTAATTTAATATCTAGTTTTGAGTAAGTATTTGTACTCAACCAGTTGTCATAACTAGTTGGTCATGTTTATCTCCCTGTTTCCTTCAACAAATATTTCTTCAAAAAGTAACAATGGATGTATTTTTACAATGGCTGTTTCTATAATGGAGTTGGGTGGGGTTTTCTCTGTCTTTGGCGTTAAATTTTACTAGTCCAACAAGGACTTTGGCTACATCAACAACTTTACAAAAGTAGGGTCTTTTGTAAGCATGAGGCACTCACAGAATACTTCAAATATCATCTTGCATTGACCTTAGCCTGGCCTGTTAGTTCAAGCCCTAAAAATAAACACCTATTAATCAGCTAATGGCAACATGGGTGGACCAGCTCTCTGACTGCAAGGACCTCAGTGTAACCTCATTCAATAGCTTGTCTTATGTCACCCAGGATGAGGCAGTTTGCAGCCAGGAATGCCTCTAAAAGAAAAGACAGTCACGAGCTTAACTAAATGTTTAAAATAACCTTCGTAACTCCTCTCCACATTGACAGATTGCTTTCAACTCGGTGAAATCAAACCACAGCACCAGCCCCAGTGGCTTTGTGGGACCATCTTAAGCCACAGAGATTGTAAAGTAAAACTGCAGGTTCGATCAGAGCTTTCCAAGTGTAGCTCGCCCTTGTCTTGCTTTTAATCAAAAAACAATCAGAAAGGAACTCACTCCTGGAAGTCCTTATCTTCATAAAATTCAGCTAATGATTGCTGTTAAGTTAAATAAAGTTGCTGAGTAACTCACTAAGGAAACTGTCAGCCATTCACCTCCTGCCCGCAGACTTCTCAAAGAATACAAAATGGAGGCACCCCGTGGAGCTGGCCTGTGACTGTTTATATACACTTACTTTGTGCCAGCGACTCTGGAAAGTTGAGCCCTCAGTATAGTTTTCAATTTTTTCTTTGAATGACAGTCTTTTTTCTGTGAGGGGTGGGGGAAGGGGAGGGCGGGTTTGTTTTAATGTACACTTTTCTTTAATGTGTTTACCTCCAAATAAATGAGCTGTAGTAGATACTTTGGCCCTGCACAAAGTAAATATTTAGCTCACAGGTTCCATACAGAAACATGGCCTGGAGTGTTTGGGTTTCAAGAAAGAGGATCACCCTCAGGTGAAGGGTTGCCATGCAGTCCACCCATGCTTGGCAGGACTGGGCGGTCCACTGGTGCAGCATCCCCTGGGGCCCTCAGTGCGCCTTCGTCTGTTATGCAGCGCCCTCCTGGCCCTCGTCAGCCACACTCCTACCCTGCCTTTCCAGCTGTGACTTCTGCATGCCCACAATCTCTTTCTCCTGCACCTTTCTGCACTGTCCTAAAAGCCCCCATGTCTTTCTTACCACTGTCTGCACGTGCATCTCCCTCCACCTGAAGTGTCCTTTCCTTCTTATACCCACTCGGTGAACTCTGACTTCAAGACTCACTCCAGAGACCATCACCTCTGCTCAGAGGATTTCCAGGGTATAGTTGATTGCTTCCTTCTCTGAGCTACCACAGGGCCTTCTGCACAGCTCTTGCAACATTCCTCTCCTCGAACATTTATCTTTTAACCTGCTTGTCTCCCTTACTACTGAGAGCCCCTGGAAGACAGGAACTGTGTTCGTGTTATCTTTGCATCATCAGAACATGGCTTCCTTTCCAGGAAGCCAGAAGGTATCACTGGTCCTATCGTGCTGGTAGGACAAAGGGGAGGTAGCACTGTGCTCTGACAGGAGCACTCACTGTACTGGAAGGAGGTAAACCAGGTCAGCACTATCACTCACATGTGATCTTAAACAAGTCACTTGACCTCTGAGAGCCTCAGTTTCTTCAGTTGTCAGAATAATGCATTTTTTAAGGAGTAGGTAAATTACTGTACAATTTGTGAGAGTATTTGAAGAACTATGAAGCATTTAGCTCACCGTCAGCTGAGGAATAGAACCAGAGTTTATTAAAGCTCATCCTGCCTGCAGTTCGACTCCAGCCCTGCAGGTTTCTGTCCTTAGCCTCATATTTCTTTCCCACAGTTGTCTGATAATGCTTCATTGACTGCAAGAAAAAAAAGGGTTTGGGCAGCTTTAGAAATTGGTGCTGGACCTTGGGCTTCCTAAAGCCCCATTTCGTGATCCCCTCTCTGCCTTAAAGGCCAGCCTCAGCATCCCACCTGTTTTCTGTGTTCCTTTTGACAGGGCCGCACAACCATCATTTCTTTTCCAAGTCATCTGTTTCCTTTATCTCCTTTTCAGAGACTTTAAATAGCAGTTTTAAATACTTTCCTGTTACTTTTCTGTTCTTTCTCTTTTTCATTTTTTTTATCGTGGGTCAAAAACACATAACGTTACATATGCCATCTTAACAATTTTTAAGTTCGCAATTTCAAGCATATTCACCTTGTGCAACAGATCTCTCTAGAACTTTCATCTTGCAAAACTGAAACTCCAAACCTGTTAAACACTAATTTCCCCCCTCCCTCAGCCCTTGGCAACTACTTTTCCACTTTCTGTTTCTATGATCGTGACCACTTTATATACTTCCTATGAGTGAAAGCATACAGTATTTGTCCATTGTGGCTGGCTTATTTCACTTAGCACGATTTATGTCCTCCTTGAAGTTCAATCACACTGTAGCATATGACAGGATTTCCCCCTTTTTTAAGACTGCATAATGGTCCATTGTATTTGTGTACCACATTTTCTTTATCCATTCATCAATCAATGGACATTTGGGTTGCTTTGTTCTTTCTCTTTTTAAAAAAAGAAATATTAAGGCTATTTATTACAAGTCTTAAACTTGGCAAGACTTTTCAAGTGGTCTAAAATCAGTGTGTCAAAAAGATACCTGCTCCACCATGTTTATTGCAGCACTATTCACAATAGCAAAGATATAGAATCAACCGAAGTTTCCATCAATGGACAAATATTAATAGATAAAAAAATGTTGTATATATACACAATGGAATATTATTCAGCCATAAAAAGAACGAAATCATGTCATTTGCGGCAACATGGATGGAACTGTTGGAGGTCGTTGTGTTAACTGAAATAAGTCAGGCACAGAAAGACAAATATTGTGTGTTCTCACTCATGTGTGGGAATTTGAAAAGTTGATTTCATGGAGGCAGAGAGTAGAATGATGGTAAACAGAGGCTGGGAAGGGTTTGGAGTGAGGTATGAAGAGAGGTTGGTTAATGGGTACAAATACACAGTTAGAAGGAATAAGTTCTAATGTTTGATAGCAGTGTAGGGTGACGATAGTTAACAACAATGTTTTCTATATTTCAAAATAGCTAGAAGAGAAGACTTGACATGTTCCCAACACATAGAAATGGTAAATACTCAAGGTGGTGTATACCCTAAATACCCTGACTTGATCATTACACATCCTATGCATGTAACAAATTATGTGTACCCCATAAATATGTGCAAATATGTATCAATAAAAAAACTAAAAAATGTTTTTGGTCTAGCAGGAAATGTATTTAGGATGGTACAATGAAACTTCAAGACATTGCCCTGAAAGTGGTGTGTGCAGCCCTTCTTTGCTATGTGATATGGGCCTAAATGTTGAAACAGGCACAGCAGTGTCACATCATTAAGCCCAGAAACTTATATTTAAATAACATTTAAATCACTGACATCACCAGGGTATTCTTTCTAGTCTCTTTGGAAGCAGAGTTTCTCCTGGTCACATGAAGCTGATCAGCTCTTATTTCTGAAAGTAGGAACGATTGTGTGAAATGGTCCTTCCTGCTCCCTGGTTGAAAGAAGCATCTAGCCTAGTTATAAATTTAGGAAATTTTCTGACTCCAGTTTACTCTTATGGCCTTCCCCTCAGTTCTTCATCTCAAATTTTCATCCTGGGTAAGCCAAGGTAAAGTACTAGCTAGTACTGTCTTTATTAGTACTTTACGGATCCAGATTTCTTTTTCCTAGTGGGTTCATTTCCAGATCTCTGGTCAGATCTGTCTATCCATGGGGAGATGGGTGGTGGGGATGAAGGGGAGAAGAGTTGGGGAAGTTTCTTTTGAGATTCTACTGTTGGGTGGGATTCTGGAAAGAGACAACAATGAATATATACAAATTAAAGTGCTATGAAGCTTATTTATTCTCAAATCTACCTTGAACTCTAGGATGCAAATGCTATTATATTAATACGTGCTTTATAGATGGAAAAACTAAGACACAGAAAGTTAAAAACAGAAGGCACATCAAAGATGATATCATCCAGCTTCCACATTTTATAGAAGAATGACTTGTCTAGTGTGGAAGGATCCCTTGGTAAAGCAGTTATATTGAAGCTAGACATACAGGACCCTCACTGTGAGATTGAGATGGGGAGGGGTTTGGGAACAACAAAGATGACACAAGCTTCCAAAATATCAGGGATACAGCAAAAGCAATGCTAAGAGGGAATTTTATAGCCTTAAATGCCTACATCAAAAAGACAGAAAGATCACAAATTAACAATCTAATGTCACACCTCAAGGAACTAGAAAAAGAATAGCAAACCAGATCCTAAAGCTAGTAGAAGAAAAGTGATAACAAAGATCAGAACAAAACTAAACAAAATGGAAACCAAAAAAAAACAATATAAAGGATCTATGAAATAAAAGGTTGGTTCTTTGAAAATATAAACAAAATTGCTAGACCACTAGCTAGATTAACCAGAAATAGAAGAGAAAACAAATAAGCTCAATCAGAAATGGAAAGGGAGATATTACAACTGATACCACAGAAATACAAATTATCATTGGTGACTACTGTGAAAACCTCTACACACACAAACTGGAAAATGTAGAGGAAATGGATAAATTTTTGGAAATGCAGAACCTCCCAAGTTTGATAGAAATCCTGAGCAGACCAATAACAAGTAGTATGATTGAAGCAGTAATATAAAATCTCCCAAGAAAAAAAAAGCTGCTGACCAGACAGATTCACAGCTAAATTCTACCAGACCTACAAAGAAGAACTAGCACCTATCCTACTGAAAGTGTTTCATAACATCAAGAAGAGGGAAGCCTTCCTAATGCATACTCTGAAGCCAGTATCACCCTGATACCTTAAGCCAGAAAAGGGCAGAACAAAAAAAGAAAAATGCAGACCAGTATCCCTCATGAACATAGATGCAAAAGTCCTCAACCAAATACTAGCAAACTGAATCCAACAGCACATCGAAAAGATGATTCACCATGATGAAGTGGGTTCTATCCCTGGTGTACAGGGATGGTTCAAGATATGCAAATCAATAAATGTGATTCACCACATAACAGAATTAAAAACCATATGGTTATCTCAATAGATGCAGAAAAAGCATTCAATAAAATCACACACCCATTCATGATAAAAACCCTCAACAAACTAGGCATAAAAGGAACATACCTCAAAATTTAAAAGGCCACATATGACACACCCACAACCAACATCATACTGAATGGGGAAAAGTTGAAAGCATTCCCCCTAAGAACCAGAACAAAACAAGGATGCCTACTCTCATGACATCTATTCAACACAGTACTGGAAATCCTAGCCAGAGCAATCAGAGAAGAGAAAGAAAAGGACATCCAAATCGAGAAAGGGGAGTTTCTTGTTCTAGTAACAGTCAAGCTGAGAGTCAAATCAAGAACTCAATACCATTTAAAATAGCTGCAAAGAAAATACCTAGGAATATACTTAACCTAGGAGGTAAAAGATCTCTGCAAGGAGAACTATAAAACACTGATGAAAGAAATCATAGATGACACAAATAAATGGAAAAACATCCCATACTCATGGATTGAAAGAATCAACATTGTTAAAATGTCCATAATACCCAAGTGATTTACATACTCAATGCAAGTTCCATCAAAATACCAACATCATTTTTCACAGATCTAGAAAAAAATCCTAAACTTCATATGGAACTAAAAAAGAGCAAAAGTAATCCTAAGCAAAAAGAACAAATCCGGAGACATCAGCATTACCTGACTTCAAATTAGACTAGAAGGCTATAATAACCAAAATAGCATGGTACTGATATAAAGGTAGACACAGCCTGATGGAACAGAAGAGAGAACCCAGAAACAAAGCCATACCAGCTATAACCAACTGATGTTCAACAAAGCAGATGAAAACATACATTGGGGAAAGGATGCCCTATTCAATAAATGGTATTGGGAAAACTGGGTAGCCACATGCAGAAGAATGAAACTGGATTTCTGTCTCTCACCATATACAAAAATTAACTCAAAGTGGATTAAAGATGAAATGTAAGACCTGAAACCATAAAAATTCTCCAAGAAAACCTAGGAAAAACTCTTCTGGACATTGGCCTAGGCAAAGAATGTATGACTAAGACCCCAAAGGCAAATACAGCAACAACACAAATAAATAAATCAAACTTAATTAAACTAAATGTTTCTGCATAGCAAAGGAAATAATCAACAGAACAAATAGACAACCTACAGAATGGGAGAAAATATTCTCTAACTATACATCAAACAAAGGGCTAATATTCAGAATCTATGAAGAACTCAAACAAAGCAGCAGTAATACCACAAATATCCCCATAAAAAAGTGGGTACAAGACATTAACAGATTTTTTTCACAAGAAGATAGACAAATGGCCAAAAAATACATGAAAAAATGCTCAACGTCACTAATCATCAGGAAAATGCAAATTAAAATCATGATGAGGTACGTACCTCCTTACTCCTATCAGAATGGTCATTATTAAAAAGTTAAAAAATGATAGATGTTGGCACAGTTGCAGTGAAAAACAGACACTTATACACTGTTCATAGTAATGTAAATTAGCACAACCTCTAAGGGAAACAGTATGGAAATTCCTCAAAGAACTGAAAGTAGACCTACTATTTGACCCAAGAATCCCACTACTGGGTATCTACCCAAAGGAAATGAAGTCATTTTACAAAAAAAAGACACCTGTATCTGAAAGTTTATTGCAGCACAATTCACAATTGCAATGAGGCGGAATCAACTTAAGTGCCCATCAGCAGATGAGTGTATAAAGAAAACATGTATATATGCTATGGAGTATTACTCAGCCATAAAAAAGGAATGAAATACTCTCCTTTGCAGCAACTTGGATGGAATTGGAAACCATTATCCTAAGTGAAGTATCTCAGGAATGGAAAACCAAACACCACATGTTCTCACAGAGCTAAATGAGGGTTATATATGGTCATAAAAGTGGTGTAATGGACTTTGGAAACTAAGAAGGGGACAGGTTAAGAGGGAGTGAGGGATAAAAACCTACCTTTCAGATACAATGTACACTATTCTGGTGGCCCGTACGCTGAAAGCCCTGACTTCAGCATTATATAATTCATTCCGGTAACAAAAAACACGTGTACCCCCTAAATTTATTGAAATAAATAAATACTATATACTATTATGATTATGGTTATGGTTATTATTACAAGTATTATTATCAGTGGCATTATTTTACTCAAGGAAATAATAATTAAATAGTGTGTATCTTCTGCCAGTCCCAGAGGTCAGAACTGTGCCAGGAAAATAAATCTGGAGTAAAGTCATTCGTGGATTAACTGCAGGGGCATTACATTTACTGGAAAGCCTTACTCTAGTTGCATTTAGAAGTGAACCTAATATTAATAGAAGAAATTACTCATGAAGCCCAGAACTGCAGAATGACTCAAAACTTGAAGGATGACAGATAAGATATTTTCCACCACGCAGACTCTGAGCACAACCCGAATCTTGCCCAGGACGGCCTGCCAGCCCTGTCTAGCAGTGACATCCACTCTCCTGCCATGTGTCTGTCTGCTCATGTGGTCAAGCCTCTTCTGCTCACCTCACTGCCCTGTTGGGAACCATTCTCTGGAGCTGGACCAGTGTGCCTTTTCATTCCCTAAGCAGAGCTTCCCTCTTTACTTGGAAATTTCCCTGGCTCAGAGCCCGTATTGTGGATCCAGCATTAATTAAGCTATGCCTTTAAAAATATACTCCATTGGCATCCTTACAGACTTAAAGTTTTATAACTATAAAGTTGACTTTGAAGTTCATATACTTGCATTTTCCTTTTGCTGAGCTTCATTTTTTATTTCTGTTTTGCTATTTTATTGTACATGGCTCTTTAGGGGGGAAAGCAGGGTGTAAATACATTAAAAGCCCCACACCAACATATAGATGCCATAAGATTCTCATTTTCTTAAAGGAGCATCATTGAAAGTGGTGAGGAGATGATTTTGCGGAGTTTATATTTTATTGAAAATAAAGCTGTGAGGAACACAGGCTCATGTTTAACCTGGGAATAATCTAGGCACTGTAGGGATGGTATTTTTGGTTCAAGGAGTGCAAACCCATGTGTCATACACAAATACAGTTCACTTTAATGGTTTGCTATCTCTTCACTCATCTTAAACACCTTAAGGTATTTGGAAAAGGAGGAAGAAATAAAACAGATGAACCTGCTGAGATATGGCCAGAAACAGTAGTACTTCATTTTGATTGATGTTTTTACAACCTTATCTTCTAGATAACAGCTACTGTAAACAAAAGCTTACCTGAATTGATTGTATTTAAAGGATGCAAGAGCCACCTGTGTGCAGCAATTGGTTCCCAAGTGCTTAGTTTTTCTTCCTAGCAGCCAATTCCTACACACCCTCACCGCCACCACCTCGACCATCAGTAGTGTTACTCCCAGGGACTAGTGCTCTTGGTTTCAACTGGGCTTTAAACCACAACATCATCTTCCCCGTAACACCTTAGAAAGCTTGGCTTCCTAATAGCAATCTAATAGCAATCCCAGCAATCTGGGAGCTAGCTCTTGAGAAGTATATGCTTGCATGTATTTTAAGGCTGATTTCTTACATATAAAAATTATTTTTCTTTTCTATATGGTAAAGAATTAACAGCAAAAGATTTTTTCACCCCAAATGCATGATAGCCCTCCTGGGGTAGGGAACTCTATATGGTAATCATTCATGCATGCTGGTATCCACTCCACAGATATTTATTGGCTGACTTCCTACATGCCACCAAAATACAAGCTGCCCTCATGAAGCTTACATTCTGTAAGTATTTGGTAACTGCAAAGCTAGATTTTCTGTATCTTCTTTTTTTCTGAGACCCACTTTTTTTTTTATTGTTTCTCCTTACCTGATCATTTTTCCTAATGACCCAAACATTTCTAACTTCTAATTAATTTTGTCCCTTTCCAGCATTTGCCTTCATGAACCTGTAAAATTGAGAGATTTTGCTTTTGGGAATTGGGTTGGCTAGACAAAGAGATTCTCCTTATCATGAAATATTTATTGTGAGTAAGAGAAAATTTTAACTACCCATTTAGAGCAAGTCGGAATCTGACATACCTGAAGCATTGTGTCACATTTGGTTACTGATAGATTTATAGGGCAAACATGTATCAGCCTTAATCCTTTAGTTATTTGACTTTGCCAAGGATGAAAATTCTGATTTTTTTTTTTTATTTTAAGCAGACTTTTATATATCCAGAACCCATAAATCTCTTTGTGCCTTGAGATAAATGTCTGACTGAACTTTGGGTTACCCTGTGATCTTTAGAGAAATGAGCCAAGGAAAAAAGAAACCCCATTCCCTCTATACCTAAAAATAAAAGACTGTGAAAAAACATATCGGGATAAGCAATATTTGTGCACTATAGTCTCCTATTTTATAATGCATTTCTAATTTCTAATATTCAGAAAGTTGGAAGTGAAAAGTTCAGAAATATCCTCAAAATTTATCACAGTGTGACTGATGGTGAACTAACTGGTGAGCACCAAAATGGGCTACAGCACTGTCAGCCCGGGCTTTGCCAACGCGATGATCACTATCCATTATGGTTGTCATATCAATTATAAATTCTCTGGCATCAAACACTAAATCAGCTGAAGTGATGGGTTTGCCTTTGGCGTGTTTCCCTGGGGAAATAACTGAGAAAACATGTAATAATTCACACAACCAATTTTGTAAACTACCCCCAACTTTTGGAAGAAGGCTGAAATATAAATTCTAGGTAGATAGATGTGATTTGTACTAAAGGTCCACATGATGTATTCTCTCACTGTTAGTACTTACATGTTTTCAATGTAAACATGACCTTGGGTACTTCGTTACTTTTAGAGTTTTTGTTTCTTTGACTGCATTTGCTATTTCTCTCTTCCCTTTTGAGGATGTGTACTGTTCACTCCATGCGTCCTCCTTTGAAACAGAAACCAGGGCTGTCCTTAAGCTCATCCTCCAGTTTCATAATAAAATCATCATTCAATATGCTTCTGACACCAACATCCCTCTATGTCTCTAGACCTCAGTTACCACCCTTCATTCTCCCCTCAAAAAATGGACATATCATGGAGAAAATTAAAAGAGCCAATAGATGAATAAATACAGTATAGTTGAAAACTTCTAGAATACTATGTCATTGCTCTAATTATTCTTTTACCATGAACCCTTTGGCATTTTGTTAGTCAATTGGTATATTTTACTCTTAACATGTGAATAGATGTGTTCCTATCAAAATTTTAGTTGTATGCAACCTATGGAGAAGAACCTTTCTTCTATAATTTGTGCTCTATACTCCTAGGATGGATTTACAAGCTCGTATTGTAGATTCTTAACAGGTAAATGCAGAGGGGCTGACGTATGGCAGGAGTAAACATTTCTCCAAGAAAACAGAAACTAAAGACAACAAGACAAAATAGCTGCTGCCTTTGTTTCCTATTTTTTCTCTTCTGAGGAGAGATTTACAGTAGACTAGAAAGACTATAACTATAGCATCTAAGTATATCCAAGACAGGACAAAGTCAAGTAGAAATTAAGCACTTTTTCAGGTAATTTAACATGGACATGAAAATATCAAAGTATATAAACACCAAGGAGAATTTCGGGGTGTTGTGGTTGTGTATTTATTTTATATACATTTTAAATTTTCTTTAACATATTGTATTTTTATTTTCTATGTGGCATAAAGGCCTAAAGTGAGTTAGGAGTTACAGTATTTTTACTTTTTTATTTTTAAAATTATAGAAAGTAAATTGTTTCAAAGCGATAGGGTTGCATTTTTAATAATCAAGATCCAGAGATTGAGCAAGAATACTTATAACTAGAATTCTCTTTCTTTAGTAATTTTAGTTTGCAAACGCAGACCTGCCAAGCAAAAAAAGTAAGTGAAACAACCAAGTTATCATATTTTTATTTCATTTCTATAAAAAAAGAATATTTGCATTGTATATTAAATTGACCATAGTGCCAGAACCTTACGATGTTATATTACATGATCACTAATCTATTATTATTGTACACATATTTACACACAGGCATAAATACACACATACTTTGCATATAAACATGTGCAAGCATATTTCACTTGGACTGAAAAGTTATTTACAACTCTGTCTGGAGATACATACAACAGTGATTAACAAGTGCATAACCAATCTACAACATGCAGATTAAAACTAAATAAACAGTGTAAGAGTTTATTTTAAAACAATTACAAGATGTTTTATATTTCTCCTTCGTCCTGAACTATGTGTTTGAAAATGCAGTCTTCATAAAAACCACATGCAAGTCTTTTTGATGGTGAAACAATCGACTTCCAACAGCCACATGTCTGCACATATCCTCAGAAGATAGCACAGACCTCACACAGCAATTCAAAATGAGAAAGAAAAAAAGTATATACATATATATATGTGTGTGTATATATATATGATTCTCTGCTGTTTCTCTTTTAGAGGAGTTTTCTATTTGCCTATGAATTGAAGTAAAAGATTTTGGCTGGGAACGAAGATTTCAATCAATACTAGATTTGTTTTTATTGTTTGATGAAGACCCTCACGGACAAGAAACTTGACTAAAATTATCAAATCATTCCATAGTCTACTTTTCATCCTTCCATGGAAAATTGTTTGTTTTGTCAACTTGATCCAGATCTAGATTGTAGGACCCTAGTGCACTGAGAATCTTTTTTTATGTAATCATGGTAATACAGCTCATTGGGAAAAGTATTAGATCAATTTCATGAGTTTCCCTTACACTGTACAGAGAGGCAAATTGTGTAATAGTATATGAATCCCACCACTCTTCAATGTCTTAATATATTACCAGAAGTGATGTAAAAGCATACTAATGTTTAAAAATATATGTAGTGGTTTTCTCATAGAGCTAAAAACATAGATAAGCCAAATTAATGGTACAAACATAAGATACATCTGTATACTAGAGGTATTTTAGGAGCAAAACTGGGCCTTTGGGATTCACTGCATCAACCCTGTTCAGCAAGTCTGAACCTTCTTTTCTGGGAAAACAAATCTCCACCTCACACGCTCACTTAGACCCGTTGCCTCCCTCAGTTTTCCTCATAACTTATTCCAGCCGTTTATTTCCATTTATATAACAGGCCGTGGCAGTGTTCTGGATTTACTCCTCTTCCCTCATGTTTAGATTCTGCCCCATAACTTCTGAACCCCTTCCCAGGGTGAAACATTTCCCTTCTTTGAACTTTATGTAGTGATTCTGTAATTCTCATTGCCTAGCTTACTTCCACCTGACTGTCAAGGGCTTTAAATATGTTCCCTCAAATGTAATCATTTTCATTTCTTTTGCCTGAATTATAGGTTGCTTTTCCATATACTTCCTAAATGTGGTGGCACTTAAATCGAAATGAGTAGCTAGATAAACTTTTTAGTGTGAAACGATTAACTTCATACTGAGAAGAATTATTCCCCATACAGACAGGTGGATCCCAGCTCATACCCTGGACTTCTGATTAGTTGCGTTGCTTCTGGGCCCCTGCTTTTCTCTCTCTTCCAGGTGTTGTAAATATTTTTCAAAGTTGAATAACTGTTATAAATCACTCTGTAAACACAAGATATAATGAAAGACAATAAACTATAGTAGTTACAAGCGTAAGCCATAGAGCTAGACTGCTTGGGTTCAAAGTCTGGTCCTTTTTGTGCCCCAGTTTCTCCATCTGTAAAATGAGGATAATCATGGTGCCCCCTTCATAGGGTGGTAGCGAGTAGTAGTATCAAGTTAGTCTATACACGTAAAACTGCTTGAAACACTACCTGTCACCTGATAAATGCTTAGGAAATGTTAGTTACCTCTTTGTTGTTGGTGTTGGAATCATTGTATTATTTTATATGTATGTATTCAGACAGCGTCTTTAAAGACATAATGATTCGTCAAGGGGCCCCCTGGAGTCTTTGGAGACCTAGAAGCTGAACTGGCTTCAGGAAATCAACCAAGGGTTATTGGGGCTAGGTTAGCAAAATGCTACCTAATAAATGATGAGAAATCTCTAAATTCCTGCATCTACCTTTCTTTTCAACACTCTCTGAAGAAGATGCCTCAAGGAAAAGTATAATAGAAAGTTAACAATCTTCTCCATTCTCCGTAAGTAAAAACACCACCCAAGTAATTCCTGCATTATAGGATAATGCAGAGGCATGGCAAGGAAAGTGGGGTGTTTTGTTTAATAGTTTAAAAAAAAAAGAGTAAGCAAGCTCTTCCTGAATTGGGGGGGGGTCCTAATTTTCTGTACTACTGAGTTTCTCAGAGAGTTATAGAAAACCTCAAACTGAAAGATACAATTTATAACTTAGATTCTGTGAAACATTTGCAATCTGGAATCCTCAGGGCTTATCTGAGGATAGCTAGATTTTTCTGGAAAACTATGAATTTACTCACTGAAGTACCATTTTTAAAACATTCTTGGTGACAATGTTTTAAAAATTTATTACAGCTTTCCCTGCGTTTTTAAAACTGAACAAAAAGTAACCAGCATTTGTTTTTCCTGGACTGTCCTTAGCAACTGTTGAGATAGACAAAAGTCTATTTGCCCCAACACCAACAGCCATGGACTGTCACAGTTGGGTGATGGCGTTTTTTTGTTATTGCTGGTTTTTGTTTGGTTTTGTTTTTTAAATGTCTCTTCCCTAATCATCAGCAGTTATACACCTTGACTGGCAAAGTGTTATGCCTGTAACCAGCCCTTTCAAATTTGCAGCTTTAGAACTGAATAACCACGTTTAGCACCAAAACCACAGAACTGGAGAAAACATGGAGAACTCTTCATTTTATGTAGCTCCAAAATCCTAGATATGCAGCAAGGGGAGATATTAGTATGTAGTAGGAGTTAGGAGCCAAGAATCTGTTAGTATAAAAGCACAGAGTTGCTTAGTAATTGGGATTGGCTTTGATAAAGAGTTGCTACTCACTGATAATCTGCAGTAACCCCTTGTCCTGTGAATTTTGGGAGTAATTGTAACTGAAATAGCCAATCTATACCCAACAGGACTCCCATACTGCATATGTGAAGAATAGTATTTGATTTATACTTAAATTTGAGTCTATGGTGCATATTTATGTGAGTTATCTATTGCTATATAGCAGATGACTCCAATACTAGATGACTTAAAATACTGAACACTTGTCTCTCACTTTCTGTGGGTCAGGAATACGGGCACAGCAAAGCAGGTCCTTCCACTTCACAGCTTCTCACAGGCTGCACTGACCCAGGGTCTGTGGCCTCATATGAAGGTTCTACTGAGGATGACTCCAGTTCCAGGCTCTCTTGGTGATTGTTGGCAGGATTCACTTCGTCATGGACTATTGGACTAAGGGCTGCAGTTCTTCACTGGCTGTTGACCACAAATGGCCTCAGCTCCTTATCACAAGGGCCTCTCCCACATGGCAGTTTGCTTCAGCAAAGCACGCTAAGCAGAGAAGGCAACAGAGTCCAGCAGCAAGAGGGAAGTCACAGAAGTAACATCCTGTCACTTTTGCCATATTCTTTTTGTTACAAGCAAGTCACTGGGTCCAGCCCACTCTCAAGGAGAGGAGATGACACAGGGCAAGAGACAGGGATCCTTGAGGCCACCTTAGAAGTCTACCTACCACAATATCTCTCTGCAGCTCTTAACTGCCACTCAGAACTCCAGCACCACCTTTGCTGTGGTTCTTCTTTCATTACTGCTGTTACTCAATTTAGCTTGACACTTCTCTGCTGTACCTTTCTCCCCATAGATAAGACTGGTGAGACTACTCTCAGTGGGGTGAGTTCTAAATGGAACCTGGTACAGTATCTGTGTCTTTCCTTCCAGCTCACTTTTTACTGTGAAGATGAACCATATGTGCAGGGACAGGTTAGTTACAAATTTGCTAAGTATTTTCACACATCTTCAATATGACCTGGTGTTACCATATCATGGGTGGTCCTTTATGTGTGCTGTTCACCTGTCCGTAACACATTCATCTGTAGAAAGAGGTGGAACCAAATAGAACAATGTCCCCCAACCAAATTGTCAAATTGAACATCTGCTTTAAAATAAACAAAAACAATTTTTGCTAACCCACTGCCATATAACAGCTATGCCTTTAGAGTCCATCTATTTAAGAAATATATACACAACTGAAAGCTACCATGAATTCTATTTTATTACCTACGCTTTTTAAATAAAACAAGATTTATATTTTTTCTGTCTGGAGATAGTGCTTGGTGTGCATAACAACCTCTTATAATCTCTTCACAACCCCTCGAGGGTCTCTGGCCCAAGGTTGGGAACCTCTGGGTTAGAAGTCAGGGAAGGGGTCAAAAACTCAAATGCACACAGGGGCTGAGTGGACACCATAAATGAGTAAAGTAGGCAGGACATAAGGAAAGAAATTTGTCCTCTTCCATTTCTTTCTTAAAATATGAAACCTTCTAAGGTTGTGTTTTGCTTTCCCACATTTGACAGAGACATGATTATGGAGAAATAGGTCTCTGCAATAAGAAAATCGCAGTATGAGCATGATGATGGATGATGCCTGGCACTGTGTCTCAGCACCGGGGAGTAACAGAGAGTGGTGGGGACTGTGGCAAACCTACAAGCCTAGGTTGTATCTGAGGGGGGCAGCTGTTACTCATCTCCAGTGGCTTGATGCCAGATCGATTTATTTCTCAAAAGAAGCTGAATCTTTGCAGGATTTTATGTAAAAATCTCCAATTTGTATATAAATTGACTCAATTTTTAAAAATTCATGAAAGCCCAGCCTTGATTTAATACATCTAGTGATGGCACTATTTTGCAAGGCAGCTTACTCCATGTTTCCAAAAGTTTCAAGTATAGAAACAAATTTATTTGTGTTGAATCAAGATCCGATTTTTGGCTACTTTCAAACATTGTCATAAGTCTACACTTGAGAGCTACAGCATGAATCAAATCCTTCCTCTCCAAGAACACTCTCAAAAATCAGAAGATGGTGAGTGTGTTACCACCTTGACTGTTCATTTCTAGGTCAGACATACTCTGTTATTCTAACCAAATCCTTGGATTCTCCTTCAGGTCAGTCCCCGCCTAGAGATATTTCCCTTAAAATATGACCCTAGAACCCTCCAAACACCCTAGGTGTGGTCTGAACCGTGCAAAGGGCATTTCCTCTCTTTTTCTGGTTAAAGTCTAATACTATATCACCCTGTTTAGTAAACTGATCACTACATCATAATGAGTACAACCGCAGACTGCCTTAGGTTCTGAAACTGGTTCCTCCACTTTTTAGCTGTGAGACGTTAGGCAACCTACTTAATTGTTCTGTGCCTTGATTTCTTCACTTGTAGAACAGGGACCTACCTGTGGGGTTGGCATAGGAATTAAGTCATCTGATACATGTAAAGTGCTTAGAACAGTGCGTAGCTATGAAAGTGTTAATAATTAACATTGTTGTAACTATTACTATTATCATCACTATGACCTGTAAGTATGCCATTAGTGTGCTTATCCTGGTCATTAATAACAATGCCATTCTGTGGCCATGCCCAGTCCTGCCCAAACCCTGTCCCCACGCCGCCACTGACTCGATAACCAGTACAAAGCTGTCTGATCCTATAATTACCTACCTGTGTTCTCCATCTTGTCACGTGCCAGGCATAGGCATGGGGGACACGAAGATAAAGAAAACATAGTCTTTCCTCTTGACAGGGTCCCAGTTTAACAAAGAGACAAATGGTGAAACGGAGGGGTAATCCTTAGGAGACAAGTATGCACAAAAGGATACCCAGCTTTGGTTCCACAGTGTCCTATTTAATTTATCTCAATACCCCAAAATGGAAGGAAACCAGAAGAAACACATTTTGAACATATTTGTAAGGTTGTCATTATTCATGAAGAACTTCATCTGTCATGCCTTCAGTCTATCATGGCTCTTGACTTTCACCTCTCATTTTTTCAAGAGGTATTTGTTGTTTTTGCTAATTTGGCGGTATTTTATTTGCAAGCAAAATTACTTATTCAGAAGTCACTCACGTTCTAGTCTCTGCTCCCCAGGAGTCTTTAAAATCCGTTGGGGGTCTTTGATCTTATTACTTGACCATGAATATAGCAACCATAAAATTATAGTCAGCCTTCAAAAGTGTTTACAGAATCAATTCAGATGTCTGTGTACATCCCGTTACTGAGTGTCTCCAGGCTGGTAGGGAGGGCTGCAATCCCAGTAGCAGAACAACCCTCTGCTTTGCACATTCCCTCAGACCCAGGGACTCTGTTTCCTTTTAAATGCTGTTAACAGAGTCTCTTTGATTTTTATTGGTTACAAAGGTTATATTTGCCTTCTTAGTGATCTCATTCTTGTCCGATGCTGCCACAGTTAAGGAGACTAGGCATCAAAAAGGTGAAATTGCTCAACCCACAAGCGTGCATTTGGCCTACATAAAAATTTTCCAGGGTCTTATACTTTCTCACAAGGGAATGCTACCGATTTTGATTGCTTGGTTTTTCAAATTAGCAACCAAAGATTTCCCTTCGGTTAGTTCAGATACCAAGGATTTAATTATATAAAGTTGCTTAACATGGTCAGCCTCCTCATAAACAGGTCAGTTGCTGAAAGGTTATCTTGCCAGCATCCGATAATCTCTGGATCCTGAGCTATTGGAGAAAGTTCAGAAATGCACTAAAGTCAGTGCTGGGAACAAGGCCAGATGTTGTTCTGCCGTTGAAGTTCCAAATTTGTCACCCTCTGAAGTCCCTATTGTTTTTGTCACCCAAAGATCACATAATTTGAAACCCTCTCTCCAATCTCTATTTACAAAGGGAAGTTGTGTTTCCTTGTTCTTAATTAATTAGGCACATATGTTCAATCGGATTTTGAGCTAACTTAATATAATTACCTAACTTAATATAATTCCATAAGAAACATAAAGACTTAGACAGATGGTAGAACCTTATTACTGAATCCTACTAAAAACTGTCCATAGATCCATGTTATTACCTTTAGGGAATCCCGGTTGTGAACCACTACATGAAATGTTCAGCTTCACAATCTTGCAAAACCTTTTTGAGTTGCAGGTTTCATCTGCTGCCTCACAAGTGAAACAAGTCCATTTTCTTGAGCATTGAGGTGTTCCCCAGTCTGGGCTTTTCTGCCTAGAAAATGCCATTTTTGTAAAGAGCTGTCATGCTTCGTGTCCTTTGGCTTATGATTTAGCTGTTCAGGGAAAGTGCAGGCTGCTCTCGCTCTCTCAGTGCTGGTGATATGTGTTTTTGTTTTATTAAATCTTTAAAACACTGGGCTTGTTTTTTATGACCCCCATATATTCTTTTGTTCTTCTCCATGACTCGTTAGATCACAGTTTTTTCCTCCCTTTGTGAAAATATTAGTGCCTTTCTAAAGAACATCCTGGTCTCCAGAACAGCTGTATAATAAAAAGGAGGAATGTGTTAGGTCTGTCGAGGCTGTGACTCGGGGTGCTTCACTGATGGGAAGGTTCGAGGCTTCTCAGACACGGTCCGCGGAATTGCAGATCTTCATGCTCTTGCCAGATTTGTTTTGACAAATCTAAGATCATTTGGTACTAATTACAGAGCTCTTTGTAAAATAAAGGTATCAAATGGTTGATGTTCCAGTTAGAGACAATCGTTCGTGATTGAAAGTTACGAAGAAATCCTTGGTTAAACGGAAGCAAGTTCTTGGCCACGTGGGAGCCTTGTATGCCTTTGAGCATGGGGGCCCTCACACCCCATGCTCAGGTAGCCTAATTCTTTGACCTTGAAGGAAACTCTTCCTTGGAGATGCTCAGGACAAAGAGAGCATCTGAATTCAGGTAAACGTCGATGGGCCTCATGCTCCAAGGCTTCTCTCACGTTCTGCATCCTCTCTACAACAAGTTCAAGTGATGGCTTTCCATCTCTTGGTTCTGTCCCTGCATGGAGGGGACTCAGAAAGTTTTAATTAATCTTGAATACAACTCGGCTACCCTCCCAATGTGAATCCCCAAATAAAGCAGGCCATGACATCCAATTGAACTTGTTCCTGTGCATACGGTATCTCGCAGCCCATCCTGTACTGTTAGTTTTGGCAAGTACACTACAGCATATAATAAATCATAGAAGGAAAAAGCTTTTTGGCCTAGCGTGGTTCAGCCTGCTGTAATGTTAGAATACAGAAAGCAGTTCTGTTTTTAGACATCCTTTTACTAACCCAGCATTCATAATTTATGATTTCACTGTAAAATTCCTGCAACACTACACCAAAACTAGTGCTGCCCTTTAATTAAATGTTCTCGGTAGGAAAAACGTGAAACTGATGTGCAAAGCATCTCTCTGTGCACAGTGATTGATAGTGATTACATCTTTATGAACCCAGCCTAAAGGTCTCAACTTCCTGATGGGTGAAGTCGTCTATAGGGCTACTTCCTGAGTCTGCCTGGCGGGGATCAGTCACTGCTAACAAAATTGGAGATAATCCGGAGGCACAACTTAGAAATATTGAGGTTTTAAGCCTGCAGCTGTCTATACTTTGTCGCAAGCCTACATGACCTTATTCCGCATTTCCATAAGAACCAATGACCAGACTCTATGCAGTGCCCGCACGTAGGGTGTAAGGTAGAGAGTAAAGGGTCACAGAGAAGGTCTGTGAGGGATCCCACTGTGTCATATGGAGGACAGGAGGTACTTCCAGCCCTGTGGGTGCATGAATAGGACATTGTAGCCATTATAGCCTGTTGGACCTTAAGCTGTTACATTTTCTTAAATTACTTTTCAGACATTCTTTTCTTTAGCTGAAAGTAGGCAAATTTAATTTTTAAAATAGCACTAAATGTTAGGAGACTAAAAAATCCCAAGCCAGGTGTTCCCCAGGTCATCGCTGTTTCTCCGTTGATGTTGTCCGCCGTCAGCTAGGTAGTTACATCAGCCAGTGTTGCTAGCACCTTACTGAAAGGTAACATGGGGAGTTCCAATATCTGAAATACTTCCGCCTCCTGGAAAGAAAGGTAACAGATCTGTCCGAGGTAGTACTGTGTGTTAAGTGAGCTCTTTGCTACAAGTTCAGCTATTTTCAGTCACACTGATCGCAACCAAAACAGAAGCTTTGTGCAATCCAGTCATTTAATCATCTTATCAGTGCCTCCGAGATGACTTTTTCTGGAGCTATATTGATACGATGTGTGTATGTCATTTTCTGGTGTTTTTGCAGATTTGGGCCAGGCTTAGTCATCTATTGGTACGGATTTATCCAGGAGCTGGACTGCAACCGGGAGAGGGGCATCCTGCTCAAAGCCAGTTTCCCCACGGACATTGTCACCTTATGCCATAGCATAGTTTGACCCTGAAGATCCTGGAAGAGGAGCTGGGAGGAAAAGGTGAATCCGGAAGCAATTTTACTTTCCTGCAGTGTAAACTCCTGGCAACATCTGCCCTGAACTTCAGCTGAACTCTTGCTGCCGGTGGTCACACCACTACCTCTTTAGACAAACATATCAAGAGTTTCTGTTTTCCTTCATCCCTTGCTGATGTGAACAGCCAAGAACTACAGACACAACCCACTCATTATCAGCATTTCTGTCTCTGTCAAACAGTTAGTTTATAGATAGTCATAATCTTTCTTTCTTCCGGATGGTTTCTCTTTGTATGCTGAACAAAAGAAAAAATGTGAAGACTGAAAGGTGTGATTTTTCAATTCTCCTCCCAGTTACCGAATCACCCTCTTATTTTTTTTTTCTTTTTCAAAGTCTCTATTCATTGTCTCTCCCTCTCCCTTTCTCTTCAAGTGCACTCAGATACCCAGTGTTGCATTACCATCATGGAATAATCTTGCACAAACCTGGAAAAGCTGAAGGCAAAAAGTTTGAAACTAAAATTTTGCACCTACCTGCAGGGCCCCAGGAGACCTACATGGCAGCCTGTGCTGTGTGTTATTTTGTCCAGTCTCTATGGCTTCCTGAGTTCTGTGACATTAAGCCAAGCTGCAAAAATATACCTGATGAGAATTTCCTCTTTGTATGTTGCTTATTTAAGCACCAAACATTTTACACGTATCTCGTTTAAAAGCATTGGTTACTTTGTATCTAGAAACCACACTCATGGATTGGGGTCTGAGAGGAGAGGACTAAAGCTCAGTGCCCCCACTGAGAAAAGCTCATCTTTAAACATGACTAGTTGTTGGGATGTATGTGAGCCAGTACTTTTAGGAGTAAAATTTTTTAAAAACACATTTCATACGCTGCTTTGTATATGCATTATATCACCATAATTATATAACACTCAAGTAATTTAGACATTAGAAATGTTCAGCTTTGAATGAACTAAGTGTACCAGAAATAAACCTAGGCCAATTTTAAATGAGCAAAATAAAAGAGATTTTGTATTTGTTCACTTTATTCACTTTTATATACTATAAACCAGATCTCAGTCTAAAGCAAAACATTAATAAATTAATAATAAACCTATCTTTTGAGAAGTTAAAAGTTAATTTGTACCCAATATGTAGTAAAATATTTGCTCCCATACTGACAAAATATAATAACTTTTATAAGGTTGAATAGGTTATTTTGGAAATATTAATAACAATGTAACTTCTGCAAACAACTTTAGGTTTATATACATGGCTTGGTTTTTTTCAAAGAACTAAATATATCCCTTGTACTTTGTTCATTTTGTACCTAAGAAGGTTTGCAAAAATCTTCCTGCTGTTTTTCCTTTCAAAGGATACATGGCAGGTCCAAACCTGTGGATTTTAACTCTGTAGTGGGCTGCCTTAAATCAAAAGAGAGAGGAAGAAAAAGATGAAATGGTGAAGAAGTATCAGGCAAACTTCTATTTCAGTATAAAAATCATCATGCAGGTTTTGTGAGTGAAATAGAATGATTTGAAACCATTACTATATTGCCTTGATACACACACACTTTAAACAAAAATGTTGTTAAAAGCAGGTTTCATGGCATGCTCTAAACTGCTTTTTCTTCTTTAGGAATAAATTACATTTATCTGCACAGATGTTGAAAATCCTGTTAAACCCTTGTCAAAGATTTGTTTGTTTTACATTAAACAAATTTATGAAGAGTGTGCACAAATAAATTAAAAAATAAAAAAGGTGCTTGCATGTTGTATTTATTCGTCTACCTGGTGCCCTGACATAATGTGTTGTGAGAAGGTACTGGTGTTCCCCAGCAAAGGCACCTATGAAGGAGGCTTGAAAATTTGGCTCTTAAAAGTGAGACAGAACCCAGCAATAAAGTGTACGTACTACAGGTTAGTCAAAAGTAAGTTTTTCACGTGCAAAAACTAACAGATTATTATATGTACTACTTTTGGAGGGATGTGAGGGAGAAAGGAGTCATGTTCCCACATTAAAAGCTTAAAGCCTCCTTGATTTTTTCCTTTTCTGTTAAAAATACTTGTCTGTGTTCCGTCTCTGTGCGTTGTTTGCTTGTTTGGTTTTTTAGTTTAGACAATGTTTATATCAGCCCCGGAAAGTAGGCATGGGATGACAACTTATTTTTATTGCTGTCGTCATTATAACGTTGAACATTAAAGCCAAATCTTGTTGTATGCAGCATCCTGCACACCGTGCTAATGAATTATGCCAAGCCAGAAAGCAGGAGTGTGTGTAAAAGGTAAAACTAAATGATGTTCTCTCTGACACATAGAGACTTGCCAAGCATCTGCCCTCACAAACACATAAGGGACCCATTTGAAACCTGGAGAGGGCTCAGCTCAAAGCAGAGCTTATGCAGTACTGATATTTAAGGTGACTTCATAGACTTCTTCCCATTCCCCCATCTGTGTAGTCCCCCAAAAAATCATAAACAATTAAGAATCCTTTTTTTTTTTTTTTTTGTCTTCTAGTGAGGTGTATGTCAACCCTTCAAAACACTCCTAAAATCACATATAAAAGAGAAGGCTTAGGGCTCTAAAGTAGAAAGCTGGACCTCCAGGGAAAATAATTTTCTTTTAACCATTGGTGTGTGTACCTGCTCATTATCTGCAAGGTTTGATTCCACCCTGGAAAAGATGATAAATTCTTGGTCTTTGGGGGGTGCATTAACTCATTCAAGCCACCAGGGGATTGCTTAGAGCTCTGATGAGGTAATCTACTAAATGGTCCCTGGTGGGCCACACTAATTAATGCCAAAGTGAACAGTTAATTCACTTGCCTCTCACTGGGGAGCTACACCCATTGTTGCCTTTTCTCTTTGGAACCCAGATACCTTAGATGTCTGCTCTTTTTAACCTGCTGCCATCTAAAGACCTAGTGTTTTGATTGAATTAAATCTTCACTGCTTCCCTATGCTTCTTCCCCTCCCTTCACACTCTTTACGGATCATCTTCCCCTTCACTAGCCTTTGCCAGTTTCCTTCCACATGCACATGTACTCTGCATTTGCTCACTATTTGGCTCTTTTTCTCTAGAAAATGATCCCAGGACCAATGTGTATCCCATCTGAGTCCTGATGCATATGTCTGGTGGGAGGCGGGGAGCAATTGGGCTAATCTCTTTGGGGTAAGGCACAACCTCCCACATCCTCCACGTGCCAAAATATTCAAGTGCACATGTAGCACCCGAAAGATCATAAAACTTTTAACTAAGATGATAAGATTTTACAGGGTTAAATATGGTATGAAATTTATGCCCTCAGCAAATGTTTAGGTAAAAGGTGCCCAAAGAAAATGTAAGTTTTTATAGCTCCCTTCAACCTGGGTGGTGGTGTTCAGCTGATTAAAAGTATGAATTAAAATGGTAAAATGTCTATACGATTTAGTTAGAGAATCACTCCTAGCTGGTTCATCTTAGGGGAGCTTGCTATTTTCCATGTGATCTGATGGGAGCAAGTTGCTTCAAAGTATAACTGTTCTGTGACAAGATGGAAGGAGAAAAATCCCCCAGTGGGCACATTCTTGATTAGGGTTAAGGAACAAAGCAAGCTTAACTAGAGAGGAAACTAAAAGGCGAACAATAGGAGTTTGCCTGCAATGTCTCCATTTATAGGAAGCTCCTATCTGAACCTGTCTGCGTAAAGTGTCTCTTAGGTTAAGGAAGAGTCACCTGTGACAAAGTTTGGATCATCTATTCTTTTTACTCAAAACTAACTATACATAGTAAACATGATCTGAACCTGTTTTATTAAGAACACGCCTGGATTCCAAAGATTAAATAAGGAGATGGAATCATGAATTAAGTAATAATAACCAGAACAGCTTGGGTTCCCCTTGTATTTCTCACTTTCCTGCTATTGTTTTGAATATGGCTGTGAGACAAAGAGCTGCTTAGGTCAAGCACTATAAATTACAGTTTTCATACAATAGCAATCCACTAAAATGATTTCAAAGCTTGATCAAAGTACTTCAGAAAGACCTTTAAAACTTTTCCACAGTACAGGGAGAAGGGAAATGCTCATTTGATGCCTTAATTTTGTTTCAGTCAGTATAGCAGATTTCAAGCTGGGTGTCATACCCACTTTGTACAAAATCCAACTCATTGGTTAAATAAATCCAACTTGTTCTTGTTGTTGTTTCATTTATAAGCAAAGGAGATTTAAGTTTTCCTCTGGTAAACTGGAACAAGTGAACATTTGGAGTCACTTGTATGGAAAAGACACATATAGTAACATTTTAAAATAAGCATAACATACCTTGATAGTATTTAATTGTGATACTCAAGGTATTAGTTTTAAGACTGTCTAACTCCCTGCACTTAGAATAAAGTGGATCTCAGTGGATTTATTTGGCATTTTAGTAATCATCATGGCAACAGATATATTTAATTTCTCATCCCTTTTCTCTCATCGCTTGGATTTATCCTGAGCTGTCTCATTTCATAGGCAAGGATGATGGGAAGTACCCTAGTGATAGCAAAGCTAAGCAAATCTTAGGCTCAACCATATGTAAGGATAGTGTGGACTGCTGCAACAATGTCAGGCTCAACTGAAGGCCCATGGTGCTATGTGAAGGTAATTTTTAGTTTTTAAAAGGAAACTCATTTTGAAATGCTGACATGAAATATAACCAAGTCAATTAAGTAATAACAGTTGAAGATCAGAGTTTAATTGAGGGCCAAACATGAAGCCAATGACCATTAACCTAAAGTGGTCATTAATTTCCCTGGAAACTGCTTTGGTTAAAGGTATTTCTAGAATAATTAGCGCTTTTTCTCTTTTTTAAAAAAAAGAAAACCTTTTGTCATTTTTTACATTCAGCACAAAAGAAGTTCAGAAATAACAATTTAGTGAGTCTATAGCAGACTTTATTTTAAAATTTTAACAGGAGTTCTTTTATAGGGCAAATCAAAATTTAGATAAAACCACCTCTTCTCAGCAAGAAACCATAGTCTTTTAAGTAAACTGAAAGTTGTAAGCACTCTTCATTTGATAGCTTCTTATTTATCTCAATTGTTGACTTACGTGTTTCTGTACTTGCTTAATGCAAGATTTCCAACTAGATTTATAAGCTCGGTGAGAGTAGAAACTACAGTTATTTCATTCACTTTCTATCCTCCAATGCCTAACAAAGTTCCTGGCACAGAGCAGGTGTTCAATAAATGTTGAATGAACAAATGAATTACTGTTAAATTTATTAAAAATATGTTCTCACTTGCATTAAGCAAATAATTGGAAACTTTTAACTGTTTCTCATTTTCTTTAGCTAAAAAATTAGTATATTTACTGGAGTCAGAGAAAAGCATCATATATGTTGATATTAAAGAATTACTTTAGAAACTCCTCAAAATATGAAATAAAGCAAATTCATCAAGAATGTTTTAGGATGCACATTTAGCTTTAAGGGAATTTATGTAATTTTGTTGCATTTGCCTTAAAGTTTGCCTTAGCACGTTATTGTTTACCCCCTATATTGCTAAATGAGAATATTAAAAACCTTATGTTTGTTTCTCCTTTTTTTTTTTTCAAAGAAAGGGCTTATCTTTATTTTTACATTTCCATTTAAAAAACAATTTCCTTTCAAATCATGTCAGGGCCCCAAATCAAATGTGTCTACAGACAAGTTTTGGGATATTCAGTGGAGTTATTACATTAGCTACAAATGATACTTTTAATTGCTCACTTTATAATGCCGAGTCGATGGCAGGGTGCTTCCTGGCCATAGCAGTGGCTGGCTGGCTCAAGAGAGGAGGGTTCTTTGGTCATTTGCCAACAGGCTCTGACCTTTGGAGAGATACTGTCCATGAACTGCTCAGTGGGTGTTTCCTTGTTAGTCATTAATTCAGAGTATATTATTATTTGAAAGCCAAAAGCATTTGGCATATTTCCTCATATTTTGGAAACTTCTAACACAAAAGGAACTGGAACTTTCACATTTCTTCTTTGCTCTGCCAACTTCCCAGGGCTTAATTTGTTGGGGCCCTTTGGTGTGTGATTCCTTCCATGAGTATCTGGAGAGTACTGACCCCCAGTACAGATTATCACTGGGACCAGGTCCTCTTTAGCTCCACGCAACATTTCTGTCTTTTATATCTAGCCTTAAAGATGTGTAAGATACAAATATTTATTGAGTCCCTAATGTGTATGTAGAAGCATTTGAGGTGCTGTAGGGTTTTTTTTTTTTTTTTTTTTTTTTTTGAGACAGAATCTCACTCTTTTGCCCTGGCTAGAGTGAGTGCCGTGGCGTCATCTAGCTCACAGCAACCTCAAACTTCTGGGTTCAAGCGATCCTACTGCCTCAGCCTCCAGAGTAGCTGGGACTGCAGGCACACGCCACCATGCCCGGCTAATATTTTCTATATATTTTTAGTTGTCCGATTAATTTCTTTCTATTTTTAGTAGAGACGGGGTCTCGCTCTTGCTCAGGCTGGTCTCGAACTCCTGAGCTCAAACAATCCGCCCGTCTCGGCCTCCCAGAGTGCTAGGATTACAGGCGTGAGCCACCACGCCCGGCCCTGGGATTTTTTTTTAATGTGTCAGTTATTTAATTAGATTGTTAAAAAAAAAAAAAAAAACTTAGAACACCAATTTGTTAAGATAAGCTCCATTCATCAGGGCAAACACAGATTGCAGGTATCCCTGCAGCTGAGGAATAGCTTGGATTTTTTATGAAATTTGCAAGCCCACAGCTTTCTGATTAACCTTGTGCTGCTCTATAATCTCATATTTCTCTTTCTTTATGTTGACGATCTCACTTTCCTGCTGTCTGGGCTTCCACAGCTGCTGCTTGAAGTAAGCATCAGTGAGCTGTTTGGGATCTTCATATTGCTTATACCAATTTTTGCAGAGGTAATAATGACAACTTTCTGGTATATTCCTCACGGAGGCACTCAATTGAGGACCAGAGGTCCAGTGACAAGTAGCAAGCCACTGTCAGCTGCTTCAGGAAAACCACCCTCTTGCCTCTGTGATACCCAGTGGGGATGATCGGGATGGTCCCGGGAGGGATGTAGCTCGCAGTTTGCTCACGTGCTGACCAAAGGGGTTTTTGCCGCGTCTCAACAGCTTTCAAGGCACATCTTTAGTAGGGTAATAGCTAGACATTTTGTGAAGTTTAGCCAATCGGGTGCCACCATTCCTGTCACCACCAAATGGCAGTGGCAAGAACCGTCTCCTTTTTCTTTTTAATCCTGGGTTTAGTGGCTGAGTACTTCCTCTTGTACATGGCCTCTCTGGAATACATAGCAGATTAGGAGTATCCGCCAGTTCCTCTGAGGAGAACAGGATTTCGGCCACAGTGAGGCTTCCCTCCATGGGCTTTTTAGCCTAGAGGTTACGCTTTTTCATCTTGCCACTGGCATCAGTCTTCTGGGCTTCAGGCTTCTTCTCCTTACCATTCTTAACTTTTTCACCCGCCATCTTGTAAGATGGGATAGAGCGGAATCTTTTTTTAGTACAATAAAAGTTTCCTCTTCTTGAAGAAAAGTCATCACTTGTCAAAATGAAAAGAACACAAAAGATTTGAAAATTTCAGAAAAGGTCATCACAACAAGAAAAGAGGGAAATCTATGCGGCTTTTGATAAGATATTTTAACTATGGGCAGCAAATAGTTTTCTGTTTGCTTGTGGTGGCTGCATTCACTGCTATTGAGAAGGATTCTGAGGATCCGGCTAAGCAGGAAATAAGGTTGTGATCAGTATAGGCACTGCTCTTTGGGATGGGTACTGATCACATGGATGCCACATCCTATTTTACATTCCTGCTCTGGACCATTCATGTTCGGGGCAAGTATAAATAAATTCTAAGCATTTGGAACAATTCATACCTGTTCATCAGCCTAAGTAATAAAACAAGCAATAACTGGTTCTATAACATCAAGTGAAGTGTCTGTCCATGGCTCAGATAAGCAAAATACGTCAATAGAAACAGGATTTAAAAACTCAAGATAAACACTAGAAGGTAATTATTATTCTCCGCAAATGGCTACAAGTTAAATGATGTTATTGATGGAAAACATTGGGTTTATATTTTGGCTCTGCATAAGAATCGTGAGATTTGGGGATTATCTTATATTAGATGGTCTTATACACTTCTTCATTTTGGGGGTTTGTTTTTGGTTTTCTGTTTGTTTTTTCACAGTCAAACCAGAATAGGGATTCAAGGTCAGCTGCAGACTCTGCCTTCTTTTTCTTGCATGGCCTTTATATCATCTGGTATCAATTTTCTACTTAGTACAGTGCATTTTTATGAGGCAGTGATTGTGTATAACATTAGTTTTAAAATATGCTCCCAAAAAGAAGTGTTAAAATATTTTCAAGGACAGAGAAGATTGGTATGTTTTACATGGTAATGCAGTTTTGTTAATATACTTACCATTAAGCCATAAATAATTTTGCTAAAACCTTTTAATTGTATCAGTTCACTAATTCTGGCAGCTAAAATAATGACAATCACTGCATATGGAAAATTAGTAGGTAAAAATCTAAAAGTATTATATTTTGTGCTAATTTGAATAGAAGAATCCATCTTGGTTTTCAGAGTTACAATTTTTAAAAAAGAAATTTTGA